>NC_059128.1:225513187-225818414 GCF_020740605.2 Lemur catta | reverse complement strand
TGCCGGCTTTGTTCATGTGACTCCCTTTCTAGCTTAACCTGTAAGGAAAAAGGCAGGCTCAAGGGCAGAGCACCAGGAGTTTCTCTTAATTTTAGAGAGACATAAAGGAAGGTGGTATCTCCCTATCTTAAAAAAGGAGAATGAATAGTGACAAACTCAATGTAAGGCTGGCTTAAGAGTAAAGAGGCCTGGACTTAAACCCTAATTCTACTAAATAATTAATACACCAACAATCACGAACAAGTTGTGTCCTCTCCATGAGCCTTGGCTTCCTTATCTGTGAATGAGGGGGCTGACTACAAAGCCTCTAAGTTTGCAGCCAGAGCTGACATTTACCATGCTGTGCATGGGCACATGGCCAATAACTGCCCGAGGATAAATGACTCCTGAATTACATACCCTTTAAGACAAACAAAAACTACCAAAAGTGTAGTCATTGACTTCTAGGTGTGTCACGAATCAATTCATTTGAGAGTTTATAATTTCACTCTCTAATGCAATTCTTTGTCAAACTGGCTTTTTTGATATATGGCAATCTATTCTTTTGTGGGTTCAGAATGATTTATTAAACAAACTTGGGTGATGAAAAGAGGTAACAACATTCCAGAAAGGGTTGCTGTGGCAGAGGCTGGGAGGGGAGAAAAGCCATACACACGATATATCCACCACGATCTGAGCACCCCTGGAGAGCTATTTGCTAAGGGCAGAGAGGGGGACATAGGAAAGGAAGGCTAATTCTGGGCAAGGGAAGTTGGGGGGAAAGAAGAGGTTTTTCAGTTGGGCTTCAGAAGATGGTAAAGAGATCAATAGGCAAAAATGGGAGAAGAGAGGGACAACCTGGAAGCACAGTCACCACAGAGGCAGTGGAATGTGGCAAGCAGGCCACTGGGAACCTGGTTGGATACCACCTTGAATCCACGCCAAGGAGTTTGTATTTTATCTCTTAGGTGGTCCAACCTTTCTTCCACTGGCTAGAAGGAGAATGAAATGATTGAGTCTGGCCAAATACTGCAGACTGGTCTATCTAAATAGAATAGGAGCAAATCTGTATTTGAAGAAAGTAGTCAGCAACAGAGCATGGGTGGACAAGAAAAGCCACCAGGCAATGAGAAGTAAGAGGGAACCAGTGGCTGAGCTTGTGAGTACAGAGGGAGCTATCTACAGTTCCCCTTTAAATTTAGGCTACAGGGAACCTTTGAAGGTTTCTAAGCAGGGGAATGATATAAATTCAGAGTTGTGTTTTAGGACAGTGGATGTCAAGATTGATTAAGTGGCTGGCACTTAGAAGGCATGTTTATTTTTGTGGAATACCACAAAGTGTTGGTATACTAAATTTAAAATAAGTCAGTAGATCATTTTGGCCTGAATTCATACCAAAAACTAGATTCCAGCATAGATAGGTGGTAATAGCACCCAAAATTTAAGAAAAATTTATAAGAGGAAGATGTTTAAAATGACAAATTTGGGTCTGTAATTTTTCTTTAAATTAGGAAATGACTGCAATTATTCAATGTTGGCATCAAAATATGTTGTCCCAGTAAATGAAACACCTGTGCTCTGTAGGATAATTTGAGAATCTCTGCATTATAAAGTTCACTCCAGAAGCAATGTGTGGAATGGAACAGAAATTGTTGAATTCAACTGAGCCAGAAGTTAAGGGCTGGCAGTGGGAGTTGGAAAGAAAGGACAAAATGGTCTTAGGTGATATCAGAAAGTGATTATATTTGTTTCTATCAAAAATATAAATCCAGGGCCAGGTATGGTGGCTCACACCTGTATCCCAGCACTTTGAGAGGCCAAGACAGGTGGATTATTTGAGGCCAGCAGTTGGAGACCAGCCTGGACAATATAGAGAGACCCCTGTTTCTACAAAAAATTAAAAAAGTAGCCAGGCATGGTGGTACACCTGTAGTCCCAGCTACTCAGGAGACTGGGGCAGGAGGATTGCTTGAGCCCAGGAGTTTGAGGCTTCAGTGAGCTATGATCATGCCATTGCACTCCAGCCTGGGTGACAGAGTGAGACCCTGTCTCCAAAAGTAAATATATAAATCCAAACTGAGACAGTGTATTACTCATCGCCACAGAAATAGAACCAATATGATACATAGAAAGAAACCAAAAAAGAGATGAATTGTAAGGAATTAGCTCACATAATTGTGGGACCTGGCAAGTCCCAAATCTGTAGAGCAGGTCGGCAGCCTGAAAATTCAGGGAAGAGTTGATGCTGCGGTCTTAAGTCTAAAATCCACAGATTGAAAACTGCAACAGGGGTTCTATGTTATGGTCCGGAGGTAGAAATGCTGTTTCTTTGAAAACACCAGTCTTTGCTCTTAAGGCCTTCAACTGGTTGGAGAAGGCCTACTATGTTTGGGAGGAGAATAATCTACTCAAAGTCTACTGATTTAAATGCTAATCACATCTAAAAATTATCTTCACAGCAATATCTAGACTGCTATTTGACCAAACAACTGGGCACCATACCCTAGCCAAGTTGATTCGTAAAATTAACCATCACAAGGTGTCCATTACACTACTCCCTTACCAGGCTGGCAGAGACAAAACTCAGGTTATTAACTAAGGCACAACTACTACCTGGCCCTAAAGAACACCACAGTTTATGTTCTGTATGTAGAGGAGTAACCATTTGTCTTTCTTTGCTCTTTCTCCATACCTGTCCTCTCTGGGAAGGTCGACAAATTCATAATGTCTTTTTTTTTTTTTTAATAGACATTGGTGTGGAACTTTGTGAGAGTTTTTCTCTTTTTTTAACCTAATAAAACTTCATTAGTCTGCTCCTATGCACATTTATTAGCCTTCAAAGAACTCTAAAAGATCACCTAGGACTAATCTTTTCCTTTTATAGGAATCCTGTCGCCTTTCCTCTAATTGTGCCAAGACTGCAACCCTTCCTAGAGATCCCTCCAGCTTGTGTATTATGGAAGTAAACTCACTTGTCTCAACTTCTCAGGGACGTTTCCTAGAAGTTTTCCATTGACTAGGGGGGCCTCACTGACACAGACTATGTAGTGTCAATTTACACATTGTGACCAGGGTTTTACAACTTGACTCTTGAATGTTCTCTAACTCCTTGGGTAACTGCCTTCTGAGCTCAGTAATTTGCCTACATCTTTCTTTTTTGTTAGTTCTAGAATAGTGGCTTATAATCACTCTGGGGATAGCCACGTGGTTTGGAGGTTTAGAGCTGGTGAGGAGATGCTCTGTGACCCCAGACTCCCCACTTGTGTTTCAGCCAGAGAAGCACCATTTTGATCTATTTTTATATATTAGAGTTCCATATTTAAATCATGTTTCCCTATACTTTTTCTTGAAAATGTGGTTCTATGCTTTAAAAAAAAATTAAACCACTGGTTTTTGATACTTTCACCAATCACTGGTCTATTAGCTCTGATTTGTCTGCATTAAGAAACTGAGACAAGGCCAAGCACAGTGGCTCAAGCCTGCAATCCTAGCACTCTGGGGAGGCCGAGGCGGGAGGATTGCCTGAGGTCAGGAGTTCAAGACCAGCCTTAGCAAGAGAGAGATCCAGTCTCTATTGAAAATAGAAAAAATTAGCTGGGCGTCATAGAGTATCCTTATAGTCCCAGCTACTCAGGAGACTTAGTCAAGAGGATCGCTTGACCCCAGGAACCTGAGGTTGCAGTGAACTATGATGATGCCACTGCTCTCTAGCTGGGGCAATGGAGCGAGACTGTCTCAAAAAAAAAAAAAAAGAAAGAAACTGAGACAAAAGTAAACAAAGTTAATATTGGGTAACTAATACTGTATTAGAACTTCACATGTATTCTCATTTAATTTTCATGGTACCCCGTGAAGTTAGGTATTACTAGACTCATTTAGATAGAGCTCAGTAAGATTAAGTAACTTCCTGGAGTCACAAAACAACTAAGTGGTAGAGCTAAGATTCAAAGCCAGTCTGTCCAAAGCTCTTATTCTTTCTACGTCACCGTATTCTCTAACCTGTTCTGATGTAAAGCTCTAGGCAAATCATTAACTTGTATATTCACTCATTCATCTAAATAGATGTTTATTTATGCACTTTATCTTTTTATTTAGCAAAATAATTGAGTGCCTACTATGTGTCAGGCACTGTGCCACTGTGGACCTAGCAAGACAAATAAAACAGGGTCGCAGCGCCTTCTGCTTTGGAGACGCTTGCAGTAAGTAAGTTACAGGAAGCCCTTGGTGGGTTGGTACCAGGAGGAGAGAAGGCAAAAGGGGAGCAGAGCAGAGTCCTCTCTGAGTATTTCAGGGAAAAAGTGGCCCTGGCACAAAGGACAACCTCGGGGGTCATCTCTGCATCACCTCGCAGTCTGCAGCAGAGGCCCTGCCAGCCAAAGTCGAAGGGACCAGGCCCGCAGGCAGGTGTTAACTGCTCAGGAATGCTCATGGAATGCAAGGAGGGCCCCTCCCATGTGGACTGCTGCTTGGTACCTGACTCTGGCCACACCCCAAGCACAACTAGAAGTTTTATTCTTTTTCCCATGAGATCCTTTCCCCATGAATTCGTCCACAGAAAATAAACAGAAGTACAAATGAGTATCTTTGTGTACGGCCTCCAGGCCCCTCCAGCAGAGCAGCCCCTGGGCAGTGAACAGAAGGAAGCCAGAAGGGAGGCCCCTTCTTCTGCCAACCAAGAGCCCTTGGATTAAAACTTCCTTTCTATGCCCTAGGGGTCAGTGGTACATAAAGCAAAGCCATAATCCAATGCCAAAACCATGCGCTTCTTAAATGTCCCCTGATTGTAATTAGCAACTTCCTATGTTTTTAAACAATCTTAGTGTTTGCCGACCCTTTCTCCATCTTTTATCTCGTTTACTGATCACAGCAACCCCATCAAACAAGTTGTGTTCTACCCATTTTACAAATGAGGAAGTAGACACTAAGGGGGACATTGCCCAAGGCTAGATGGTAATGACAGCACAAAGCTGGGACGTGAACTCGTATTCTGATGCCAAGTCCAATGTGCTCACCATTAGACCACAGCCACTAGACTGCACTGTGAGCCACTGGAAGCCTACACTTGGCTCCCTCCTGACATTTATGGCCGGTGGTGGAAGCAAATGTTTTAGGTCCTCTGACAGCATCCTAGTATAACATACAGGTTTCAAAGGAGCGGCTATGAAATGCTGACTTTCTCATTGACTTGCACATTGCCCCTTTTACTTCCAACAATTCTGGTCCAGGGCAGGGTGGGTGTGGGGAGCTACAGGTTTGTGATACATCTAAACAGGTTTTCTGGAAAAGCATGTGGGTGCAGTGCAAGTATGTGTGCAGTGTTGAGGGACTAAGGAGACAAGAAGCTGGAAAAGTGAGTGAAGAAAGGCCTTGGGGTGGGGGTGGGGAAACCTGTGGCCTTGAGACCACATGTGGTCGTCTGGATCCTTGAGTGCAGCATTTTCACTGATTTTACAGAACAAATCCCTTTAATAAAGGGATCTAATAAAGGGATTTGTTCTGTGAAGTTTGGATTCAGTTGAAGGGTGGCACTTGGGGATCTGAAGGGTCACATGTGGCCCTGAGGATGCAGGTTCCCCACCCCTGTGTCTCCTGAGCAGGGAAAATGTATCTGTTCTCTCTGCTCCAGATTCCCGTTTCTACTGAAAGCATTAGCTATGTGGCAGGACTTTATAAACTGTAGAGTGTTTAACAAATGATCTGGAGCCAGGCAGACCTGGGCTTGGATCTCAGCTTCTGCACTTTCTAGCAACATGGCCTTGGGCAAATTAATCTCTCCAAGGCTCATTTTCTTCATCTGCAAAAATGGCAAGAAAACAGATTCTCCCCTTAGATCCTTCAGAAGGAGCATAGCCCTACGGACCCTGTGGTCTCAGCCCCGTGAGACTCATTTCAGACTTCTGCTCTCTAGAACTGTAAGATAATACGATTCTGTTGTTTTAAGTCACTAAGTTTGTGGTAATTTGTTACAGCAGCAACAGGAAACAAATACAGATTTTGGTAAAAACACCCGTCTCTCAGGTCTATTGGGAAGATGCATATAAAGTGGCCAACACAGCACCGAGGGCATCCTAGGTGCCTGTTAAATGGCAGCTTTCACCACTATTTTGTTATTTTAGAAGACGGGAGTGGCTTTCTAAGTTATTATGTGCCATTGATGCCAAAGGCCTAAGGGAGAAGAAGGGAACACAATAAAAAAGGAAAAAAAATTTAAGGGCCAGCAAATTCAGAATGTCTTGCCCATCAGTTTTCCCCTGCCTTCCCAAACCCACAGCCGGGCCACCTCCCTGGCATTTCCTACCATGATCCTGTCTAGGTGTCTTAGATTTATGCTTTTCTTTTTGCTCAAAGCAGGCTTCTATCTACCTACCTTCCCTTTTTTCTCCCACTCCCATCTGCATTTTCCACCCTAATTCTGACTGACTCCTGCCATTCTCCCACAGAGAATTCATTTGCCCTTTCCCCTTGTCTGAACTCCATGTGGCAGAGTCATGTTGGAAAGGTCTGAATGTGTCGGGCATAATTGGGCCACTCAGGCCACCTTCCTTGCCCTTCAGCCCTTGCTGGACCAAGAAAGGCCCCGTTGCTGGTGGCCTATACCTAACCCCTTCCTTCATTTCCACAGCCCCATTTGTCCCCTTTATTCTACTGGGTATGGTCATTTTTGCTTTACGTCCATGTGGCGTAGTCACACTTTAAACTCGCTGAAGGAAGAAATTGTCTTCTTCTGCTCTTTAAGCCCAGCTAATCCCCACTAACAGGCTGCTCCCTGGCACACGGGTGTGTGATAAGTACAGGTGGAAAAGGGTGCTGAATTTGGCCTCTCCAGATATTTGCCCTTTACTCCCTACACTTCTGTTATCTGAACTTCTACCTTTCACAGTCTATTTATTGGTGTCTCTAGTTTGGATAGTTACCCAACCGGTCAGGGATAAACGTCTGTACATACCAGCAATGAACTTCACAATGTGACTCAACCAGCTCCATGAGTAAGGCTCTCCCTCGGGGGAGTCTGTGCATTAACCCCTGCAAGGCACTAAGGCTCTGCTCAGTCTAACGTGCTGGAAAGAATGGATGACATTTCTAGGCAGAAAGAAATGAATGGTATTTCTCAGCAGAAACTACTACACACCGGGATCTTGTAACAGTGGCCCGGATTCTTCTTGCATTACTTCAGCAAACATTGATGAAGCATCCACTGTGTGCCAAATTCTGAGCCCAAAAATGCTCATACATGTTATATTAATTCAAATTGCCACAACTACTCAGGTAAACAGGTAAGAGAAAATATTTAGAGATGTATAAGATCACTTGGAAGGTTGTTAATACTTATTGTGTAACAGTGAAGTTAAAATTTAGCAAGGCCTAAGTCAAATAGAAGGCTCACCTCCCACGGATTCCCTGCACAAAAACGGGACTTCAGCCAAACTGGCTGGTTTGCTATCTCGTGGGCACCTTGCTCTTCTGTCTCCACTCCCTGACTTTCCCTTCTCTTTACCAGGAATGTTGCCTGCCCCCACCTTACTCCACATGTTCCCACCTCTACTCTGTTTCTCAAAACCATTCACATCCTGCTTACATCTTCCCTCCTCGGAACGCCCACAGCATTTAGGGTCTTCCTCTATGTATGCTTTGGGAGTGTATCTTAGGTTTCCTACTAAAGCATAAAATCCTAGACCACAACAATCTCCCTTACGTATCTTTGTACGCTCTCTAAGCAAAAATTGTATCATTTAATACATTTTGGTTTTGAGCATGAACTGGTTAATTAATTTAATCAATTAATTAAATGTTGAGAGACGTGGATGTTTTTTCTCAAAGTGTTTCAAGTACAGAAGCCCAAGTGGTTGACCCAAACGCTCACTCTTGTGTTCCTTCCAGAAAATGCTCCGGGATATGGGAGGGATTCAGCTGTGTGTGGCACCAACCCTGTAAATAGTTTCTGGGAGTCGGAGTCGGTGTGGGCTGCGGGGAAGTGCTTGGGCTCTGGAGCCGCACAGACCAAGGTCTGCAGCCTAGCTCTGCCACTTACGGGTTGTGAGACCCCAGGGAACTTAATTACCAATTTAGCTTTAGTTTCCTGGTCTGCAAAATGGAGCCTCCTCACCTCTTTTCTTTTTCTACCTAATTGGGTTATGAGAATCAGATGTGTGCATGCAATCCCTGGTAGAGTGGCACACAGAAGTAGGTAAGTGCTAGTCCCTGTTTTCTCTTCACTTCCCCTCTTATGTGACAGGGGACTTTTTTATTTGCCAACTATTTTTTTTAGGATAACAAAATATTCAGAAAATAATGGCCTTTAACAGCAGCCCACAGTGCATATGGGAACCGACCACTAACATTGGCCATGTGTTTACCCGCTGGGTTTCAGTTTGGCCTGGTCAGGAGCAGTGAGGGCTGCACCAGGGACCCTCAGTGTGCCTCGCCCTGCCACTATCACCACTTCAGGTCTGCTCCTTACACTCTCCTTGCCCTTGCGGGACTCCGTCCACCCCTCAGAAGTGTGCATTCTGTACACTCTATCCCTGCAAGAACTCCTCTGAGGCACTGATCAGACTGAAAGGCTTCATTTTTTCTTCTTTATAAAATTTCCATGATTGCTAAGCTCAATAATAAAATTTTCTCCATTGCTAAATGATTGTATGACTTTGGCTTGGATGCTTTGGGACACAGGAAGGCAATATACACAAAGGCATGATTTAGTCGTGGCATGGAAATCGTAACAGCATTTGTCACCTGCTCCCGTTACATGATAATGTTCTCAACTGTGACTTCAGCTTGTGGAAAATCCTGAAGATGGCCAAAGATGACTCCACCGTTCGTTGCTTCCAGGGCCTGCTGATTTTTGGAAATGTGATTATTGGTGTAAGTAATGAGTGTTTCTCCGGAAATTCTGCTCTTCCTACAATCATGATTCTAGATTAATCAAAAGTGAGAGTTTGAAGGACAATAATGCTATAATTATTGGCTTCCTATACCTTTCTTCATTTTAAGAAATGTGTTAGTAAATATGCTAGCTAGAATTTAACTATATAAGCAATTATATTTAACTATGTAATATGTCAAAAGATCACAGTTAAAAAAATAGATGTTGCCTTCCCAACTTTAAAACACAGTAATCTAGCCTGGCACAGTGGCTCACACCTGTAGTCCTAGCACTCTGGGAGGCGGAGGCAGGAGGATCGCTTGAGCTCAAGAGTTTGAGACCAGCCTGTGTAAGAGCGAGATCCCATCTTTACTAAAAATAGAAAAATTAGCCAGGCTTCGTGGGGTGTGCCTATAGTCCCAGCTACTCAGGAGGCCGAGACAAGGAAATCATTCGAGCCCAGGAGTTTGAGGTTGCAGTGAGCTGTGATGATGCCACTGCATTCTAGCCCTGGTGACAGAACAAGACCCTGTCTCAAAAAACAAAACAAAACAAAACACAGGCATCTAAAAAGAGTCACATCAGCCATGATCAGTGTCCAAACACTCCGACCACACACACACTTTGGTGTTTCCTGTTTTATCTTGGCTTGATTTGCATGGGACTCTGGTTAAGGTTATTGGGGGCAGATATTTGCCTCTTCTTGTTCTCCTCATACAGAGGCCATTGAGAATGGCTCAGATGCCAAGCTGTGTGGGCATGGTGGGGTGAGAGAGCACTTGTTTGGGAGTCAGGAGAGCTGGCTCTTGGTCGAGCTCTGCCTCTAACTCCCATGTGACTCTGGACCAGTCATCACCTTTCAGGGCCAAGATTCTTCATCTATAAAATACAGACATTGGGAAGGATAACCACCAACGTTCCTTCTGGCTCTAACTGATAAATATGACCAGGACTAGTTCAAATACTACAACCCAGGAATTTGGGTGGTGAGGCAGTGGGGGTGGGGGATTTTGTTCATATAAGAAGGCATCGTCTGAGTGGTTCATGCCCCAGAGACATTATGGATGGTCTGAAATTATCTGGGTGGTTTCCCAAATAGACAGTGATACATGGAAGAAGGTATGCAACCAATTAGCAGGATGGAAGTAGCTGTTTGATTTCCTGGTAATGGGGAGCTTAAGTCAGTTGTATAAAGCCTACGCAGGGGAGAGTTGGTCTCTCTTACCTACCCCACCCTCCACCCCCTTTCCCAAAACTGCACTCCTGGCCGCCAGCCTGACAGAGCCCCCCCTTGGCTTTCCCCCAGATGTGTGGCATCGCCCTGACCGCAGAGTGCATCTTCTTTGTGTCTGACCAGAACAGCCTCTACCCACTGCTTGAAGCCACCAACAACGATGACATCTATGGGGCTGCCTGGATCGGCATGTTTGTCGGCATCTGCCTCTTCTGTCTGTCCGTTCTAGGCATTGTAGGCATCATGAAGTCCAGCAGGAAAATCCTTCTGGTGGTAAGAACTTACAGCTCCCTAGAGCTGTCTCCCTGGACCAGTTCTGATGGACCATTTCTTCTTCACCAAGCACAATGCTTTGGCTTTCAGTGGGGGAGGTGGGAGCTGGGAGTGCCAGGTGAGGGGTGAGAGGGAGGAGAAGACTCTCCCTGCCGTGAAGATTGTCCATGCGGGTGTGAGGATGCCCTCCACTATTGCAAGTCCCGAAGGTTCCAGTACAGAGAAGGCAGAGGAGAGACACCTGAGAGTGACCCTCCTGAATGTTTTCCAGATCTGTGCTTCTCTAGCTGGTGTCTGCACATACCCAACAGATATGGCCAGAAGCTACTAGGCCAAAGAAGAGGCAGAGTAAGAATTTGTTTAGTAGATTTTTTTTTCTCCTCGCAATAAGTTGTTTAAAACATTTTAATATCAGGTATTAGTATATTAGGATATAAAAATACAAAATATGAATGAGTTTTTGTAAGAAAGCAGAAGCCTTTCAAAGATCTTGAGCTGAAGGCTGATGATTTTGTATCGTGGCCTGCATGTCCCACAGGATCAGTCACTCTGCTTTTCAGGAACCCTGGAAACCTTATTGAGCACAACTGTAGTGTAGACCTTCATACCTGCCTATGGGGGCTCTGACTCTGTGTTCCCACAAAGAGGCTTCTGCCCCCAACCACAGACAGTAAGATCTTGCCCTGCCTTTGCAGAGGGAGCAAATCGACAGTCAGCAGAGCTGGGAAACCTCAGCATTGGGCCTAGACCCTCATTCCCTGGCCCCATGCTCAGGGCAGCAGTTTCTCACACTGTGATGGGGCACACCCCCTCCCCAAACTTCCCACCCCTGGCATAATCCTGCCCAGATGCTGCAGGACCTGAGTCCCACCTTTAATAGAACTAGTCTAGCAACTTAAGGTGCTTGTTGGTTTACTTTTCCCTTGAGCTAACTGTTGTTCTGGTACCCAGGGAATGTAGAACATTTACATCCTCTAGTTTCTTAGTGTGAGTTAGTTCCAGGGCAAAAGTACCCACTTGTGGAAGGTGGAAAAAGAAATGTAGAGAAAAGGGAAAGTACAGGCAACCTTCACGTGCATCCCAGCTATGTTTGGGGCCTTCTGTGCATGACTGACAGCCAGGAGAACTGAGCTGGGGAGGGAGAAAGAAAGAGCAGTGACCCTCTGAGGCCTGAAGGAGTAAAAACCTTACCCTGTGCCTCCTTACTGGAGTGTCCCTAAGGGGTTTGAGCCTCTGTAAAAGGGGCCAGCAAAGCTCTTGGCAAGGAACAAGACAGCAGCTAATACAGGAAAAAGTGTTACGGGGCCTCTGATGCTGCTTTTGCTGTTAACTCTCTAGCCACAGCTTTCTTCTGGGCTGGGCATGACAGCAGCAGAGGGTCCTGCTAAGAGCCTCCCAGGCCCAAGGAGGGAGGACAGTGTTTCCTGGCCTCCCTCACTGGCCCTGACCGCGAAGGACACGAGGATGGAAAGCGTATGTGCAAGGCTGAGGAAGGCAAAGACAGAACTCTTGCAAACAGTCCCCAGCCCGGATTCAGAGGCCATTTGCTGTTTAGATATTATCCAGCCAGAAATAGGGGCAGTGTCATGTGGAGGCATCATGCACACATGCACGCACGCGTGCACACACATACACACACACACACACACACACCCCGCCACTACTACACACAGTGAGCTCCATTTCACTCACCGGAGCTGCTGTGACTGGAGCGGGGCAGTGAGAGGAGAACGCAAGCAAAACGCTGCGCCAGGAGGCTGCCTGCTCCTCTCTGCTGAGACTGGATGCGTGTTAGGAGGGACACGGCATGTTAAACATGAAACACTTCATCTTTTTCTGACCTCTGGGATTCCAAATTTCAACAAACCATAACGAAATCTTCTCCCAATTAGAGGGGATTTATGAGGCTCTACATTGTGTGTGATGCACTAAGACTCTCTTGCCAGCCTCTGAGCGCACACACACACACACACACACACGTACACACACACATCATTTCATTCTCTTGTACTTGTTTTTCCTAGTTAAAATAGAAATTCAAGATACTGGACTGAGAAAGCTCTGTATGCAATGGCTGTTGTTCTCTGGAGGAAAGGAGAGAACTGAGCTGACTAGCACCAAGCCCCATTCCAAGCCGCTGATCAATGAGGGTTTGTTGAATAACATCGTGAATGACTGGATGATTATATTTAGATGAATGTGCCAAAAAGTCATAACAACCATTTGGGGAAGTCTCTCTTTGGGGGTAAATGTAATTCTTTTTTCTCATGTGTTTCCCTTCCAGTATTTCATTCTGATGTTTATAGTATATGGCTTTGAAGTGGCATCTTGTATCACAGCAGCGACACAAAGAGACTTTGTGAGTACAAGCCCAGAAAGCACAGAGCAAAATGATCATGGGAATTATCATTATCATAATAATGTGATAGCTGACATGTATTATGCCCTTAATATGTGCCAGACAATCTAATAATAATACATATATAATCTTATACATACAAATAATATACATATGATTTTAATTAATCCTTATAAACCTATGAAATAGGCATTATCCCTATTATAAGTAAAAAAATGAGACAAAAAGGTAAAGTAACGCTGTCTAAAGTTACACAGCTGGCAAGTGAAAGAGAAGAACTTTGGGCCCTGGCAGCCTGACCCCCACGGCCGCAGCTTGCAATCCCTCTGCACTTCACTCCTGGCCCATGGCCTTGGGCCTTCCAATGGGATAGTCCACATTCCACCTCAGCTAAGACTTGCTCTCCATTCAGCATCTTTCTTTCTCTCCCTTTCTCTGTGTCCCTAGCCTAAGTCACCCTACAATATCTGTCCACCTAGTCTCACGGTGATTTCTCTGAAGATGGGGGTCTCTTTCCTACATGAGGACTTTAGCCAACCTCAAGCAGCCTCATTCAACCGTACTTGGTGCCTCTGAGTATAGTTTTGCTCCAGGAGAGACTGTTCAGTGTCCCTAGCAACAGGCTGAGAAAAATATTCCCCCTCCTTGGGGATTAGTGTGTTAACTCTCCCTTTTATGTGGCCTCTTCCTACCGTAGTTCACACCCAACCTCTTCCTGAAGCAGATGCTAGAGAGGTACCAAAACAACAGCCCTCCAAACAATGACGATCAATGGAAAAACAATGGAGTCACCAAAACTTGGGACAGGCTCATGCTCCAGGTAAGGCCCGTGGTCTTGGGGAGATTCATATTTTTATTTACTAGTGGGGGAGGGAGGTCATTGTACACATGACTTAGTGGGGCTTCTAGATCTATATTTTATTTCAATCCATCATGTTGATTATCTTACATTTATAAGGATAATGGCATTGTCAAGAAATTTAGATTACTCATACACTCTGCCTCTTAGAACTCAGGTATCATTTACGTTAAAAGAAAAATGTCTTCTCTGTCCCTCGGTGAACTCAAGTGGCAATTACTGCCTGTTTTTCCTTTTTGGTACCTTTTCACATTTCCTATGAGCTAATCCTGCTAAGGACAAGGGGCTATGACTTGATTTGCTCCCCCAATTTTCTCTCACTGGCAATCATACCTTATGTCCATGTTTATCTCAAATACCATCAAAAGTCCAAGTTTTCCAGATTATCCATCGTGACCCCCACATTGCCCTGTGTACACAAGTTGTGATTCTCTACATAACTCTGGATCTGACTCAGCGCTTACATTGGCTCCAGTCCCACTCCCCAGCTCACACCAACTGTTGGCAGTTGTCATCAGCACACTCCCGATAGCCTTGACTCCTTTGAACTATTTATTCTCTTGCTTCATCAGAAGTTTGGCTGTCTCTTGGTGGCAGTGCCTGCCCTTCACCTTCTCATTTTTCTGCCATACTCATGTTTCATACAACCTGGACATCGGCTAGGTCCCCTCTTGCTCCCTTGGGTGCCATACTATTTCCTTCCTCCATCAAACACCTCCTTCACACCATCAGTGTTTATCTTCCCTTATCCCTCCTCCTTGCCATCATTTACCAGCCTCCCTACACCCAGTTGTTCTCCTGACTTTGTTAGGGATTTCAATATCGCACTCACTGTCTACTTCTTCACTCATCCTCTTGTCATCCTACCTTGAGATTTCAACATCCACATAGATGACTCAGCCAACATCTGGTTTCACAATGCCTTGCCCTACCTTGTTCCAAAGATCTTGTCCTCCACCCCACCTCAGCCACCCTCTTCCCTGGCCATTGCCAGCATGCCATCACTAATGACTGTGCCACCTAAGAAAATTCCACTCTCTGACCACCATCTTCTATAATTTCTTTTATTTATTCTAATATCCATCCCCATTCTGATAATTTTTACCCCATTAGCACCT
Organism: Lemur catta; assembly: GCF_020740605.2. NCBI lineage: Eukaryota > Metazoa > Chordata > Mammalia > Primates > Lemuridae > Lemur > Lemur catta. The sequence continues at coordinate 225,803,729 of NC_059128.1, read as the reverse complement.
CCAATTAATTGGCCACTTTTTCACTTCCTATCATCCTTTTCACTTTATCCTCCTTACCTAACTAATATTCAAGTTCTGTCTTCTAGTCACTCCTCTGTCAGCCATCTTTTCAAAAGACTCTCTCTCACCTGACATTCACCCATGATTCTGTTCCACTGTTGTGTTTTATTTCACAGCAAATCTCAAAAGAGATACTTACACTTGCTCCCTCCATTTTCACCCCTCTCCTCTGCTTTCATCCAACTATGATCGGCCTGTAACCCCATGACTCTACAAAATGACCCTTGTTATAGTTAAAAATTACCTCCATCCTGCCAAATCCAATGGTTAAGTTTCTGTCCTCATCTTCCTTGACATGTCATCAGCATTCATCACATTGCACACTCCCTCTTAGTCTCCTTTGCTAGATTTTCACCCTTTTCCCAACTCTGAAGGTTGGAGAGCTACAGAGCTCAATTCTGGAACTTTAACTCTTCGCTGTCCCTACTTAAATCCTAGTCTGAAATAAGCCTGGCTCAAACTTAACCATTTTTCCCCAGAAAGCTCAGGTCCAAATACAGAATGATTATTTTTCCTGGTTAGGTATTGCCCATAATCCCGTGGCAAAACTGGACATCCCTTAAAGATGTTTGATTTATCATCAAGTCTGCTTGGATACATTTATTCTAAAAGTTGAGAGACACCTGTAGTTTTAACATCCTCCCTTTTGAAACATTTTAGCAGAATTTATAATAAGGAGGAAAGTGATATGAATTGTGTTTTATCCTCTATGCTCAATTTTATCTAGAGCGTAAGGATAACACTTGTGTGTTAATTGATCTGGCTATGTAGAGGCATAGCTGTGTGCCACCAGATTTTTTGTTAGTTTTTTCCAGTTTATTTTCTCCTATTATAAAAGTCATACATAATTACTCCAGAAAAATGTTAAAAATATAGAAAAGTAAAACAAGAAGAATTATGCATAATTTCTTCACTAAAATTTTTAATTTTCTTATTCTCAATTTGCTCATGTGTAATATCAGAATAATTATACCCCTCACATTGTTGTATCAAGATATTAGTACTATATCAATAATAATTAACATTTATCAGGGGTTTACCATAAGCCAGGCACTGTACTAAACACATTAAGTATATTAACCCCTTTAATCCTTACTAAAACTCTAAGAGATAGTTACTATATATATTCCAATTTTACAGTTAAGAAAAATGAGGCTTAGAGAGTTTAAGATAACATACCAAACACGACAGAGCTCATTAATGGCTAGTGAAGTAATAAATGTGGAAAATATTTTGCAAACTCTAAAATGTAAGTTACCAGTACCTTCAGCTCCTCTTTGGGGATTGTTTAGTGAACATATGTTACACTTTCCATATCTTCTTTCTGTATAAAATCTCAGTTGCTACATTGATGGCTCTAGTAAAGACCATGAAAGAGAATTTTGTTTGTCTTATCCACTCACAGGACAATTGCTGTGGTGTAAATGGTCCATCAGATTGGCAAAAATATACGTCTGCCTTCCGGACTGAGAATAATGATGCCGACTACCCCTGGCCTCGCCAGTGCTGTGTTATGAACAATCTTAAAGAACCTCTCAACCTAGAGGCTTGCAAACTAGGAGTGCCTGGCTATTATCACAGTCAGGTGAGTGTGCTCTAGTCCCAAAACCTGCCAGAAGGTTCTTCTGCTCTTTATAAGGAAAATATTGGTCAATTGTAGATAATAGTATCTCAGTAAGGAATTTCACGTACTTTTTCCTAAACCTCTTATGAACTATTTTCTTCTCTGGCAGTAAACTGTGAATATTAAACCAGAACTGACATGAGCACATTTACATTTTAACAAAATTAATAGAGCATGAGAATTGCAATAGCAAAATTCAACTTTGTTTAAATAAAAACAATTTGTACAATGTATAGAATTGGCATTTCAAGAAATATTTACATTAAACAGTTTTATTCTATTTTTGCAAAATGTACATTGGAAGGGATGATATGCAAAAGGAATGTTTTGCCGGTTTCAAAGCAAAGGCAGTGTCTGAGGGTGCATACAGTAATTATATATCCACATTCTTTATTCACTGGTAATATAAGACAGTCTTAATAAAATATTATGTTGGTGATTTGGGTAGAAGGAAATTTACATACAGATAGTTTTTGAAAAAGTGTTTCCAGGCTGATGTGGATGATGTTATTATGATCATGAGAACTAATACTTATTACTTACTAAATGCCAGACACGGTTCCAAGTGCCATACATATATGAATACTAACTCCTTTAATGTTCAAAAGTAGGTCCCAGTAGGATTCCTATTTTACAGATGATGAACTGAAGTATCGAGATACTAATGAGTACCTTGCCCAAGGTCAGACAACTACTAAATGGTACTCAGGATTCAAACCTTAAATAATTGAGAAATGTCAGTCTCTTTAGTTTGGGAATAGATAATGACTGCATTTTCAGAATGAAGGACACCTGGCACAAAATAGGTACTCGATAAATGTTTGATGAGTGGATATATGAAAAGTAAATGGCTCTCTTTCTCACATCCATATTGTAGCTTTTCATGATCTACAATGCACAAATGTGCTGCTATAGCCATGAAGACTAACAAAATTAGGGAAGTTATCAGTGTGGTAATAGTAGAAATCAACCAGAATTTCACGTGGCATGTCAGATGCAAATATATATTCTGCATCATGGTCCATCTACCTTAGAAATGCTATGTGCAAAATTCTGATCACTATACCTCAAAAATACTATGATGAAACTAAGGAAGATCAAGTAAAGCATCACTAAACTGATTAGCATCATGAAAAGGCACTATATGAGAAGAGATTTCTGTCTGTAAAACTCAGTGAAGGCAAGACCCATTTCTGTTTGTCCCAGCTAAATGCCTAGCCCAGTGCCTGGCACCTCGCATAATTGGGCTCTTATGTATATGATTAGATGAAAGACCACCTCCCAGAATTGTTGAGAGGATCAAGTGAGTAAATAATATGGAAGTATTTTGTGAACCATCAAGCATGTTGCAAATGGTACTGTTGTAATCAGTACTTAATGTTATGTTCCACTCATTCTGTAAATTCTTAATGTGTGTCTACTATGTGCCAGGCACTTGATCTAGGTTCTAGAGATTCAGCAATGAACAAGATGAAATCCCTGCCATTGGGGAGCTTGCATTCTAGTATGGGAGACAGACAATAAATATGTTACCAAACAAAAACATGGTAAAATTCCAGGTAGTGATAAATGCCACGAGCAGAAATAAATCAGAGTGAGTATTTAGAGTGGGATGGAGGGAAAGAGTGTTTTCCCTGTAGTTGTCAGGAAAGGTTTTGCTGAGATGTTTGCAGAGATCTGAATTAAGTGAGGAAATGAGGCAACTGGAAGATTGAAGAAGAGGGTTTTAAAGAAAGGGAGCAGTGAGTGCAAAGGCCCTGAAGTGCAAGCAGTCATAGCATTTTGGAGGAACATCTAGGAGGTCAGTATGACAAAGCCAGAATGGGTGAAGGATGAGTAGAAGGCAGGGATGTAGCTAGATTTTTGTGTAGACTGAAGCCTATGAAATTTGTAGGGAGGGGTCCTCCTTAGAAAAAGCAATTAAAAATATGCATACAAAATTAGGTGCAGGGCCTTGAAATGGTCTTACAAGTAACAGGCCCTGAAGTCTAAGCTCATTAGCTTTACAGCAAAACCACCTCTCTTAGTGGAAGGCGGGATCAGAGAGGGAGGCGAGGCCATACCATACAGTGCCTCCCAGGCCATGGTAAGGATTTGGAATTTCATTTCAAGGGTGGTGGGAAGCCATTGGAGGGTTTTGAGCAGGGGTGGGAATTGATCTGATTTATGTTTTATAAGGATGGCTCTGGCACCATATGAAGACCAGTAGGGTGCCAAGAGTGGACGCAGGCCTCAGGGAGGCCAGTGGGAAGCTATCAGAGTAATCTTGGAGTGAGACCCTGGTGGACCATCGTGGCACCAAGATGTGATAAGAATTGTTTGGATTTGGAATATATTTTTAAAGTAGACCCAGAAGGATTTGCTTAAGTGTTGAATGTTGGATAAAAGAAAAACAGTTGATTAAGGATAATTGCAAGATTTTTCATCTGAGCATCTAGGTGAATGGATGCGCCTGTCATGTAAATGGAGAAGAGTAAATGAGGGAGAAACCGAGGTATAGCAAAGGCAGGGAGTGGGGCAGGGTCAAAGACAGAACCTCAAGTGGCCACCTGTAGCCACTGGGGGGAGCCTAAACTTCAAGGTCAGCCTTTCTAGGACATTTGCCTCCAGACCTCATGGTCTATGGAACCAGCCCTGGTTATTGCATTTTCTGCGCATTCCCTGTGGTTCCCAGCACTTTAGTGGAGGTCACTCAGATGGCAGCTCTAGCCTTACATGTGCTACTTCTCCAGGACTTTGCATAGCAACTAGGACAGAGGGTGCCATGTATAAAGCCTTAATGAATGATGTGGTAAATAAAAAATCAGTCACTCTTTTGCATGCACACCATAACCCTTCAAGGTCTCACTAGAATCCAATAAAGATGTGTTGAAGTATGATGTCAAATGAGAATTCAGGGAGTATGATGTAGGGCAACAGAAGGTCTCTGGTTTTTGTAGATTAGAAGCATTTTTATTTAAGAACAAACAAATCAAAAGGTAACTCTGGCTTTCAAATAAATCACCAATAAAACCTTTTAGGAGGGGAAAATTCTAATTTTATTAAGACTATATTGTCCACATATTCAATATGGAAAGAATATTATGCTAAAATAGCAGCACTTTGTAGTGAGATTGAGTGATAAAGACACAAATAAATGTGTTATAGAATAGTTGTTCTATAGTTGTATTATTTACGTTCCCTCAGCTACTAACAGGCAGTTAGTAGCTGGCTGTCCCCAGAGATGTGGCAATAGCCTGGTTATGTGAAACTGGACTTTGGAGTGGCATTGATTCAAATAAAAACCTGCTTTCCTGTCGATGTCTTACTTTTTTTTTTCTGGTTCTTCTCACACCAATGTGGAATCGCCCCCTCCTCCAGGGCTGCTATGAACTGATCTCTGGACCAATGAACCGACATGCCTGGGGGGTTGCCTGGTTTGGGTTTGCCATTCTCTGCTGGACTGTGAGTATTTCCTAACACACATTTTGTTTCTGAAAGGATGATAAGAAAAGATCTTGAGATTGCCACTGGTTACCTCAACCACACTAGAAGGCCTAGAAACGAAACCTCAGACCTGAGGGCGAGTCAGGAAACTTCTGGCACCAGAGCCAGGATGGTGGATTCCCCTGAGAGGCAGGCAGTTAACTTCCCACATGAGGGGAAGGATGTGTCCTCCTAACCAGATGCTACTTCTGGTTGACTGGGACACACTTGCCTTTAGGGGGCTGAAGAGCCTCTTTCCCTTGCCCGGACTTCTTACCGAATGCCAGCCTGCTCCTACAGGTCTCCAGATCTCATTAATTCATTACAACTAGATAGCAAAGACTGTCACAGATCTGCCTGGCACCTTCCAAAGAGCTGCCTCTGCCAGCCCCATCATTTCCTACTGCCAACTTCATCTGGTGCACATGCAGCAGGAGGTTAGAGCGGGGGTTCTCAGACCGCGCTACACATTAAAACCTCCTAGAGAAGCTTTAAAAAAAACATAGATGGATGCCAGCATCTGAGACTCTGATTGTGTTGATCTGAGGGTAGGCTCCAGGCCTCTTTTTCCTCCAGACGATTCTAACTTGCTATCAAGGTTGCGAACCATCGCATTAGGGAAGCAGTCCCAAACTTTTGATTTCAGTAGCCCTGTACACTCTCACACGTTATTGAGGACTCCAAAAAGCTTTTGTCTATATGGCCTGTGTCTATTGATATTTACCCCATTAGAAATTAACACAGAAAAATTTTAAATATTTATTAATTCCTTTTAAAACCATAAGCCAATTACAAGTCAACATAAACAAGATATTTTCTGTGGAAAAAGAACTATTTTTCAAAATGAAAAAATTGAGAAAAGTGGCATTGTCTTACAGTTTTGCAAACCTTTTCAGTGTCTGGCTTAATAGATGACAGCTGGATTCTCATTCATGCTCCTTCATTCAATATGCTGTCATATGTTGCCTAGATTGAAGGACTTGAAGAAAATATATCTCTCATTGATGTGTAATTGAAAAAAAGTGTTTTAATACCTTTATCTGAAGATAATTGTGAACATTCTTTGATACTACCCAAAACTCCACAGGAAGTAGTTTCTTAAAGGTCAGTTGCTATATGGAATCTGAAACTATGTTAATGAACTTTTCATACTCTATTACATTGAAATACACTACATTGGTTTCCCTTGTACTTTGCATAATTTTGTTTTTTTTTGAAACACAGCCTTGCTCTGTCGTCCCAGGTAGAGTATAGTGGTGTCATCATAGCTCACTGCAACATCAAACTCCAGGGCTCAAGCGATCCTCCTGCCTCAGCCTCCCAAGTAGCTGGGACTACAGGAGTACACACAACAGTGGGCTAATTTTTCTGTTTTTAGTAGAGATGGGGTCTCACTCTTGCTCAGGCTGGTCTCGAACTCTTGAGCTTACGCAAGCCTCCCATCTCAGACTCCCAGAGTGCTAGGATTACAGGTGTGAGCCACTGCTCCCAGCCCACTTTGCATAAATTTTTTAGCCATGCATAATTCTGTAACATCATGAATTGGTTATTTGGAAAAATATCAGTTTGCTGTGTTATGCTGATCTTCCAAATGTTGATTAATCTCTTTATGCAATACCAAAAAGTCACACTCATTGATATTGCCATATTGGAAAAGACCGTAAGCTATGGCATGCTATCAAGTTCATAGTGACAGATACAAGTTTTCCAAAGTTCTGATTTTTGCTTGAAGGCTCAAATTTATCATTGGCAACTAATATTTCCAGTTGTTTTCCTTGAAGTGAAATAATCACTTTGTAAATTTCTGAAAAAATATCTGCCACACACCCAAGTCTGAAAAATCATAGGTTGTCTGTTAGTAATTTTTTCCAAGTAAAAAAGGTGTTTCATGAAAAAAAAAATGGGTAGTTCAGTACATAACTCAATCACACAAGTGCTTTTCTTCATGACAACCATATTACATATTTCATATGTAACAGGACTGCTTTAGACATATTTCCTTTTTGTCAACCAAAGGTCAAAGTTTAGTCAAATTATTAATAGTAGTTCTTGCTGCTTCATCGAGGACAACCTCAAATGAAACTAGTTTTTATTAATAACTTTTTTTTTTTTTACTGCAAGTGCACAGCAGTGAGGGATACGATGACTACTAACACAGTTCAGTGCCTCTACCTGGATTCTTGCTAAGACTCCAGCAGTTTTACCTTCCACTGCTTTTGCACCATTACCTCAAATGTGAAAACAGTGAAAAAAGCAAATAAAGTCTGATTGTTATTCAAACAGTCTTACACCAAACACCCCTAAAGGGTTCCTCAGGTGTTTGTTTACTATGCTTTAAGAAATGCTGGGTTAGGGGTTGGTAAACTGAAAGAGGCAGGAAGGGGAGGGAAATCAGCTCCTTCAGGAAATCCACCCCCTGAGAGCTCCCACAACACCCTGTGCACACCTCTATCCTGGAACTACTCTGCTGCGATGTATTTGAATATGCAAAAGGCTGGGGAGGAGCTGCTCTTTGTCCCTCCAGTGCGATGATAGCAGTGAAGTTTCATTTGTGCCAGATGAGCAGGAACTATGGGACAATGCTTAATGGCTCTTGAGCATCTTAGAACCCCAAACCAGCCATAACCCTTGATGTTTCCACAAGTATTAAATGGACTCTGGATCTAGTTAAGTCCCCCCTGACATTCAAAAGATGGAAGGGAAGGGAACTAAACACATTGAGGGCCTGCTACGGACAAGGCCTGTCAAATATTTTCAATATTAAGTCCCTACAACAGTAGCTAGGCAGATCACCAGTCTCCCATTTTACAACGGACAGAGAAGTTCAACAGTGTTCTAAAGAATTGTGCTTAAGAAGAGCTTTTAAACATGCCCTGTTCACTACTGCTTGCAAAGGGCTTCACTAAGTGATAAATCAGATAAACTTTGAAGCCGACTGCCTGGGGTTGAATCTCAGCTCTACCACTTACTGGTTCTATGACTTAAGTTTCTTCTCTGTGCCTCAGTTTCTTCATAGGGTTTTGGAAACATTAACTTCAGTTATATATGTAGCACTTAGAACAGTACCTGATGCATAGTTAAGTTCTCCTAATAAACATTAGACCCTATTATTATTATTTCATTATCTCATTCACTCCTCTATCTCTGGGGTAGGTATAGAAGGTGTTATATTTATTATACAGATGCAGAATCAGGGCCCAGGAAAGCTAAGTGACTGGCTAAGTTTTCTCAGGAGTAAGTACCAGGTCTGAAACGGAGCCCAGATACTCCAACTCCTTGCCTATGTCAGATATCTTGAGTTCTATGGCATTTTTGAGGGGCAGCCGTTCCAGATCATGAACATGTTAGGAGAAAGGAAAAGTCCCCTGGGAAGAGAAGTTTAATACTTAGAGGCAAGAAACCCTTACCTCAAAATGGTGCACACTAGAAATAGAAAGGACTGGAAGGTAATTAGCCTTGATAGGAAGAATAAAGAATTTCCCCAGAGGCCTAGTTTAGCACAGATTGAAAAGGACATCCCCAGAAGACAGGGAGCCTAGGCTGGGAATTGGGTCAGAAACACTTCTGGGAACAGAGAAGTTGCCTCTGAGTGGCAGGTTGTAAGAGACGCTTTGGAACAGGCTGGACTCAGTGTCACATTTGGCCCTGTCATGTTGCTTAAGGCAGATTACTCTTAAAACTCTAGTGTCACCTAAGCCTGTATGAACCTAACATCATTTTTTTCCAAATATGAGATATTTCTAAAACAATTTCTTATTTTTTTTTTATTCTAGTTTTGGGTTCTCCTGGGTACCATGTTCTTCTGGAGCAGAATTGAATATTAAGTGTTGCCACCATACCTCCTTCCTCTAGTGACTCTGGATTTGGTGCTGGAACCAGCTGTCTCCTAATATCCCACATTTGCGCTCCACAGTAACACGTGCATGTCTTACTCAAATTGCCAGGTCAGGTGGTGTGGAGTTTCTTTAGCCTTTCAGGCTCCTGAAATTCTCACGACTAGTACTTTTCATCCTGGTCTAGGGTTCTGCAACATTTTTATAGATTGTAGGAAAGAGAGAATTTGGAAAGTAGATAGTAACTTCTCCTATCTCTGCTTATTTTGAATTTGGGAGTATAAGGACTTCAAAGAAACCTGTGTTATCACAATAAGCTAGGACTGTGTTTTGATAGCACATCCCCCTGTATTTCTCACTGTTTTCTAAAAGAAACCTTCCAAGGATTCCCTTTATCTCAGTATTGTTGCAGCGGGAGGGAGGGGGGAAGTAAGGAAAAGATTGCTGAAATACATCTTTTGCATTCTATGGTGACTCCCATCTACAGAGACTTGGGTGATTCTCCTGATACCACCTTCAGATCCTTATATTCTCCAGAACAATCCTCAATCTTGAGTTAATAATGGTTCAAATTTCCTGTCACACCTTGCAGAGGGATACCTGCTCAGTAGCCTCAATTCTCCATTAATGAAAAGTGTGGAGAATTTGGGGGACAAAGAAGGGGCTTGCTGTATATTTGCTCAGTCCTTGCCCTGAATGGTCTCAACGTAAAACACCTTTCAGACAGGCGAGAAGCAAGCCAGCCAATAGAATGGGGATTTTTGTTTACTGTCAAAGTATTTCTCTTCTGAACTATGTTTCCATTTGTGTTCCTGAAGGAAGTTCTTATAACTCAATATTTGTTTGTCTAGTCTTACAAATAAAGAGGGCTTTAATATCTGTTCGATTTCTTTCATTTTTACCAATGCCATAATTAGTCATATATGAGTCTAACAAAATGGGATTTCCAACAGAAGAGCCTAATTCATGAGAATTTCAGTGGAGGAGATGGAAACTGCATACATAGGGTGTGGTTTCTGGCTGGATACCAGCTAACCCTGAAGTACAGTTAAACAGTAGGAACTCCTAGGTTTACTTTTACTTTTTTCTCCTGCTCACCTACCTGAGAAGTGGTGATGGAACTAATGCTCTTGAAATCCTTTTCCTCCTGCACTTGGAAGCGATGGAAACATCTGACTCCCACTGCCAAATGGTGTTCCTTATGAAGAAAGTGTGCCTGTCACTTGGGGGTCCTACTCCCAGCAAACTCAGACTCAGAGAACATTCCCACCATGTCCCCACCCCACCCCAGGTTCCTGTGAGTCGGGCTGAGCAGGCACAAGGCAGGAGTGGAGGGCACAGGTATCGGTGTACCTGGTGGTAAAGCTGGGGCAGCAGTCACATCCCTGATTCCTGGGATAGGGGCCAAAGGTCCACACCCTGACAGGGCACAACCAGCTCACCCCTCCCCTGCCTCACCTTGTCTCTCCAGGACAAAGATGTCTTGGAGTGTCAAGACAGGTAACACCTGCACTTGGCTGAGAAGGTTCTCTCTGTGGTCTCTCGGAAGATGAGAGGAGAGGAAAGGAGCCCACTCTGGGCAAAGCATCAAAGCAGCTGCTCTCCCTCCCACACTCTCTGGGGCACTCTGGGCAGTGCCTTTTGCTCCCACCACTCCCTGGGCTTTCCTCTGCCCTCACGTGCTGCCCCAAACCCACTCCTGCCTTCCCTGCTAGGGCCTCAGGCTCCAAAATGCTCTCTGCATACAAAATTCTCTTCTCCATGTGACTGGATCTCAGCTAGGTCAAGAGAAATTCTTTTGAAAACTAATTCATACTAAGGGGAGAGGGACAACTAGTCCCTACTCTCTTAATCTCTATGGATTTTTCCTTGATAGCTGCAATTGGTCTCTAGCTGGTAGAATCCAGCACAGCTGTGTGAGCAGGAAAGCGCTATTGTGAGACAAGGTGGCCCACCTGCTGCTCCTTAAATCTTATCCCCTCCACTTCCTTACCAAGAAGTAATTAGAAGAGAAAGGGCCCTCTGTAGCCACTGCCTCTTCCTTCATAGAAGGTGCAAATTCTACTACAGATGGGGACAGGCTCTGCTCCCCCAAAACCAAATAAGATCCTGAGCCCAGGCCCCCAACACTTGAGGAAGACACACTTTTCAGCTGAGACAGAACCGAGGCCTGAAGATCTCCCTGCAGAGAGTCCAGCCATTCAGTACTCCTGCGGGTACCTCCACAGTGGTCTTCAGTTCAACCTCAGGGCAGTTTCTATTCTGCCTCATTCCTGCCTCCATCCCCTTCCACCTTCCCTGGAGGCCCAGCCTTCTCCCACTTCTTTCTGGCTCCTGGGACTGGAAGTGGGGCTCACTGCAAGTCCAGGACCCCAAGCCATTGCTCAGGAGGGCCCAGGCCCAGCCCTACCAGACCAGGAAGCTGACGAAGGAGAGCCAGGCAGCTTGGCTCTGGGGAGCTGGCAGGTTGCTGGGCTCAAAACAGGCCCAGACAAAACCAAGCTTGTGAAACATCCGTCTTCTCCAACAGTTAAGCTGCTTATCAGGTAGGCAAAGAACAATTACTACCTAACACCAAAAATGTGTCAGGCTACCTTAAGTTTCACTTGATTGCGACATCAGGTGGGTCATCGTGCTCTCTTGGTTGGCCATTTCCTGCTGCTCCTGACCCTGGTGGGAGTTTTACATTTAACATTAGAGAGCTCCCTGCTCCTGTTGGTCAGCCTTCACTTTTTGTTCCTGCATCAGCCAGAATAAATAGGAACTGCTTCTATTTTAAGCAGCAGATCAGATACTTTCTTGCTACCCATAAAGAAAAGAAAGAGTAATAGTCATGTGAACTTGAAAATCTAATCTCCTCTCCACCTTGCACCCCTACCCCAACCCATCTGATTGACAAGTTGTGCTGCCTATGGTGGAGGAATTAGAAACAGCTGGTTTCTCATTTCTATTGACGGAACAATTTCCTTTCTCCTTCAGTATCTAGTATTTCTTCTAGTTTCACTTCCCGGCTTTACTTCACTGAGATACTTCTCACCTCCTATAAGTGAGACTAACTCAAAGAAGAAACCCAGATGAAACTAGTTGTAGGATATTGAGTTTGCTTTCGTGCATTATCATAAGGCTCAAGAGGCCACATCCAACGAGGAGATCCAGAAACACCTCGGAGAAAGGCAGCCTTGCTGGGAAATGCAGAGGTGCCAACCCCTTCTCCAGCCAACACTTCCCCCAGCCCACAACCCCCACCCCACATCTTTAGGAAACAAACAGCCAGATCCTGGAATTACAGAGAAATGGTGCTGTCATGCCCTACTTTCATGTGATCTCTACCCCGAGTTCCTTTTAAAAAGAAGAGCAGCCCTAACATTCAGAAGCTTGCCCGGCACTCACAACCAGGCTCAGCTATTTTCCTGCTTGACATTAACAATCTCACACAGATAAGGCCACTCTGAGACCATGATAAAATGAGAGGAACCAAGGCCACTGTAAACTTATGTTTAAGCACAAAGACAGTCACTACACCACCCACAAAATACAAACATCTGCTTTCAGGGCTAAAAATGAGTGACGCTAAGTCTTACCAATTATAGGTTTGTTCTCCAGCTGGTCTTCTCCCTGTAAATAAAGCTAATTGAGATCCACACTCATGGACTTGTCCCTGCTTTCTGACAGCATCCAATACAGACCAAACCCCTCCTCAGACCCTCCCCAAATGACGCAGCCAAAGACCAAATACTGTAATAGTTCTTTCTAACTTGTCTGAATCACTTCATGGCTCCCCCCCAACCCCCGTGCTGTGCTTTTGCTCACTGCAGCAAGTCATAATCCCAATTTTTGTTCACAGTAGGTCTCTTGAACTTACTCCTCCTGTTTAACTGAAATTCTGTATCCTTTAACCAACATCTAACCCAATTTATTTATCTGCAGATGTGCTCCTGGGGTTTTTTGGCTGAAGGGCACTGGCACTTCCCAAATAACTCTGTCCATCCTTATTTCCTCTATTTGTTGGCTTATTTATTTCTCTGATACCACAAAGTGGTTAAGAACATGAACTCTGGAGTCAAATAGTTGGCTCCAAATCCCAGCTCTCTGACAAGTCACGCAACCTCTCGGAGCCCACTGCAGAAAGACGGCTCTGTTCTCACCCTGGACTGGAAGGATTCTTAAGACATGTAAAGTGTGCATCAGCCTAGAAAAGACATGGAACAGGAAGTTATTCCATAAATCTGGTGTGAAGAACTTGCTTGGCCCATAATCCCTGAGAACACACCCACTATTGCCATGTTGCTTCAATTTATTTCAATAAGCTAATGATCTAATATCCTGATCCAAATTTACCAGCCATCAAACAATAGCTATGAGTAATAGCTTTTCAATAAAACTCCTACTCAACAGTGGAAAAATGTACTAGGTAGGTCATCAAGATAAGGCATTTTAACGCATACATCTCAAGTTCCTTGTATTTTTTCTAGAATCTTAACTATAAAACAAAATCTCTGCCCTCACTGCCCTCACAGGGACATCTCATAATCAGACACGGTTATTTTCTGGGGGGAAAGCGCAATATTGGAGCCAAGAGAGACCTGAATTCAAAACTTATCTCCTCTTCTTACCAACTTTGGGAAGTTATTTATCTTAAATTTGTTTTCTCTTTACAGTACACACATACACACACACACACACACACACACACACACACACACATTTTTACAGGGCTATTAGAAAGTTAAAATTAAAAACCATAGGGAAACTGATACTGTGCAGGCATTCGGTTATTATTACACCCCACCCTTCACTAACCTCTGCTCCAAGCCCCCAAATCTCGCGCGCACACACACACACACACACATACACCCCATATATGCATACAAGATTTGATATTTGTTTGGATTCTCAACAATTGTCAATGGAACATGAAGCCTTTACCTGCACAGGTGCTCCCGGGGGTGGGGCCTCCCAACCACTCCCCTCAGGCCCTCTCAGCAGGCAAGATGGCCGGCCATGCATACACTAAAATCCATGAAGGTGGCAATACTTTAAAATGTCTAAGGTACTAGAACAGATGTCTAAGGTGGCAATATCTTAAAATGTCTAAACGCCAGGTGTCGCGCCGCACTCGCCTGCAAGGACGACGCAACAAACTGGAGTTCTTCCAACAGCAGTTTAATGAGGCATCTAGTCTAGTTACATGGCGAGAGACCCCGAACAGGAAGGACCGTGGGCTTATATACCATTGCAGGTAGTCGTGGCGGGAAGTGATTGGTAGAGGGCCCTGACAAGGCTCCCAGCAATGATTCTATTGGCTATGTGCTCACCCGTAATCAGAGACCGCTCCCAACAGCCAGGTGCGGTGGCTCACGCCTGTAATCCTAGCACTCTGGGAGGCCGAGGCGGGTGGGTCGTTTGAACTCAGGAGTTCAAGACCAGCCTGAGCAAGAGCAAGACCCCGTCTCTACTAAAAATAGAAAGAAATTAGCTGGACAACTAAAATATATACAAAAAATTAGCCGGACATGGTAGTGCATGCCTGTGGTCCCAGCTACTTGGGAGGCTGAGGCAGGAGGATTGCTTGAGCCCAGGAGTTTGAGGTTGCTGTGAGCTAGGTTGATGCCACAGCACTCTAATCCAGGCAACAGAGTGAGACTCTGTCTCAAAAAAAATAAAATAAAATAAAATGTCTAAGGAACAGATTTTTTTTTAAAGTTCTGGAATGTGATTGGCAAAAAAGAACTTATGAAATGTACCTGAATATGCTTCACCTTTTGGGACATTTTAATGGCTTTTGAGAGGGACTGTATATGTGTACAGGACTTGTGGAAGTTTCAAGTCTGTCAGGAAATGTCTTTCATCTCTCTCGAACCCATTCACAGAGCATTTGGGGGCTCCCAGGAAATCTATCCAGCTAGGGCTTCAGTGGAAATGAGGAAGGTAAGGGCAGAAACACTGGGAAAGAAGTCTGGAAAAAAGTTCAAAGAGAGCAGATGAGAACAGAAGTGTACTTTTTCGGGTCCAGAAGATACTAAACCTCTGTAGGAATTAGGACAAAGATATAGACTTGGGAAATCTGTCTCAAAGAATGAGAGCAGCCCAGATGAAGGCAATATGGTGTAATGATCTTGAAGTCAGAGTTTGGCCTTGACTCTGCCATTCACTACCTGTGGATCTCTGGCAAGTCACCCGCCTGCCCTGAACCCCACTTTCTCATCTGCCCTTCTTATCTCGAGTCAGCAGCATCAATAAAGTGTGTGTAAAAACATCATAAACCATAAAGCGCTAAAAAAATGAATGCTAGTGTAGGTGAGAAAAAAACAATAAAAACTTTCCAGTAGCACACTCTGTGGTTGTAATTTCCAAACAGTCTGCACTCATATAATCCCTAACAATCACAGCAGGCAAACCCATCTCCACAACATTCGAAACACTTGGCCTCTTTCTGGCAATTGACTATAAAAATACGCACAAGGCAGGAACTGGGGGAGATCAGTTCCTCTGAAGCGGGACTCCCCTGCCCAGGTGGGAGCGAGAGCAGAGCGGATGGCACATGGCAGGCAGCAGCCTCGTGCTCCGGCACCCCCAGCCAGTCACCGTCCTTTGACTCCTGGGGCAGGGAAAGAGCCACAATGGTGGCATAAAGGCCTTAAAAAATTACTTTCCCCCTCAAGAAGTGTCATAGCAAGCCATACAAGTGACTTGTACATTATCTTAGTTGCAAGAATTATTTGAAGAAAAGTAAGAGGCATAGTTCAGTGGTTTCCAACATTTTAAAAAATGCAGACGCTTATTAATAGCCGAAAAAACACAGGGAGTTTCCATTGAGAAAGGGTATTAGCTGTATTCCGTTTCCATTGAGAAAGAAATTGAGTTCTCAAATATGGACCCTTAAATTCCTTGAAGACACCAATTCTATTCCATTGCCCTCTCCAATAACGACCACAGAGGGACCCACAGCCCCCAAATTACTGTTAGGACATTCATAATTAAGAAAATTGGGGCAGAACACCAGGGAGAGGTTCTGCAGAGGAGAGGGGAGAGCAAGGCGAAGGCTTGCTCAATACACTACAGCCCCATCAGGAAATCTCCCAAGAATCAAATGCCTTTATAAATTTTGGGCAACAAATATGAAAGCCCTGAGTATTCCTTTGCTAAATAAAGAAAAAACACCACTTTTACTTTTCTTCCCTATGCTGAGTTAAAGGTAAACCAGGCTAGCCCTAGGTAAACCTGTTGTGTCTATAAAATGTATTGTCCTTTCAAATTCTGCTTCTCCACTTCGGTGGTGACTCCTCCTGTTTTTCATGGGAGCTCCAAACCCTCCTATTCCCTCTCTCTGCTTGGGAAGGATTAGGTACAATGTCTACTTATTAGCTGGCACTCGTTCATGTTAAAGTTGAACGGTTAGGATGAGTATAATGATGATGGCTTGAGAGCCTCTGGGGCTTGCATAATAAACATAATACTTACCTAAGAACGGTTAAGTATTTATTTATGTTGTGTTATTTATGTGTCCATTCACCTAAGCAAATAAAATTGTCTTATCGCTGTTCCCATCCAGTATCCGTCTCCTATCACCTTCCTTTGATTCTCTCCCCGGCACCCCACCCTGCCGGAGGAAGCTCAGCAGTACTGGCAGCTTCTCTCCCAAATCACTGCCACTGCCCAAGTCAGTGTCATGGCCCCACCACCCTTCCAAATCCAAGACTTCCCAAGCCCTGGGCCCCTAAAGGGCAAGTTCCTCCCCTTCTCATCCCACAACCAGCTAGATGTGCCCTGAGACCAACCCTGCTGTTCCTACTATTGGAAAGAAGGAGGCACAAGGGGGTGACGAGGACAGAAATGTGGAGAGGCCCAGGGAATGAGACACAGAGGTGCCTTCCCCAAGCCTGGAGCCAGGCGCACAAGGAGGTTGTACAGGAGAAGAACAGTGGAGGGGGATGCAAGGATGAAAGAGAGAGAAAGTGGAGGGTTGTGTTTCATTTGTTTTGTTTTTAAGCTGTTTAGAATTATAGATACTAAAGTGAATACATCTGTAAACCTCAAATAACAGTAAAAACACAAGACTGAGTACTCAAAGCTTTTTTATATTTTACCACAGAGGTATTTTATAGATGTATTAATTTGTAAACTGCTAATTCATATCCTACATATATAAAATCATTTTACAAAAATTCTTAAAAACTAGTAGATAGTGTGTTCTCTGCTGGGCTATGCTGGAAGGCATATTACTGCAGAGTAGCAACAGCAGCAACCATCACACTGGCTGCTGCCTCTTCATCCCCAAGGTCACCGCATCTTCATTCTTCACCTTTCTCCCCACTTCTGTGGCCTTCTTCTCACCTGGGACCCACCACTTCACAGAAGACCATGCAGGACAAATGAGCAACAGAAACACATCTTCGTACCTTTCTTCCTCCAACGAGAACAGTTCTGGTTCTCTGAGACATTCAGTAATCTTATTTCCTGTGGCCTTTTACCCCATAATATATCACTTCAAATGTAAATAAATCTCCTTCAACCAGAGTTCTCAAGTAGCCTTCATTATATCCTTTGAGTTGTCCTTTTATATTTAGTCCTTTAAGTATCCATACCACAATATTTAACCCTCATGACAAAAACAACTAAGAAAGCTACCTTGCTATAATTGTTTTACATTCCATATCTGCTAAGAAAATATAAAAAGGAAAAATTCAGCCCAATAGTTAGTTGTAACAGGTTCTGAATGTGTGCTACTAGGAGAAGTCTCTAGGCCAAAATTATTGCAGTCACATAATCCGTTCTTCCAAATGTCACTAGAAGATTCCAGGTCATACACTAGACCAAAAGTCCACTGTGATATTGATATATAAAGGATTGTGTTCCACAGACAGTAATTTATAAGAACAACTATTCAACCCATCTTTTCTCCACACTCGTGCTACCTGGTGTAAGAGCTTCATCCTAAAGATAAAAAGAACAAATGTGAATGATAAGAATGTAACCTATTTTCCATTGCTTTTTGCCTTGCCCCAAAATGTGGCATAATTATTTTATAAATCATTGTACCAGTTGGGTTACCTACTACAAAAAAGTGTTTCCCCATCAAAGGTAACAGACACCAATGATACCATGTCTTCATGTACCAGACCCTATGTGAGACCCTGGGAACCAAGGATGACAAGAGTCATTGCCCTTGGTGAGCTGACATCCACGGGACAGAAGGATGTGCAAGAAACACTGTGTCATCCACAGATCCTTAAATGAGCTTCAGGAGGTCTCTGAATCCTCCAATGTTGTTGGGAAAACTTTTTCTGTAGGCAGGGAAGGTACAAAGCTTTCATAAAAGTCTCCAAAAAAAGTTAGAATGTATGTAGATGAGGATGAATAAGGGGCACCCAACGCCATGAGGGAGTCTGGCGAGGGGCCATAGGAGAAGGCACATTTCACTGAGGCTTGAAACAGGAGAAATTCACCAAGGGAGGAAGGTGAAGGAAAGGACACTCCAGGCAGAGTGACCACCCTGGGCAAGATGCACCAACACACAGAAGACCAGGATGTGTTTGAAGATGAGTGTGGAATCTGGGAAGATGAGTGGGCAGTGAACTGAACAGATCTCTACTTGCTTCACAGTGAAAAACAATAAATTTTGGTTACACTTAACAATATGGATAGAGATCAGAAGCAAAATGGCAAGCTAAATAAAGTCAGAGAAGAATAAATACAGTGTGATTTCATTTATATAAAGTTGAAAAATACACAGAACTAAACAATCTCTTGTTCAGGGGTACAAGCATATGGGAAGACAAGAAAACCAAGAAACAGCACAAATACTTACCATTATCACAAATAGTTATCACAAACATTCAGTAAAGTGCTACCTGGGTAAGGGAATGAAGGGGAAGATGGGAAGAGGGAGAATATGGGACTAGGGGGACCACACAGGCAATGGGAATTTTTTTAATGTAGAGAGAATAATGCATGCCTATGGACACAGACTAGAAAGACACAGAAAATAAAAATAGCTGTTTTGTGAGAGTGGTAGACTCTAACAAAAGGACTAAAAAGTTTTTAATATTGTTTTAAAATATTAACTCTAACAGAGCCCTTTAATATTGTTTAAAAATGTAAGTGCTAATAAAAGGGCTATAAGCCCCTTAATACTGTTTTAAAATTTAGGAAAAACATCAGAACAAGGAAATATAGATTCTTCAATCAGAGCCCCATAAAAACTGGCTTATCTGTCAGGATCCCTTGGTGAAAGGGACAATTCCCGGGGCAGGAAAAGTACAAGATGAGCTCAGCACAGGGAAGGAAGCTCTCAGAGACTACTGTGGTTATATTAAAAGGATTCAGACCAAAGAAGAGACAATTTGAGTATCAAAAAGTATACTAACTATATCCTGAAGGATGCTAGGGTATACCAACTCATTAGTCTGAAAAATGATTAATCAATCTTGATTCTTTCCCTTTATTCTGCCTTTCCTACAAAAACTATACACCAGAGTCCTCAAATAAATGAAGAGGGCAAGTCCTTCTTTGTAGAAAAATCTAACCAATGCAGAAGTAGTGACAGAATTAGAATATTACAATTTTGCAACCCCTAATTCAATAATAAATTTAGAAATCAAGCATCCATGGCTACCAAAATCATTAGATGAAAACTGACGGGGAATGTCCCAATGAGTGGATGAGGCTAAATAGCTAGACTCACAGATCAAGCCTAATACCACAAAAAAGGCATGACCAGACATTACACCCTCCTGCTGTGACACAAGAAGAGGTACACAACACCACCAGTGAAGTGTTCTGTCTGAAAATAGTATCTGGAATCTATTTGAGTCTCCAGAAATCTAGAACAATCCAATTCCCAGTTTATAAGAAAATACAGAGATCAGAGGAATATATTACGTTATACCACCAGGATGCAATTGGCAAAATCCATAATGTAAGAAATTCTATTGGACAAATGAACTGGTTTGTTCAACAAATAAACTGGAAGGAAAAAAAAAAGAAGGGGAGGGAGGACGTACAGATTGAAAGAGATCATACAAATGCAATGTGGACCTTGTCTAGATACTGATCTGAACAAACCAACTATTAAAAAAAAAGTATTCATGAGATAATCAAAGAAATCTGAACACTGACTAGACATTTGATGATATTAAGAAGGTATTGTTAATTTTATTTTATTAATAAGTATGACAACGGTATTACAATTCCTTTTTTTAAAACCTCTTATGTTTTAAGAATACATACTGAAGTATTTCCACCTGAAATGCCAATGATAACTGTTGACATCCATGATTTGTTCCTAAGTAATCCAGTGGGGAGAAGATAAACATGAGGAAAAGAAGAGAGGCTGTAAGCTGATAAGTGTTGAAGAGGAGTTCAATGTACCAATCTCTCTACTTCTATGACTGTTTGAAAATTTCCTTAACAAAAATCTTTTAACAAAATGAACCGGCTCATCTGATCAAATTCAGCGTAGTCCTTCCTGACAGAAGAGACCATGTAGGTAGCTTTCCAGGCACGTGCTGGCAGGACTTACCGTTCTATATTCACCTCATTGCCTCTGTCTCTGGTATGGAAGATCATAGTATATTTACCCACTTCAGGCAGTGGCCGGGATATTTTCATTCTAAGGAGCTCAACCCTAGAAAAATAATAGAAGAAATTAAAAAAAAAATCCATCCTACCTATCTACTGGGCACTTAAAAAGAATCACTCACAAAAGTTTACACACACACAGACACACACACACGCATATACATGTACACAGTGTCACATATAGCTTGATTAGTTGGGTATTAAAAAAAGAAGAAAAACTCCTAAAATTTCAGGTTTCCTATTACGGTGGGACCTCAGGCAATAAGCCCATAAAAGTCCCATTTAACATTTACTAGTGGGGTACAAAGGAGATGGGTCAGTTTATAGTTAGTCATTTCCAAAAAAAAAAGTTGATAAAGTACTAATTTTAAAATATCCTAAAGAGTAACAGAATCGAGTCTCTTAGGATCCCTAGTTTACTTAGAGTTGCCTTCTCCTAACAAAGAAAGGAATGATCATTTAAAGTCACAAGCTTTAAAACCACAAAGCTAGGTTCAAATCTAGACTCTATCACTTACAGCCTCAGTAAGTCAGCTCACTATTTCAGTTCTCAGTTCCCTCATCTGTAAAAGGGCAATGGGGATATGGAGTTGATTTGAAATGACATAATATGCATGGAACATGCTTTGCAAACTGCAATGTATCATATAAGCAAAGAAGGGTGGGGCTCATTGCACAGTTGAATAAATAGGTATTTAGCAAATAAATATCAACCAACTTTTACATGCAAATGATCTTGGTTGATCCATAGCATTAGTCAAGAACCACTCTGGAAGCCATGATGGTCCTATCAAACCAAAGCAAAACTTGGGTCTCCTCTCTACCTTGAAGCTGACGGATAGCAGGAAAAAAAGTGAAGATACATGATCAGTGCAAAATTCTACTATTCACCCCAGCTGGGCAGTGAAGTGGACTTGAGGAAGAGGATAGGGATTGTTTACTGCTGGCCTTTGCTACCCTTGCCTGAAATCTAGCAGGCACCCTCCATCCAGTTCGTGAGCATGACCACAGGCTGCTGACAGCTGGGCTGCTGCCCATCACTATGGCCATTTCTGCAGAGCCCTTGGGCAGGGAAATCCATCCCCTCCTGCTAGAAACATGCCAGAGGCTCTCTGCCTAGACATAGGAACAAGACCACCATGGAGACCCGAGGTTCTTTCTGCTGAAGCAATGGAAAATTTCTGACACTCATGCATCTATTAATTCGGAATCTTGGCTTAGAAATTTCCTTTTTTTTCTTTTTTTTTTTTAATTTAATTTAATTTTATTTTTTTGAGACAGAGTCTCACTCTGTTGCCCGGGCTAGAGTGAGTGCCGTGGCGTCAGCCTAGCTCACAGCAACCTCAAACTCCTGGGCTCGAGCAATCCTCCTGCCTCAGCCTCCCAAGTAGCCGGGACTACAGGTATGTACCACCATGCCCGGCTAATTTTTTCTATATATATGTATGTTTTTAGCTGTCCGTATAATTTCTTTTCTATTTTTAGTAGAGACGGGGTCTCGCTCTTGCTCAGGCTGGTCTTGAACTCCTGAGCTCAAACAATCCGCCCGCCTCGGCCTCCCAGAGTGCTAGGATTACAGGCGTGAGCCACTGCGCCCGGCCAGAAATTTCCTTTTCAAGAAGTGACAGCAGGAGGGAAGGGGGGGAGCTCTGATAGCCAGAAAGACCCTGTGATTACAAGTCTGAAGATACCATCCCCGAGCTCTTGAATAACTACTAATTTCTAGGAAGTAGGGATACCTATAACTACCTGGCCACGAAACCCAAGTTCAGAGGAAGACTCTGAGAGAAGAGGCTAGACTTACCCGCTCTGAGCCCACCATAGCGAACGTAGTCCAAGAGAATTGAAGGTAATGCCAACAGCCCAGAGTCAGGCCTGGGAGTCAGGCCGCCAGCGGCTCCCACAGCGTGCGGGGCTGGCTAAGGCACAGGAGGAGAGGACACCCTTGCCTACTTCAGGATGTGCAGCTCCTCAGAGGCTGCTGGCACTCCCTGCTCTGGACACTGGGAAGTGTGCCAGGATCCCCTGGGGTCCGAGAGAAACCATGAGGCTCATAACAGGCCCTCTTGCAAACTGCATTTTTGCAGACACCTTGCAGTTTGAGACGTCCCATTCACTGATGAGACCTTGTCTCAGTAAGTAATTCCCACTGACAAGTCCACAGAGGCCCTCACCACACCCAAACACCCACGAGCCAGGAATAAGCTGCTGCTGGAAAAGAACTATTTGGACCATCCTGTCCTCCCTCCACCCACTTTAAGCCCTAATCCACAGCCTAGTGACCTCCCATACTAACACCCAGAAGAATTATACATAAACGCAGGTTTCTAGAGCCACCACTGATAGCAGAGCCCCGTGAAGGGGACCTTTCTCTGTTGTTCACCTGAGTCTGAGGTCATCGTCTTCGCCTCCCCATCCCCAGTAGTTGTTAGAGAATCCATTCACCTTGAAAAATTGCTCTCTGCTTAGGGCAGTAACACCCCCAAAATATCCACTGTAACGTAACCTGGAGCAAAAGAGAGGAAAGAAAAGGTAAAAACATTAGTACCAAGACCTTTTGTTCTTCATAGACATTTCAGAGGTCTCTGATTTCCAGGCCGGCATTCTAAGAACACTTCCGATCCATTCGCTCCTGCTTGACACCTACCTCCCAACACTCCTGGCCTTCCCTGTCTTGCCTTCTCGCCTCTGTCTACACAAATGCTCACCTTTGCTCACTAAGCAAGGTGCCACTCAGCTGGTATTGGTGATGTTTGTGGGTACAGGTCTACAGAGATACCTGTAAATGTGAACCACGACATCAGATCTGGATGACAGATTTCATCTCATGTGCCAATCTAATGAATGGTAACAGCTACCAAGGCACTTGGTTAAGAAAGATTCTGAGGCTGCATCCAGGTTCAGCATAAATGAGTGTCATAAGGACACTTTTTTTTTTTTTTTTTTTTTACTTTTACCGGGCAGTGGTGGAAAGCAGGAGACAGCTCCTGCACATACTCTATGTACACACCCTTCATTCAAATCTCCACTTCTCTGCATGCAGATCTTCAACTCACTGTCTCTTTCCTGGAGAACCCAACACACCTTAACACCCCTGAGGTTTCTGGCCTGGTAACTAGGTAGAGGATGGTACCTTTCGTGTACAGAATAATAATTAGGTTTTGAGAAGAAAATAGTAAATTATGGTTCGGATGGACTGAATTTGAGATACCCCTGGGGCTTTGCCAGTAGGAAAAAGGATACAGAGGCCAAGCTCACAAGAGGAGAATGGCCGCAGATATGGCTTTGGAAATAAGCTGTCAACAGGTAGTACTTGAAGGCACAGGAGCAGAAGAAATCACCAAAAGACAATCTAGTCGGTGAGAAGAGTACAGAGGTAGAAGTGTGGGGTTAAGTTCTGTGGAACTGTGGAGAATACCAACAAGTAAAAGGGGAAAGAAAAGAAAGAAAAAAAAAAAAAAACCAGGAAAATGGTCAGGAGAGAACAGTTGGAGAGCAACTCCCAGTGAGATAGGACTCTTATTATCAGTGGACAAATTACTAAGTCTGAGAAATAAAAAATTATCCTTTAATTGCAACAAGTCAGAAATGCAAATGAAGGCAGCTTAATAACTTGGAGTTACTGAATAAAAAGATGTGAATATTTGGAGGATTTCTAACTTTAATTAACTTCAGTTCAAACTGTTCCAGGACCAATTACAT
This sequence comes from Lemur catta, assembly GCF_020740605.2. NCBI lineage: Eukaryota > Metazoa > Chordata > Mammalia > Primates > Lemuridae > Lemur > Lemur catta. The sequence goes on along the minus strand of NC_059128.1, from coordinate 225,779,465 downwards.
ATTCATGGTTTTCCAGATAAGAAGACAAACCAAAAGGGAAGATCAATAAACACATAGACACTTGCCATCTAACAGGTGTCCCAAAAGCTAATTTGTACTTGAGCTGTTTGTTTCTATGTTCTGAGTACAGCCTGGGAATACTGTTTAACCTATAAAAGAAATAGATTTACTTAAATATACCCCTAACTTAAAATTCTGAGAAATAGTATTTTTGAAACCTAAAGCAAACAAAAAGAAATAAAGTGCTCAGAAGGTAATTGTGACTGATCAAGACATCTAGCAGTGACTCGTAGCCGTGGTTACCAGAAACTGTTTGGGAAGGATTCTTAATCACCCAAAGACCAGCAGCTTCATCAGGGCACTGTGAGTGCAACCACTGCCCAGGCATAACCTGCCAAGCACCAGTGAGCAAATGCCACAAGAGAACCAGCACTGGTGATTTGGGGGTGATCTGTCACAACCACTATCCACCATGCACATGACAGCTAGCTAAACACGTGATGCATGCCCCCTGCCCGACAGAGTTTAGACGCTAACAGGAGAAATGAGCGTTATCAGGGTTCTGAGGAAGAAGATGCCACCACAGCAGGAGGCGGTGGGCCTGGAAGGATTTAGACAGGCCAAAAAATGGGGGGGGTCTCCTGGTAGCCAGAACTCTGTGAGGCCAAGCACAGGAGGGAGAAAAGCGCAGGCTGTCTGAGGAACACCTGGGACAAGTTTCGCTGGAGCAGGGAGGAGCAGAGGAGACAAGTTGCAAAGAAAGGTTAAGGAACTGTGCCTCAGTTGCCTATTAGATGGCAACTGTCTAGGTATTTATTGATCTTTGCTTTGGGTTTTCCTTCTTATCTGTAAAAGCATAAATATTGAATTGGCCAAGAACAGTTTTATTTGTATTTTTTAAAGGGCTGTAAGGCCTAAGGGTAGGGAAAATGTAGTCATAAAATAACAGTCGAAAGGAGGCAATTGCCAAGGGAATTCTGGCCAGTAAAATTTGCCAGAGGCTGGTCTAGAGCTTTATCACTGATCCACAGGCACTGATAAACAAGATCCATCTTTGGCTTCGTTAGAGTCTGAGACACTTGGGGAAAGTTCCTTTAACTTCTTCTCTCTCCATGTGTAAAGTGAAAAAATGTCTTGTACTTACACTCATGGGGCCGGTGTGACAGAGGAAGAGGATGTGTGGATTTAAGCTCGGTGGCACAGTGACATGTAGCCGCCTGCTGCCGAACTTCCCGCCACCACAGGGACTGGGGCAGAGTAGGAAAGGTAAGAAGTAGCAGGCAAGGACCCAACTCCTACATTACCTGTACATACCTCTGCGTGGCCACAAAAGGTGAGGCCATTTACACGATACATACAATGAAATAGAATAATATAAATGACAAACCAGGACCAGAGAAAAATTTAAATCAGAACATAAAATTAAGACAGGAAATACATTAGAACTCTGATCTGCAAATAAGATTCTTTTCAGTTTCTAAAAGAGGGCCATGGATTCGCCTCAGAGCTTCCTGCAACCAGATCAAAAGGGCAGACACATTCAATTATCTGATTCACATTAAGAAAACTTGTCAGTTACTCAAGACAAAGGCTTTCTGATATCTAGTTAGAAAGAAGTAGGCAATGGGAGGGTTATAGTTACGGCAAGTTTCAGAAGGACAGGCATTCTGTGCTGTAAATAGGGATAGCTTATTAATTTTATATAATAAGTGAACAGATGGTGACATGCTTCTTAAAAAACCACAGTGTTCTCAGCCATGATATGCTGCTTTCTTTAAGGCAGAAGTGGCTCAAAGAAACCAGAAAACAAAACCTTTAGATAATAAGATTTAGAACCAAAGATCAAGTTCTCACCAAAGAGAAAAATCTGTGCTTCTCTCCTTGTCCTCTGTCCCTACTGCCTAATTCAGGCTTGTGGCTTCTTCCCTCCTGCCTTACTCCAACCAATACACTAAAGACGGACTGCAGTGAGCTTTCTCCTGTCATTCCCTAGCTATAACCATGTGTCAACAGCTCCCTATCCCCTTCCATAGGAAATCCAAACTTCTTACCAGACTAAACAAAGCCTATATGATCTCTGGCCCCTCCCTAGCTTCACCTCTTGCCCCTCTTCCCAGACATTCTAGAATACCAATGAACTGCTTGCATATTTCCCCAAACTGCGCCATGTTCTCTGGCATGTTTTAGGACTCCGCTGAGAAGCTCCTGTTGATTCCACAAGAGGAAGGTGCCACCTTCCCTGGGGAACAGCTTGAAACCCTTCCCTCTAAGGTGTTTCTTAAAGACATTGTGCTCTCAACCATTGCAGCTTGTTCTAGGTGTTTGTTAATATCCCACAGCTTACACAGGGGCTGGGTTTAAAGTCAGTAGCTGAGGTGAAAGTCACCTGCAGTCATCGTACTCAAGAATTATCTTAAATGGTTCAATGTGAGAGACCTACACAGTAATAGCAACATGGAAGCCAAGAGCAAGTGAAGTATTAAGAGATTCAGTTTCCATTTCTGCGGGGAGTTAGCTACGCTCCCAGCAAAAGTTCGGGTCCCACAGACAGGGGTCATCACAAAGGATGAAAAAATAGTAGGAGATAGAAATAAAAATAATACACAGAGGCAAAAATATAGTTTATAAAGAACAGATTTATGAAGATAGACAAAGGAGGGTGCTCTGATGGTTACATGCCTTTCCCATCAGATGCGCAACCCTGACTGAAGTTTTACACAGGTATTTATCAGTACAGTGTTTCGGTTGCCAGGGGTAACAGGATTTACATAATAACAGGTAGTTTGGTTTAGGTTCAAAGTCTTCCAAAAGGCTTCTACACTTCCCTTAACTAACTCTATGTAGGTGAACAAAGGGTTACAAAATCTTCTTAGGGCAAACTTCTTGCACTTCACTTTTGCTAAACTTCACTTTAGTAAAAACAGAGATATCCATGGCTCTGGTTATTGTGTATTAGAAAAGAGATTTCAGAAGTCAAGCATGAGCTGTCCCTTATGCTAATTACTTTAACCATATGGTTCCATCTGGGCCCCGGTTTGGGCAGCATATCTTATTGATCAGCTCTCATCTCTGATCAGCTCTCATCTCAGGTGGGCGGCCTGTCTTTGTTGATCAGCTCCCCATCCCGTGGCTCCGTGCAAGACCTGCTTTGTCTTTCAAAGCAGGTGAGAACCACAGGCTTGAGACTACAGCGTCACCTTGGAAAGCAGCTGCTACGCCCTCCTGAGGCGATACAGCTTTTGATATGTGAACTAACCCATTTACATTTCCTTCAGGGCAAAGCCTTGCAAGACCCCTGAAATCATTTCTGTCTCTAAAAATATAGGGGGCATTTCTATAAATCAATATTTCTTAGGCCCAACAATTTCACACTCAAGAGTATGCATGGTGGAATCTCCTGTGTTATTTTATAGTTTTATAGTTCTCTCTCTCTTTCTTCCTACCTCCCTCTCTCTCTCCCTTTCCTTATCAAGTGCTTCTAGTTGTATTTGCAGAAATGCAAAATTAATGCAACTCCACTGTAACTACCTGTCTCTCCACACCAATACTCAATAGGGAGCTATTTGAGGGCAGCGGTCTGCCTTATTCAAACTGGACTCGTGGCCTCTAACACAATACACACAACAGATATGAGCACATGTAACTTGCAGGGCTTGGGGGAAGGTGACACGTAAGTGTGCACACTCATACATGAATACAGAGTTTCATTTATAGAGAAATTTTCGTGGTTGCTATTCTCCCCCAGTTGTGCTTAAATAGGAGCTGACATAAAATAAGGTTGCAAAGCAGGCTGCCCCTCCTAAGGGGTGGAGGAACAGGGAATGAAGACAGAGATGATAGTACCTAGCACTTCCCACGGTGGATTTGAGAGAAAGGAACCTGCCCTGGGCATCCTGGTTCCAGAGCATACTACTCAGTGGACATGCCCCTCTGAACTCTGGAAAGAGGCCACGTCTGGAAAGCAATGTCACAACAGAGGCCTAAAAGTTGATCTAAGGGACACCATCTTGTTGCCTCCTAGAGGGGGAAGTCAGGCATAGACAGGTAAGTTACTTAAGTTCTACTTAGCGTGGAAAAGCTTGTGGCTTGTTTCCACCATGTGGGTGCTGCAGGGTGAGGCCAGCCACCACTTTCAATGCTTGGACTGTATTCTCTCCCCTCTTCTTTCCCTTTTGTCTTTGTGATCCTCTGCCAAAGCTGCTATGGGATGTTTTCCTTTTACATTCTCTAATTCCTGTTTTAAAATTGAGGCAATATACTATGGACCATTTTTATTATTTCTTGTTTTGCTAAGACACTCTGGGCACTTGCTCCACATAGGCAAGCTTCTTGCCCTAAGCAACCCAGCAGCACAGCCGTTACCTGTACCCAGTGCTGTTCCTGCCGACCACCAGGTGTCTTGGTTGATCCTCACACTTGTAAAGGTTAAAGTCATTCTCGGGCACCAGGTCCACATCGTGGAATATAAAGCAGTCCCAGTTTTCTTCCTTGAGAGCTTCCAGATAGCCCACATTCAAGAGTTTGGCTCGATTAAACTTTTTACTCCCAGCCTATAGATAAAGAAATTAAAATTTGAAAAGCTCCTGAGATAGGATTTCACATTATTCCCCTCTTCAGATCAGATTCCAGAGTTGGTATTATTCTTGCTAACATACAAGACTATACTTCTGATGTACAGATCTGACAAAGTAGATGCAATGACAATAAAAGACCATTTGGTTTTTTCTTTATGCTTCACATGTTCTTATGTTTCATAACTTAAAAACATTCCTTGAAATCTGGAGAGTTGCTGTTTAACAGCATAGAGTTTCAGTTTTGCAAGATTAAAAAGTTCTGGAGATTGGATGTACAACAGTGTTTATATTCATAACACTACTGAACTGTATACTTAAAAAGGGCTAAAATGGTAAAAATAAGTAAGTAAAAGTGAAAAAAATGGAAAAGATGGTAAATTTTATGTTATGTGTACTTTATCACAATTAAAAATTTTTAAACAGTTTTAAAACACAAAAATAATTAACAATGGTGTGCACTTAAAATTTATTAAGAGGATCAATCTCATGTTAAGTATTCTTACTGCAATTTAAAAAAAATTTTTTTGAACCCAAACTTTCACAAATACCTTTATTCCATATAAAACTACAAAACCTTTCTTACATACTGGTCATATCAATCAGTATTACTGCTTCACTGTTCAACTCTTAGCTGATCCCAGTTTTACCTTCTGTTATAAATTTACACTAAGCTTCCAAGAGATTTAGTTAATAGCTTGCAGAAAGGATCAAGAAATCTTGACCTATAAACAGAGAAGGTTATTACTAATATTTCTAAGCTACTTAAAAGTTTCTTGGAAATTCTGTAAGAGAATCCCATTATGACACAAACAGCAGAGGCCAATCTTCACAGTGTCCTTAGGGAGAGAGATTCACCACTGGGTAGGGAAAGAGCACAATCTGACCAGTAATATGATCAAAGCTATAGTATGAAAACAAATTTACAGTATTAATTTTTTTCATGGCTGCCTGGATCAAATTCCATAAGAATAAATTCCAGTTAAATAAATGGTTTATGGGAGAAGGGGCAAAATGGTGAACAAGAAAGACAGGTTTTAGAAGAAAGTGAAAAAAAATAAACAGGCAGATCAACATAGATCAGATGAGGGTCGGAAGGAAGGGTGCCTGAAACTACAGGTGACTCCACAGGAAGAAGATGAAGAGGAGAACTGGAAGGAGAAAGGCCTCTGAGAGGCTTAGTACTAGCAACAAGGGTAGGTAGAGGAGCTACAATTCCCCTCCCTTGTGTTTTGGACTGCGGGTGGGCTCCTAAGCGGAGAGACCTGCCCACACCAGCCCAGAGATGGCTGCTGCCAGTGAGCCATGAGCTTCTGTCAGACAGGGCACCAGGCTCCCAGCTCCCTTGGGGCACCTCCCGGTCCACAGACCCGAGCCAATCGGCAGGCGCCATATTGCTTCATTCTTCCCTCCTCTTTCCCTACCGGCGGCTGCCGAGAGAGACAATTTAGCCACCACTGAGAGGCATCTGCAGGGAACAGGACCTTTTCTTTTGGGGACCTACAGCAGACTGAGGGGTACTCTGATTGTGAGCTCCCCGCCCGCCAGCCCTCCCAGGTGCTGCTTGCCTGGTGACTCCAGGAGAGTGGGGCAAATCCTGAGGTGGAGAAACATCGATCCAGCTTGGGAACTCCCTGGGTAACTTGAGACCAGCACTCCTCTCCCTGGAAGGGTCAGGGATTGATCTCCAGGGCCCAGGGGACAGGCCGACAGACCATATCCCGTACACCCAGGTCTCAATCACATTGCCCTGGGACACAGAAGGGATATTTGTGAACAACCCTACTGAGTGTGTGTGCCTTCAGGGGTGGATCAGCATGATTGAGGGGCAACCCTCTTCTCACAAGAAGGCCGTGTGCCCAGCCCAGGCTGTCATCCTGGGCAGGGAACCTCCTGGCATGCATGACAGCCAGGGTAGATCCACAGGCTTGAGGTCCTATCTACTGGCAGAGGCCCCAGAGAAACTGCGGAATAGGGGAGGGTGGAAAGGAACAAGGCCTGCTCTAGACTGTAGGTCTCAGACAGCCCCACCCCCACACACAGAGTTTTCTGCTGACTGGGGCCATTCCAGCTCCTCCCTGGCAGCTTTTCCCAGAGCCAAAGAACATACCTTTGACCCCTCCTAACAACATTTGTGGAACTTGAGGACAAGTTCACCCAACCCAGCTCTGCCCAGACTCATTTCCTGACCTTTCCCCACTGAGGTGCAGAATAAGGACACACCTGGAAGTCCCAGGGCCCAACCCACCACGTGAGGCACAAGAGTGCCTCTCCAGAGGAACAAGAGCTGGTTACAGGACCCAAAAACGACACTACAGCCTGCTCCTCACAGCAAGTGCCAGCTACTGACAGGGAGGCCATTCTGCACACCTTGCATCTACTGACTCATCATATAGGGTGTGATCGAATCTCACCCAAAAACACCACCTACTGGCTCAGAGACTAAACAGGATGTGTCATTATCTAAATGAAAATTTAAAGGTAAGAAGCAACAGCTAATCCAAATGGGAAGGAATCAGTGAAAGAATTCTGGAAGTATGAAGAATCAAACGGAAAGCACACCCCCAAAAGAGGAACACCAGCTCTCTAGCAATGGACATTAACCAAAATCAGAACACTAAACTGACAGAATAAGAATTTCAAACATGGATTGTAAGAAAACTCAATGATATGCAAGAAAAAATGGATAACCAACACAAAGAAACCCCACACACACACAAAATCCAGGACTTGGAAGAAAAATTCACTAAAGAAATTGAAATATTAAAGAAAAAACAAACGGAACTCATGGAAATGAAGAATTTATTCAGGGAACTACAAAATACAGTGGAAAGCCTCAAGAGCAGGGTAGATCAAACAGAAGAAAGAATCACAGAGATCGAAGATAACACCTTCCAATTAAATAAGTCAATCACAGAGATAGAGCAAAGAAATAAGAGAAAAGACCAAAGTCTGCAAGAAATGTGGGATTATGTGAAGAAGCCTAACGTGAGAGTTATGGGCATTCCTGAGAGTGAAGAAGAAAATACGCAAGGGTTGGAAAAGCTATTTGAAGATATAATTGAGGAAAATTTCCCAGGCCTTGCTAAAAATCTAGATATACAGGTTCAAGAGGCCCAAAGAACCCCTGGAAGACTCATTGCACATAGGAAGACACCACATCATGCAGTCGTAAGACTGACCAAAATATCCACTAAGGAGGCCCTTCTTCGAGCTGTAAGGTGAAAGAAACAAGTAACCTACAAAAGAAAGCCCGTCCAAATAACGCCAGATTTCTCAACTGAAACCTTACAAGCAAGAAGAGACTGGGGCCCCATTCTCACTCTTCTGAAACAGAATAATGCCCCCTAGAATCTTGTACCCAGCAAAGCTAAGTTTTGTATACAAAGGAGAAATTAAGGCATTCTTAGATAAACAAAGACTGAGGGAATTCACCAAGACAAGACGAGCTCTCCAAGAAGTATTCAAAACAAAGTTGCACACGGACCAGCACAAGAAACTCACGAATGTAAAACTACTCAAAAGCTAAAGATCAAAGGCCAGATACCACAATGGCTCAAGAGAGAAAACATAGCAATGAAGTTCTACCCAACACGATGAACACAAATCTGCCCCACCTATCAGTTCTCTCAATAAATGTGAATGGCTTGAACTCCCCACTCAAGAGACATAGGCTGGTCCAAAGGATAAAAAAATACAAGCCAAGTATCTTCTGTCTCCAGGAAACTCATCTAACCTGCAAAGATTCATTTAGACTGAAAATAAAGGGGTGGAAATCGATATTTCAAGCAAATGGAAACCAAAAGAAGGCTGGCGTGGCAGTTTTAATTTCAGATAACTTAGTTTTTAAATCAACAAAAGTAATGAAAGACCAAGATGGTCACTATTTAATGGTGAAGGGTACAGTTCAACAAGAAGATATAACTATACTTAATATGTATTCACCCAACTTAGGTGCACCCAGATTCATAAAGCAAACCCTACTTGATCTAAACCAAATGATAAACAGCAACACCATAATAGCTGGAGACTTCAACATTCCACTGACAGCACAGGACAGATCCTCCAAACAGAAAATAAACAAAGAAATAATGGACTTAAACAGAACTCTAGAACAAATGGGCCTGACTGACATTTACAGGACATTCTATCCCAAAACCACTGAATATACATTCTTCTCATCAGCTCATGGGACATTCTCTAAGATTGACCGTATCCTAGGACACAAAGCATGTCTTAAAAAATTGTAAAAAATAGAAATTATACCATGCATCCTCTCAGATCACAGTGGAATAAAAGTAGAAATCAACCCTAACCTACTCAAAGTCATGGAAGGTAAACAACCTTCTCCTGAATGATCATTTCATAAATGAGGAAATCAAGATGGAAATCAAAAGATTCTTTGAAGTAAATGACAAAGGAGATACAAATTATCAAAATCTGTGGGACACAGCTAAAGCAGTCCTGAGAGGAAAGTTTATCTCCATAAATGCCTATATCCAAAACACAGAAAATTTACAAATAGACAACCTAATGAATAGACTCAAACAGCTGGAGAAAGAAGAACAGACGGACCCCAAACCTAGCAGAAGGAGTGAAATTAATAAGATCAAATCAGAACTAAATTAAATGGACAACAGGAAAACTATACAGCAGATTAATAAAACAAAAAGTTGGTCCTTTCAAAAGATAAATAAAATTGACACACCTTTGGCTATACTAACTAAGAGCAGAAAAGAAAAATTTCTAATACACTCCATCAGGAACATGAAAGGAGAAATTACAACTGACGCCACGGAGATACAAGATATCATCTATGAATTCTACAAAAAACTTTATGTACACAAACTAGAAAATGTGGAGGAAATGGACAAATTTTTAGAAACACACAGCCTCCCTAGGCTCAACCAGGAAGAAATAGAATTCCTGAATAGACCAATATCAAGAACTGAAATCGAAACAGCAATAAAAAACCTTCCCCAAAAGAAAAGCCCAGGACCAGATGGTTTCACATCCAAATTTTACCACACCTATAAAGAAGAACAGGTGCCTATCCTACAAAAGTTATTCCACAACATTGAGAAGTATGGAATCCTCCCCAACACATTTTATGAAGCCAACAAAACCCTGATACCAAAACCAGGAATGGATGCAACAAAAAAGGAAAACTACAGACCAATATCCCTTCTGAATATAGATGTAAAAATTCTCAATAAAATCCTAGCAAATCGAATCCAGGTGCTTATCAAGAAAATAATCCATCATGACCAAGTGGGCTTCATCCCAGAGATGCAGGGATGGTTCAACATATGCAAATCTATAAATGTAATTCACCACATAAATAGAAGCAAAAACAAAGACCATATGATCTTCTCAACAGACACAGAAAAAGCATTTGACAAAATTCAACACCCTTTTATGATAAGAACACTTAACAAAATAGGCATAGATGGGGCTTACCTAAAAATGATACAAGCCATATATGACAAACCCACAGCCAACATCATATTGAATGGGGAAAAACTGAAAGCATTCCCACTTAGAACTGGAACCAGACAAGGTTGCCCACTGTCCCCACTGCTATTCAACATAGTGCTGGAAGTCCTTGTGAGAGCAATCAGGCAAGAGAGCAGAATCACGGGTGTCCAAATGGGGACAGAAGAGATCGAACTCTCACTCTTTGCTGATGATATAGTATTATATCTAGAAAACCCCAAGGATTCAACCAAGAGACTCCTGGAACTGATAAATGAATTCAGTAAAGTCCCAGGAAACAAAATGAATACACACAAATAAGAGGCATTGATATGTGCCAATAACACTCAAACTGAGAACCAAATCAAAGACTCAATACCCTTCACAATAGCAATAAAGAAAATAAAATACCTAGAAATATATTTAACTAAGGAGGTAAAAGGCCTCCACAGGGAGAACTATGAAACACTAAGGAAAGAGATAGCAGAGCATGTAAACAGGTGGAAAACCATACCATTCTCATGGATCAGAAAAATCAGCATTGTTAAAATGTCTATACTATCCAAAGTGATCTACAGATTCAATGCAATCCCTATTAAATTGCCAACATCATTTTTCACAGATATAGAAAAAATAATTTTATGCTTTGTATGGAACCAAAGAAGACCCTGTCTAGCAAAAGCAATTTTAGGCAATAAGAACAAAACAGGAGATATTAATTTACCAGACTTCAAACTATACTACAAGGCTGTGGTTATTAAATCAGCTTGGTATTGGCACAAGAACAGAGACACAGACCAGTGGAACAGAACTGAGAATGCAGATATAAAGCCATCCTCATATAGACATCTGATCTTTGACAAAGGAGACAAAAACATACACAGGGGAAAAGATTCCTTATTCAATAAATGCTGCTGGGAATACTGGATAGCCACATGTAGAAGACTGAAACAAGATCCACACCTTTCACTTCTCACAAAAATGAAATCACGGTGATTAACAGACTTAAACCTAAGGTGTGAAACTATTAGAATTCTAGAAGAAAATGTGGGAAAAACTCTTATAGACATTGGCCTAGGCAAAGAATTTATGAAGAAGACCCCAAAGGCAATCACAGCAACAACAAAAATAAATAAATGGGACCTGATCAAATTAAAAAGTTTCTGCACAGCCAAAGAAACTGTCATGAGAGCAGACAACCCACAGAATGGGAAAAAATTTTCACATGCTACACATCCAATAAAGGACTGACAACTAGAATCTACTTAGAACTCAGGAAAATCAGCAAGAAAAAATCAAACAACCCTATCAAAAAGTGGGCAAAGGACATGAATAGAAATTTTTCAAAAGAAGACAGAAGAATGGCCAACAAACATATGAAAAAATGCTCAACATCTCTAATCATCAGGGAAATGCAAATCAAAACCACAATGAGATATTACTTAACTCCAGTGAGAATGGCCTTTATCAAAAAGTCCCAAAACAATAAATATTGGTGTGGATGCGGAGAGACAGGAACACTCCTACACTGCTGGTGGGACTGCAAACTAGTGCAACCTCTGTGGAAAGCAATATGGAGATACCTTAAACAGATAAAAGTAGACCTACCATTTGATCCAGCAACCCAATTATTGGGCATCTACCCAAAAGAACAAAAGACATTCTATAACAAAGACATCTGCACTCGAATGTTTATAGCAGCACAATTCACAATTGCAAAGATGTGGAAACAACCCAAGTGCCCATCAATACATGAGTGGATTAATAAAATGTAGTACACGTATACCATGGAGTACTATTCAGCTATAAGAAACAATGGTGATATAGCACCTCTTGTATTTTCCTGGATAGAGCTGGAACCCATTCTACTAAGTGAAGTATCCCAAGAATGGAAAAACAAGCACCACATGTACTCACCATCAAACTGGTTTCACGGATCATCATCTAAGAGCACATTTAGGAATAACATTAATCGGGCGTCAGGCAGATGTGTGCGGGGGAGGGGATAGGTGTATACATACATTATGAATGTGATACACACTGTCTAGGGGATGGACACTCTTGAAGCTCTGATTCGGGTCGGGGGGAAGAGGGGCAAAGGCAGTATATGTAACCTAAACTTTTGTACCCCCATAATATGCTGAAATTAAAAAAAGATAAGAAAGGAATGCAGGCAAATGTACATAACTACCAGAAAACTAACATTAATATTTAATTACAGAATTTTTCTTATGAAAAATAAACTGGAATCTTAATTGTTAAGTATCTCTTCATTTTGTAAAAATGTACTTCAGGGCAAATTTCAGTTATGTTCAGAGAGAAATATTCCAAATAATATAAAAACCCCAGTTAAATTAAGTTTTCATTGTTAGCATACTTGACAGTACATAGGACCAAAAGATGCCATAACTTATCAAAACAGTTAAATGAGCTTCAAACCACTGGTTTATTTACAAAGAATTTAATTTAAAATCAATAAAATCCTATGTGGCATCCATGCATATTGATTATTGTGAGCTTTGTTTCTTTGAAAAGGAAATTTTTTATTACCAGTAAAAAAATAAAAATAAATGGTTCATCATAACAAAAACACAAGTGGTTCTCAGGTGCTACCACAGTGTTTTCCTGAAAAGAATAACATAAAGTAGACATATTTTGCTATTCATATGGGCTGCTGCTGTCCTGAGTAAGAACTCGGAATCAAATAAATCTAACCTATGGCCAACAATGTGAAAAACAAAAATAACTATAAAACAATGTAAAATTTTGTTTCAAGCACTAAAAAATGGGCATAGATATATAAGCACATTGATTTTCAAGAGTCCCAGTTTATTATAAAATACATACTTTCAGACCTGATCCTCTGAGTTGTCAAAAATTCTACCTGAAACAAATATTACCAGTCATAATCAATACAACATAAGTAGTTAATGATTTTGCTTGCATTCTTAGAATTTCTAAGAATTTGAGGGGGAATTATTTGCATGGCCCAGGATAATTTTGAAAAGCTTAGACATAGATGTTTAAACTGATGTCTTAGTTTTCTTTCAATAAACTTTAATACCAAATAAGGCACCTTTAATCATCCACTCCATTGACCTCAGAGCTAAATTCTTCTAAAGCAGCCTACAGTTAGTGTTCCTACTAAATCATGCTTCTGGAAGCCAAATAAGTGAATCAAGAAAGTCAAAATTAAACATACATGTTTTACATAATAACTAGTGGCAAAGCTAAAGGCAGAAATATGGATATAGTCATGGCTATTAACAGAGTATTCTGTCAAATCCTCTGTCTAGGTCCCCATTAAATAGCTACAGTTAATAATGAAAACAATTCCAACATCTCATGGTGTAGCGTATAGTGAATGCAGAAGGAAACATAAAGAGTCAGTAAATCTCAAGAGAAAACGCTAAGGCAGTCACTGGCGAACGTGGAAAGGTTCACAAAAAAAAAAAAAAAAAAGGCTTCCTCCAGAGGTTCACTGAAGGGCAGCAAAATTTCCCACATCTTGGTCCCACAGCTCCACACTCTGGGACAAGAATTTTCTCTACTCCTTTCAGGGATAAATGATATAAGGGAACTCTCTTTTGATGATACTAATAGTGTGTTGGTTGTTTTACCCAAGATAGACAAATGGTCATGTGGCCGAGTCCTTCAAAGAGAGGAGGGCCTGGAGGGAGGGCCTTGGTCTGCCCCCGCACTCACCTGGTGGATGATGTAGATGCCATACTCCAGCTGCTGCCTCTGCAGGAAGGGATGAAGATGTTCTAGCAGGTACATCAGGTGTTTCTCTCTGTTCCGGTGTGGAATGAGGATGGCGACCCGCTGCAGAGCCCTACATGTCTCGGGGTGATACCGGCCTCTGTACACTTTGGGATTTTCTGCCCGTACCTCTTCCAAAGTGAGATCTGGTTTGAAAATGAGCTTGCTCTGGCCTCCTATAATAAACACAGGACATAGTTAATAACAGTACTTACCTTATAGGAGGCTGAGAGGCTAACATGAGCTAATACATCTAAAGAACTGCGAAGACCATCAGGCACACAGTGAGTACTGTGAGTGTTAGCTTTTATATTATTACTTTGAAGGCTCGTTTAGTCATGAACTATAACCACAGAATCATATCACTAAGCTTATCAGCTGCAAAAGCAAGGAAAGTGATATAAAAGGGAGTTTCCTTGTGGCTGGGTAATCAACTCTGGCTGTATGATCCACCTGTAAGTAGGAAATACAGACTGTCCTGGTGACCCTGAAAGAGTAAAGGTCAGGGTTAGACTGAGTCACCCTTCAAATTTCCTCTACATTCTTTTCCTTTTCCAAATTCCAGGAGGGTGAAATCTCTTAAAAATCAAGAGTATTGCATGGAATCAAGCTCGTGACCAAGGCCCTTTTCCCACTCCTTCCTAGATGTGAGCTGTCCTAGCTCCCTGTAGGTAAAACACTGGAAAGAAGGAAAGAATCAAGCCTCACTCCCTAACCCAGCACACCAGGTACGTGCCATGCTGTAACAATGCTCCATTGTGCCACCGTGGCAGACATTTCCAAGGAAGTACAGCATTTGCTCTGTGAGTCTGGAAACAGCCTGACCAGATGAAGCCCAAACATCCATAGGAGGGAATTGGGCTATTTTTTATCTTTTTTTTTTTTTTTTAATTCCACATATATTGGTCAGGCTGCAAAATCTCAAGATGCCTGCAAGTTGTAACCCTTTCGAGCAAAGCAGTCACAGGCCCTTCCTATGTATTAATACAAGTCTCCACACCTGGTCCATGTGACCATGCCCCACCCTGGCCATGGCTGTTTAGACCAGGCTCAAGGGTCTAACAGCACCTTGGTTCTCTGCCCAACAGCACCAAGGGTAAGTAACTGCCTCAAGCCACCCAGAGAGAATAAATAACTGGCCTACAGGAGGCTTCCTGAAGGGTCTGCATGCTAGACATAGAGTTGGCAGTCAGTAATGCCCTAAAAACAAGCAGTAAGAAAGACTGCTACATAGAAGACAACTGCTAGAGCTGTTGCCGGGCTACGGAGCTGCTGGAGATGATGGGGTGGCTGTTGAAATGGTTTCCTGGCCAGCCTTTTCATAAGCCCCCATTATTAACCTGACCTGGGACAAGTCTCTGTTCTTGCCCCCTAAAAAAGCCTCATGCAACAGGTCTAACATAAACTAGTTCCCTAGTTCACCTTCTCATTGTCATAATTTTGTATGTGCCCTAACCTGCCAGTATCTGCTTCTATTTAATCTCTATCAATCTGCCTTCCACCAGCACCACCACCCCTACCCTCCCCACAACATCTTCTCAAGTTCTGTCCCTCCTTAGGTCACTAATGGCCCATCTTAAGTCATCACTTCCATGCCACCCTTGTAATGCAGCACTCGCTCAGCAGTGCATCACCGCATCATTCTTTATGAATTAATTTACTGCGTAAAAATATTCTGAGGATTTGGGGTAAAGGGGATACTACAGTCAGATTTGCATTTTAATCATTTTCTTATCTCAACTTGTGTAATTTGTGAAGGGAACACACAATCATGAATAACGTTCTGGTTCTTCCACGACTGACTAAAGACAAGTAGCATGTCAATATGAATACAGTACAAGGCTGTGATTTAACTAGGGAAGAGGGTGCACGGATTGAATGTTTGTGTCCCCCCAAATTCAAATGTTGAAGCCCTAATCCCCAATGTGGGGCCTTTGGAAAGTAATTAGGTTTAGATGAGGTCACGAGGGTGGAGCCTCTATGTGGGATTAATGCCCTTACCAAAACAGCAAGAGACATGAATCTCTCTCTCCTGTTCTCTCCCTCTCCCTGTGTGTGTGTAAGGAAAGGCCACGCGAGGACATACTCAGTAAGAAGGCCCTCACCAAGAACCTGACCATGCTGGCACCCTGATCTCAGGCTGTTAAATTAATTTTCTGTTAATTTAAATTGAAAGGCAAGACTTCAAAGGGAAATGAAAACATACAACATGCTTAATAAACACTAAAGACAATATTGAAAACTTTAATCTTTGCCCCTTGACTCCATACTTTTGGCCAAGGGGATGTAACAAATGTGACACAAGTGGAATCTTGAACATGCTTGCATTTCTCCATCCATGCTGTTTTGTGCTCTGCTGCCATGAGAAGAACATACCCAGGCTAGCCCACTGGTCCCAGGAAGAGAATCGGAGACATGTGGAACAGTCACCATCCCGGATCAATAGACTCTGTTACTACATGCTTTTGAGACTTGTGGCTGGATAATAAAATTGGGTATGTTCATACGATAGAATACTATGTATCAGTGAAAATGAACAAACTATAACCACATGCAACCATGTGAACTAATCTCACAAAAATAAAGTTGAACAACAGAAGCCAAACACAAAAGAGTACACCATATATGCTTCCAATTTGTCACATTCAAAACAGGAAAAATCTCACGTATGGAGTTAGAATCTTGAAGCCAGGGTAGTGACTACAAGAAGCATAAGAACTTCTGGGGTTCTAGTAAGAGTCAATTTCTTAATTTACATGCTGATTAGACAAGTATGTTCATTTTGTGAAAGTTAACTGAGCTGTACACTTCTGAGTTTTATACTTTTCTATACGTATATTTAAATCAAAAGTTTGCATACTACTTATACAAAAGAAAAAAGAAACACTTACTGAGGTGTGGAGACATAGGAGGGCAGTTGTCAAGTTCTGTCTTTTTCATGGATGCTTCATTAGTCACAGTCTCTTCTTTCTCCAAAGCTAGGGTTTTATTGAAATTAAACGTGAGATCCTTTGCTTTAGGAATCTCTTGAATAGCAGTCACAAAGTAGTTACTGGTGGCCCACCCAACCACCGTCAGGCACAAGGTAAAAAGCAACAGTAATCGGAATTTGTAGGAAAGGTGGAAAGTTAGGTTGAAACCCATGTCTTTTATTATGTGAATAGTAGGTATCTCTCTGCTTCACTGTAGGCAAGAAAGCTTCAAGTTAAACTTTTCCAGTCTGATTGCAAACTTGATGACAACTGAAGATGCAATGCCTGCTTTTGCCCAGTAGATCTCTTCCAGCTATCTAAAAGGCAATCACAAAAAGGCATGTTGTTTCAAATGGAAATCCTATCCTGAAATGATTTATTTCAGCACACATTGCAAACCTATCCCCAATAGACCTCGACTACATTAATGGTAGTTCTCCCACTTAGGGTTTAGAGATCAGAAAACCAGAGGTTTTAAAGGTTGAAGTTTCCAACCATCTATCCATCATAGAAATTCTTCTGGGTTAGTGCACAGGCTGTCTGTCATCCAAGAGGTGAAGCCATTTCCAGACGCTGCACAAAACAAAAAGGCCAAAGAGACAAGGAAGGGTGCACAGCCTAAGACACAGCCCTGATAGTTCTATTCCTCAATTGTCCCTTCCTGGCACAGCCTTAGGAGAGAGTTAACAAAATGTGAAACCTGTTACAGAAGCACATTTTGACCCCAGGAAAAAAAAAGGAAAAGACAAAAGCTCTTCTCTGTGAGAGCTAGAAAAACATGATCCTCAACAACAGGGAATGAATGCTATGTTCTCAATGAGGCACTGGCACAGGGCACAGCCCAACAGTGGGGTAGGAGTGGTGAGAGCAGAAACACAAGAGAATCCCAACACAGGAGGGTCAACAATCTATAGGAGTAACAGGTAGAACTACAGCATAGTATTTAAGATCAAGAGTTTGAATTTAGACAGAAACTATAGCTCCATAGCATAAAAGCCATGTAACCTCTGGCCAATCCCTTGCCTAAGCCTCTGTTTTCTTATCTGTAAAATGGGAATAAATATAGTATCTACCTAGAGAGGTTATTGTGGGACTGAATGACCTGAGTATTTACATATATATATTTTATATATATGGCTATATACTATCATATACTATTAGCCTACCTCCTGCCCCACTGTAAGCACCCACTAAATGGTAACGCCACTGTTGTTACTGCTATAACCCTTTACATTAAATGCGTCTAGCTTAGGGATGGCCAACAGGCAGGCACACAGTGGTGCTGCTTAAACCATCACTTTCTTGTACCGTATTTCTCACTGTCAGTTGATAAACTGCCATTCTAATTTCATACTTCAGTAGCATAAGATGGGGTAATATGAATTTACTTCCCAGAGGTAGCTATGCTCTTAGTTATTGACAAAAATCCACCTAGCTGAGGCCCACACTGGACCATAGTAAATACACTGAGGTGGTGAATGCTACTTGGCCAGGCCTCCTGAGACCCAGCCAGCAACACGCCCCACATCCTCTCTGCCTGGCCAGAACCACACCTCTCCCCAAATTTTAAACATGTTTTAAGAAGAACATAGAAAATGCTAAAGCCAGGGCACGGATAATCTCCATAGACAAATACATCCTCAATTACATGGATAAAATGGAGACCAAAAAATTTTCTATACTAAATAATAACATGAAAATATTTATGATTCCATCTTAAGTGACAAAAAGAAAATCAGAAAGTAAACTATATATGTATGCTACGATTACAACTAAAGATGTAGAATTAATAAAAGTCCAGAAATAAATATACCCAAAAAGCTAACAATAATTATATTAAGCATATGGGATTAGCTGGGGGTGTTTTGTTTCTCTTTTCTTTTTAGAATTTTTAATATGGTTTCATATTATAGTTTATTTTTATATTTATATTATATATTACATAGTCTCATACTTATGTATATTTTACATATATAGTTTTATAATATAGTCCTTTTATAATGAAAACAAAGTAGGGTTATTTTTATTTTTGTTTTAAGTGAGAAGTGGGGAGATGGTAAGTAACTGTAAAAACCAACAGCAAAAACAATCCTGGCAACTCTCAAGATAGTTTCATACTTACTAAAGGGTAATATTCCAAAAACTTAGTTCTGAGTTAGTTTGAAGGAAGCCTAAAAAACATTTCTCTCTAAACAAAATGCTACAAATGGAAATGGAGGTTTGATTCTCAGGTCAAACTACAAAAAAGAATCTTAGACTCTTTCATTGCAGGAAGCAATGAAACAGTATGGCCTGTGTTTAGGGTCCTGTGAAGATATAACAGAAAGTCGATGCTGAAGGCAGTAATAACAGCTGATAAGAGTGATTTATTTGTTCGTGTACTCTGTGCCATGCATGGGGTTGAATCACTTGTATTAGCTTACTTAATTCTCATCCGACTGATGAGAAAACAAAGGTCTAGAGAGATTAAGTAACTTGCCAAGACCACACAACTATTATAGTAAGTGGGAAGGCTGGGTCTGAGCCCAGGTGGTCAGCTCCCAAGTCCATGCTTCTGCCATATCTGTCATGTGGACATCTTCTCTTTTCTCTCCGTGGTGCCTAAGCAGGCCCAACACCAACTCTTGAAATACACACATTCCCTTTGGTGGCCTTCTACCTCTTTCCACATCCACCTTGCCTTTCCTTGGGGCTGTCTGTTCAGATGTCTTCTGGAGGTCTGTGCTCTTCCCTTCAGGTGACAGTCATCAGGTTCCTGGGGCCAGACAACCTCCTGTGGACTAATTGCAGGGGGCTTAAATGCTGGGATCAGCAACTGCTTTTTATAAGATCTTAACTTTGGAAAATTTATACTGGGAACATTGCTTTTCTAAGAGCTATTTATGGACGGATAGTCCCCTTAAAGAGAGAATCACTGAGTGGAAGAACTAATGATCATAAAATCACTGCAGTGTTAAGAGGACCTTAAAGAACACACATTCAGCTCCCTCATTCTACAGAGGGGAAGTGTGGCCTGCAGAGATTTAAAACCCTACCCAAGGCAGACGGTATAAAGGAAATCTCTGTACCTTCTGCTCAATTTTTCTGTGAACCTAAAACTGCTCTAAAAGATACAGTAGACCCTTGAACAACACAGGTTCGAACTTTAAACCAAACATGGATGGAAAATACAGTATTCTCAATCTTCTACATATGTGGAGGGCTGACTTTTCCTATATGCGGGGTCCAAACGGCCAACTGTGGGACTTGAGTATACACCAGTTGGGGTATATACGCAGCCAATCCTTCCACACCCTGTATACCATGGGACGACTGTAATTTTAAAATAAAACCTACCTAAGAAGTAAACAGCTCAGCTGTGAATAATTATAAACTAATGATAATCAACTGCAGCCTATGGAATTTGTTCAAAGATAAGGACAATTATTCTACAAGGAGCCTTTATTAATGATTACTTAATAATTAGGGCTTTATGCCAGGCACGGTGGCTCACGCCTGTAATCCTAGCACTCTGGGAGGCCGAGGCGGGAGGATGGCTCAAGGTCAGGAGTTCGAGACCAGCCTGAGCAAGAGTGAGACCCCCATCTCTACTAAAAAATAGAAAGAAATTATCTGGATAACTAAAATTATATAGAAAAAATTAGCCGGGCATGGTGATGCATGCCTGTAATCCCAGCTGCTCAGGAGGCTGAGGCAGAGGGATTGCTTAAGCCCAGGAGTTTGAGGTTGCTGTGAGCTAGGCTGACACCACGTCACGTCACTCTAGCCAGGGCAAAAGAGTGAGACTCTGTCTCCAAAAAAATAAAATAAAATAATTAGGACTTCATTGCTAATCCAACTTCTTGAGACTACATCTGAACCAGTTAAAAGTCATCATTTACCCCTCTTTCTAAGCCCAAGTGCCCTCCCCAAAACTGTACAGAGAGCCAGCATCAGGAAGTTCAAGGGTAAGGTTTCCTTGGTTCCCATAAGCATGCGAGGTGTGAAGGGTTTCTAACACTGTTCCATCTGTCTTTCAAGAGAGACCAGCTAAGTGACTGGAGGCAACCCCTCTTTGTGTGTTTCCCCAGCTATAAAATAGTAAAAAGTACTTATCTCAAAATGTTGCTGTGAGAATTTCATGAGATGAGGTACCCAAGTCCATTGGTATACCTGGTACATTCCCAGGAACACAAATATTGGCTGAGTACCAATGTAGTTCATTTTCAAATGTTACCAGAATATTTGCCAAGATAATGTTATCTCTGGAATTACATGTTGAGATACAGATAATTTTTATTTTCTATTTCTCTATAATTTCTATTTTTCTTTCGATGTATATATATATTGCTTCTATAATTAGAACAACATAATGACTTTTCAAAGAAAGTTATTTTTAGGGGAAGCATGACTGCAGAGAACAAATTCAAGCAAAATGAAAGCAATTTAGGGCAAGGCTCACCACCCTTTTCCTCTCTAGAAGTCTACCCTAGAGTTAGTTTGAAATGCTCATGTTTTCATATTTGGTTTTCCTCCCCTCAATTCCACCAGTCTTCTCTGAGCACCTGCTAATTTCAAGCAGGGTACTAGGCACAAGGGGAGACAGGAAATTAAAGCCCAGTCCTTGCACTCAGAGTTTATTTCAATATTTTCCTAGATCTTAATGTCTGTAATTTGTTTTCAAATATGCCAATACCCCCACCCTAAAGTGGAGGAAACGATGAAACAAGATTGGTAAAATACTGAGAAGTATTGAAGATAGGTGCTAACTACCTGAGAGTCCATTTTCTTTCTCTCTACTTTCCTGTATGCTTGAAATTTTCCATAATAATGATATTAAAAAATGTAGCAAGGAAGATAAACTATAACAAAAAGTAAAGCAACATGAGTGCTAAATATCATTCTTGGAGAAGCTCTAACCCCACACATTTTTCCTTCACCAAGGGGGTGGGGAAGACACCAGGTATCACTCCACAAATGTATACTAAGTTTTTATGCACTAGGAGAAAGGGTGTGGTCTTCATCCAGCAGCTGAGAGCACCAATATCAGCATTCCAATGTATCTGAACCCATCTGGTAACTTTGCAGACACAGGGTGTCTGAGTAGGCATGATGTGGCCCCTGCTGCCTTGAGACTCCCTGGGGCAGCACCAGCGGAAAGACTGGTATTTTGCTACTCTTTTCACTCCTGCAGAGTTCCTGGGAGCTGTTTGTACACACATTGCCCCATCTTCCTTAGGCCTTAATATGCGTTCTCCCAATTACAGCTCCTTTAGGAGGCTTCTGGATGAACACTGCCCAGATCCTAAAAGGGCAACGGCTCCCTGGGTGGGGGCAGGAATGGGATAGGAAGATGACAGCCGTTCACATGTACAAGTCATTTAAAGTCAAGGACTGAGTAAATTTATGGCAGTAAATTAACTTCATTCTCAAGGAGAATCACTGTTTTTGTATTCTTAGTGCCTCAAACCAACCTGACACATAGCAGGTGCTCAATCTGGTAAATAATGAGTGACTTTCTAGGATATACTAGTTGAAATACATAAGGACACACCATAATTCCAGGCTGCTATTAAAAGGGATGAGACATGAAAAAAAGAGATGAGGGGAAGAAAGATTAATAGAGAAGAAAAAAATTAAATGGATATAAAATTCCATCTTAGGAAGATTTTTAAAACTGAAAAGGCTTGTACCAACAGAAGCTTCCTCAATTTACTAATACCAACACTCTTGTAAGGGTAGGGGGCCCATCTCTAATAAATGGCACTGTCTCTTGGTCATGCCCACCACCTGCTGCTCCTCTGCCATGAGTCTTCAAAAGTGGTACTTCTTATCCTTGACTTGGAAGGAGTTGCTGCTTGGCCAGCCTCTTCCTCCATGAATCCACAAAGTGTCACTGGGTGAGCTACACAGCACACTAGGACACAGAGGACCTGCCTCTGGGCAAGAGCTCTGGAAATCCACACTTGAAGCCAGGTGGTCTTGCAAAACCCAAACAACTACAATTGTTTGATAGAGTATATGTTATATGGCATAATACAGAATTCACAAGGATTTCTGATGGGAGGTTTTAATAGAAGTTCATTGTGTACTTATACGCCATTTTCAGCTATCCCTGAGAAGCCTACGGTGGGGTCAGTAGGTGTTTAGTTTCTGCAGTCATTGGGGGCACTTCAGGGAGATTTGAGAAGCTCTGAGATAATGGAAAAAACAGGGCTCTGAAGTCACAAAGAGCTGAGCTCAAATTCTTGTTATCACATGCATAAATGGCTATAGACAACTGCCCTAAATTTTCTGAGTCTATTTGGCCATTTATTTAAAAAGCATTTCTCAAGGTATACTTCTAAGAGTGCCTTTATCAAATACGTAAGGGAATGTGTTAAAACTGCAGATTTGTGTCCTCAGCCCCACCCCCACAAAGACCCTGGGTCAGAACAGCTGGGTCTGGGACTCAGAAAAATGAAATTTTTTAACAAGCTCCCCAGGTAATTTTTATACACATTAAAGTTTGAGGACCACTGAAATAAGAGTATGGACCTGGAATGCAACAGATCCTTCAGAAATGTTAATTTTCCTTCTGGTGAGGAGTGCAGTGAGAAGATAGGTGAAAATGGAATTTTAAAAATAGCTTTTGATTCCACCATTTAGAAATTTATTCTAAGGAAATAATCAGAGAAGTAGACCATGATATTCAAATCAACACTGCTAAAGTAACCAAAAATTGAGAAGAATCCAAGTGTTAACAACAAGGATCTGATTTAATTAATTACACTACATCCATATGATGGAAAATACACTTTCATTAAAATAGTGTTTAAAAGAACTTAACTACACGAAAAAGTGCTCATGACAGTTAAATTAAAAAATATATAAAAACATACATCAAATACGATCCCAATTCTGCAATATATGTGTGTGTGTGTGCATGTCTTTTATGTATAAAATGCCTGAAAGAGTCACTGGTGGTCATCTCTAAATTATGGGATTGCAGGAAAGTTTTATTTCTTATGTATCTTCTAATTCTTCTAGAATGGGGTTTTGACCAGAAACAATGTTGTTTTCTGACAAAATGACTACATAGCTGTCCTTTAAAGTAGTCCCCACCTTATCTGTGGTTTCACGTTCCATGGTTACCTGCAGTATAGTACAATATTCTGAGAAAGAGACCTCATTCTTGTAACTTTTATTGCAATATATTGTTATAATTATTCTATTTTATTATTAGTTATTGCTGTTAACCTCTTACTGTGCCTAATTTATAAATTAAACTCTATCATAGGTAGGTATGTATATGAAAAAACCTGGTGTATACAGGGTTAGCTACTATCCACAGTTTCAGGCTTCCACTGGGGGTCTTGCAACATATCCCCAATAGATAAGGAGGACTACTGTATATTAAAGAAAAACCTCTAATCTGTCACGGGATTAGAGTTAAAATTAATTAATTAATTAATTAATTAATTAAAAAACGTCAGATGCTGTCAGCGATCTTCAATGCCAGAGAATTCTGTGGGCTCTGTTTGAAATCCTTGTTCCTAGGCTCCACCCCCAGAGATTTTTGTTTCAAAGGCCTGAGGTGAGGTCAAGAAATCTGTATTTTTAACAAGAAACCAGGCAATTCTGAGATATGCAGCCAGGTTTGAGAAATCAGTGTTCATTGATGGCTTTAAAAAAAGAATAGAAAACCACCACTGAATTGCTTTGGATGTTCCCACTGTGAATAAAAGATCTTCAATGAGATTCTCAAATCATTTGCATGCATATCTGGAAAAAGCATACATTACTATTAGCTCAGCCTGAAGTAAATACCAAATAATTATTCTATTAAATGGCATATAAAATATAATAGCAGTTGGGTTTACTGCCCTCTCTACCCACTCTCCCTCAGATTATGTAGTCAAACAGTTCAGCACAATTCAGTAATTCCCTTTAACAGATGTTTTTAATCTGATCAAAGCTATGGACCTTCTCTTTGGAAAATGCACAGACAAGTACACGACATTTTTTTGCAATTCCATGAGGTCTGCAGTCTGCATAAAGACCAAATCTGCTCTAGAAGATAAAATTCTAAAAACTTAAACTACATCCAATCAAACATTATCTCCTCCCCCTAGAGAGACATTCCAGCATTCCCCATCCAGATGGCGGGGATAGCCCTCCAGGCCCTCCTTTGAATCCCAGTTTCTCAACCTGGACCCTGAATCCTATTCCTCCCGATCTAAGATTCCTTGACTTTCTAGCATCCTAAATGTTTTTTTTCTTTCTTTAAAAATGAATTTAAAACTCTCCTCAACCCTCAAATTACCGTCTCCTTCCCCCTCCTTTGCATCCCCTAAGGGCTGGGAGGTCTACCTGTGCCCGCTGCCTCCACGTCCTCACCCCTCAGCCTCCGTGGAACACGTTGCAACCCGGGGCACGCCCACCCTCAATCGGTAACTGCTCTCCCGCGACTACCAGCCCAAAGGCCTTTTCTCGGTCCAGATCCCCCTAGACTTTTCCATTTTTTTCTTTCCAAACCAAGAGTTAACGGCCCTTATCTAATGGAAGACGGATCATCAAGAGACACCGATCGACGTACACTGGATGTACTGAGAGCCGGACTCTGAAGTCCTTCAACATACGGATGACTAACCCACCCCGAGACGTCGGAGCTCGTCGGCCCAGGCTGGGATCGGGTGATCGGTTTTCCAGCTGAAACGCTGGAGACGGAAGGATTCCAGGTTGATGCACCCCGGGGGGGCAGAGGTGCGGGGGGGTGACCCCAGAATCGTGCCGCCGGGCCCCTGGAGGCGAGCCCTGGATCTTTCCCTAGCTGGCAGCACCTCGCCCGGCTGCCCCGGCCCGCAGCAGAGGCAGCGCCGCGGTCGGGCGCCCGCGCCTGAGCCAGGCGCTCCCGTCAGCCTGGGCCTCCGCAGGAGCCCGCCCGGCCCGCCGCGCCGGCCGAGGCAGGACCGCCCCGCGGACGCCCGGCCGCGCAGCCCGAGCCCGGGGACCCGCGCAAGCGCCTGCGGCCCGGAACTGCGCGTCGCGGGCGGCGGATCCCGGGCCGCGCGTACTCACCCCAGCCGCGGCCTCGCCGAGCGAGCACTGCCTGGGGAAAGGGGAGGCGAGTAAAGCGGCCCCGGGGACCGCCTCCGTCGCCCGGGAGGCGGCCCTGAGCGCCGGCCCCGCCTCCCTCCTGCCTCGGGCCGGGCGCTGCCCACGCGGCCGCACAGCCCCCGCCCGGCGCTGGCACCTGGGCCCTGGGTGGTCGTACAGCCTTGTGCCAGTAATAGTGGGCTAGGTGCTGGGTGCTTCCCAAATTCCATCCTCTTAAATACCAAGCTCTGGGAAGGCGATAAGAACCTGCCCGTTTTACAGAGTAGGAAACTGAGTCTTTAGAGGTTAATAAATTTGCCTTCCGTCACCCTGTGAGGTGGCCGCACTGTCAACTGCTTAACGTACCAAATTGCCTGGCTTTTCGCGTTTCGCAGGACTGTTGAGAATATTAAATGAGTCAATTGTGAATAATTCTTATTTCTTCAAAGATATTATTACAGAAAGCCGAGACAATCACATTTATACTAAAGATTTGAGTGAAAAATCATGGTAGGCTCTGCTTAGGCAGACAAGATAGCAGGCTAGATTCTCCAGGGCAGCCTCTCCCTGTGCTCATAGGAACGTAGTAGATTCTCCAAGAACCACCCTATCCACTGTACCCCAAAGGAACCAACCAAGGGAAGAACCAGTGCTGGGGTCACTGAGCTCTAAGCGGGAGATCTGGGGCTACACTGAGACCACATGTCTATGGTGGCACTATGATCTGGGGCAGAAACAAGGAGATCAGAGCCTGAGCCTCCACATCAAGCCAAAACCACTGAAAAGCACTTAAGACGTCCCAAGCCTTCTGTGCTCTGAGCAGAAGCAATCAAAGCGCCCTCTGGTGGGTGCAAGTAGGTACCTTAGGATTCAAGCAACTACAAGCTCAGAATTTTTTAAAAATCGCCATGCACAAACCTCTGTGGAAAGCAATATGGAGGTACCTTAAAGAGATACAAGTAGAGCTACCATTTGATCCAGCAATCCCATTACTGGGCATCTACCCAAAAGAACAAAAGACATTCTATAAAAAAGATATCTGCACGCAAATGTTTATAGCATCACAATTCACAATTGCAAAGATGTGGAAACAACCCAAGTGCCCATCAATACATGAGTGGATTAATAAAATGTGGTATATGTATACCATGGAGCACTACTCAGCTATAAGAAATAATGGTGACATAGCACCTCTTGTATTTTCCTGGATAGAGCTGGAACCCATTCTACTAAGTGAAGTATCCCAAGAATGGAAAAATAAGCACCATGTGTACTCACCATCAAATTGGTTTCACTGATCAACACCTAAGTGCACATATAGGAATAACGTTTATTGGGTGTCGGGCAGATGGGAAGGGGGGAGGAGGGGATAGGTGTATACATACATAATGAGTGCGATGTGCACCGTCTGGGGGAGCTAGAAGCTCTGACTGGGGGAGGAGGCGAGTAAGGGCACTATATGTAACCTAAACATTTGTACCCCAATAATATATTGAAATTAAAAAAAAGAGATTTAATGAAAAAAATCACCATGCACAGGAGACCACGTATGAGTGACAAAAGAACAAAAGACAAAATACCCAACAGATTTAGACCCTCGAGGACATATTAAAAGAAAAATTTTTAACATATTAAATTTCACAGAGTTTATTTCAGCAAAGAATGATTCATGAATCAGGCAACACTCCAAAGAGGTTCAGAGAGCTCCACGCTGCAAGGTGGGCAGTATTTACAGAACAGGAGAGTAAAGTACAGAAATACCCTGATTGTTTATAGCTAGGCATTTGCCTTACGTGGACAAGGTCTGATCAGTTTGCAGCCTGTGATGGGCTGAAGCTGGCTGCTTGTGATTAGTTGAGACCTGGCTATCTGTTACAAAAATAGATGCAGGTTTCAGTTCAGTTATATATTAAATCAGGTTGCAGTTTGTTACATGGGGACTCAAAGTGCAAAAGGCAAAGACAGCCTCAGATCAAATTTAATTTAACAATTCCTCCCTTGGACATTGATGCCACTCTCTGTCACCATCATAATAGACTTGTTTGGTCTCAGCATGGAGTTCACAAGTCACTGACATCAGATCAGTTGAATGATGCTTTATGTTCTTGCTGTTCAAGTTAAAGTGAGATCATTTAATGCACTGGGAATGGCTACACACAAACATTTAAGACTGCTGAGAGGCTACAACACATCAAGGACACTTTTATGATGATTATGAGGAGGATAATACCAAGAGACTAAAGTGTACTCCATAACAGGAGCACCCACAAACCGAACTAATCAAAATCAAACAAATTGGGCTGGGCGCAGTAGCTCACACCTGTAATCCTAGCCCTTTGGAAAGCTGAAGTGTGAGGATCACTTGAGGCCAGAAGTTCAAGACCAGCCTAAGCAAGAATGAGACCCCTTGTCTCTACAAAAAAAATAGAAAAATTAGCCAGGTATGGTAGTGCACACCTGTAGTCACAGCTACTTGGGAGGCTGAGGCAGGAGGATTGCTCCTGCCCAGGAGTTTGAGGTTCCAGTTAACTATGATGATGCCACCATACTCTAGCCCAAGCAACAAAGCAAGATCCTGTCTAAAAAAAATAAAAAATTTAAAAAAGTCAAAGTTTGGTCAGTATAGACAGTTCAACAGTGTTTGAGTCCAATTGATCATAGTCTTTGTTCAGGATGTGATGGTGATTAAAGACCATAGTTTGCTGTAGAATGCTCTGATTTAAAGAGGTATCAAATTTTGTTGTTAGCCTGGTAACATAAGTCATAGTAACCCAGAGACCTACTAGAAGAAACATAAAGGTTAGAAAATTTTGGAAAAGCCATGCTTGCCGTCCACCATTTAGGATGCCTGCAAACCAACTGTCAGCTACTCCCATGAACATATCATGGGAGTGTCCCTTTCCCTTGAGAAAATCCTTTAATGTATTTGGTGGCAGTGTGTAAAGAAACAGCAGTATCAGACATGTTATTAATTAAGATTCCTACACCAATTGGGTATCGGACAGAGGTGAGGGTGGGGGGAGGGGATGGGTGCATACCTACATGATGAGTGCGATGCGCACTGTTTGGGGAATGGACACGCTTGAAGCTCAGACTCGGGGGGATGGGGGGAGTATGGGCAATATATATAGCCTGAACTTTTGTATCCCCATAATAAGTTGAAATAAAAAAAAATTCCCATAGTAGCAAAATCAGGAGAAAGAAAATGAAACAAAACATTCAGTTTTGTTCAGCACCATACACAAGCCCCCAACATGGGCAAAGAGACCTAAAGCTGCATGTTGTTCAATTACAGGCTTTTGTGGAACATGTATGTTATCATCCACTTTTCCAAGGGTGGTTTCTACCAGTCTAATCCCTTAGGAAGTCTGGTTGGTCACAAAATCCAAGATTTTCCCTAATTTATAATTAGTTTCAAATTCCAACACTGGCACCCCACTACCACAAACAGTGAGCCCCCAGTAACCCCACCGGAATCTTTCCTTAGTGGAAACTAGCTTTTATTTGTGTATTCAAGGTTGGTGCTAATTTTGATTGTTGACTATTTTGGTGTTTGATTATAGGGACCTTCAGGGGAAGCTAGTCAAAAGGCAGGAGTAAGTCAGGCCAAATAGCAAGATCCAAACCAATGGGGAAGCAGAACAGAGTAAGCAAATTTTCACAGATTCAATATAGGCCCTTGGGGGCTGGTAGAGAGGGCCACATATTGGCATTTGAGCATGGGTCAGTGAAATTTGCCCATACATCAGCATAGTTCCTGAACAAAGTTCAGTAGGAAATTTCCTTTTTGTGTGTGGTCCTTTTATAACATGCTGTAAGGGTATATAGCCACATTTAGTGGAAAGGGACATTACTGGATTTAATCCAGTGACATTATACAGTCACTTGTACCCACATGGATAGCCCCCAGGTCTTGAGTACATGATACCTGGAAGCATAATATACATTTTGAAGATATCACTCAGATAGATTTTCTATATTTGGTAGTAGTTAGGTTATTAATTGGAAAAGTTAGGGTATGTCTTTTAGTGAGCATAGGAAATCAAGTAGCAGTAATATCCATAAGATCAAGGATGGCTTTATGGGCTGGCGCGGTGGCTCATGCCTGTCATCCTAGCACTCTGGGAGGCCAAGGTGGGAGGATTGCTCGAGCTCAAGAGTTTGAGACCAGCCTGAGCAACAGTAAGACACTGTCTCTAAAAAAAAAAAAAAAAAAAAAAAAAGGATAGCTTTATACGCCTTTTTGAAGTTCCAGGGTGACTCTCATTGGAAGCACAGAGAAGCATTGGCATTAGTGGAATTGTTTCTGGGGTTTTTTGGCGTTAGTCCACAAACCCAACAGTTGCTCTGTTTTTGATTTTTTTTAATTTTGTTTTGTTTTTGTTTTTGTTGTTAGAGCATTAACTTTAGCCAAAGTCATCCACATATTATGGTCCCATGAATTTTCTAGCAGGAAATAAGGGAAAAAAAGAAAAAAGCATAAGGTTTTCATGATGGCAGAGATTAGAAGTCTTGATCCATAATCTTGAGAAAGCTGTCCAAGTCTAAGATACTGTTCTACTTCTGGGGAGAAACTTCCCTGATCAGCTTTACCTTAAGGTATCCAATGGGTATATGGTTCCCAGAGTCTGAAGGGGCTCTCTTGAATTGTGAGATATGGACCCCAGGCTCAAGGCCCTGATGTTTTGCTGCAGTGTGGGTAGTGAGAAGAACTTGATATAGTTCCTACCAAGGAAACTAAAAAAGGGCAGTTTTTCTCACGTCATTTCCAAAAGACCTGCTCTCTGGGTTCTAGATTGTGAAAAGTTTCATTGCACTCTGTCAGTGGATCACAAAAGGCTTCTTGTACCTTATAAAAATACACTTAGACTTAGGCATAATTCATTAATTAAAGACTTGCAGTACTTAGTCATATCAAACCTTATGAGGAGGAAATACATGAGATTCTATTATTAAGGGTATAGGTCTTCCAGTAACTATTTTCCATCTTCTACATAATGAGTAATGGAGTGCATAGTTTTTAAAAACAGAAGCTTTCAGGACTCAGGAAGGACAGGTGCCCATCCAGGCACTCCATAAATTCACACTTAACAATAAATTTACATCCTTTTAAATACAAGTTTTATTTATCCAATTCAGTGTATGACACTGTTCATTAAATAGGTTAACATAGGTAATTTGACTCAGATCAATCTTATGGAATTTATTCAAATTTCATATCTTAACAATTTCCATACTGTCTTAGCATGAAAATCTGCCAAAGCATTTCTTTGGTATTCAATTAATTCTTTTTCTGCTTAATGTTGGGTTAATAGTTGTATTAACTAATCAGTTTCTTCATTGGAGTTCTAGGAATTCTTACCCACTCCAATGGTATGATCTTATGGTTATCAGAAAACTGTACTTGTCAAAATCCCTTCCATAAGTCTCCTCAAAGATGAAACACTTTAGGTTTATACTGTAGTTTCTTGCAATAGCTTTCAGGAAAGTATGAGAGTAAAACAATTAACTGCTTGTGAATGACCGCTTAAAATGGCCACGGTTAAAGATCTGATGAGAGTTCATTATAATAATAACATAATTGAAAAGGAATTTTGGCTATTTCAGTGGCATACATTTTAAGATAATAACTGTAATTTTTGCTGATAACGTTATACCAGGACTATCATATTTCTAGGAATTTCATATAATTTCTGGAACACATAAGAATTTCATACAATTTCTGGGACATACATGAAGGGACTTCAAAAAGTTCATGGAAAATGCATATTATGAAAAAATTATTCATGGATTAAAATTTTCTTTGCACCAAAATAAATTCATACTAACTTGTTAAAACATGTCTGAACAGTATCTAGTTTGAGGCACTAAGAAGGATAAGACACCAGTTTGAAAAGAGCCCAAATCCAAGCAACTTGAATTCTCCTGAAATTGAAGCAAGCACAAACATCAAATTTACGGTGAAGCATGGGTGGAAGAATGGTGAAATCACTGATGCTTTATGAAAAGTTTATGGAGACAATGTCCCAAAGAAATCAGCAGTTAACAAATGGATAACTGATTTTAAGAAGGGTTAAGAAAATGTTGAAGATGAAGCCCACAGTGGCAGATCATCCACATCAATTTGCAAGGAAAAAATTCGTCTTGTGCATGCTGTAACTGAAAAGAACTGATGACTAACAGCACAAGCAATAGCCAACACCATAGACACCTCAACTGGTTCAGCTTACACAATTCTGACTGAAAAATTAAAATTGAGCAAACTTTCCACTTGATGGGTGCAAACACTGTTGCTCCCAGATCAGCCACAGACAAGAGCAGAACATTCAATGGAAATTTTAAACAAGTGGGATCAAGATCTTGAAGCATTTCTTTGAAGAATTGTAGTAAGAGATGAAATGTGGCTTTACCAGGATGATTCTGAAGACAAAACACAATCAAAGCAATGGTTACCAAGAGAAGGATGTGGTCTGGTCCAGGCAAAAGTGGACTGGTCAAGTGCAAAGGTCATGGCAACAGCTTTTTGGGATGCTCAAAGCATTTCGCTTGTTGACTTTCTGAGGGCCAAAGAAGGATAATATATGCTTATTATAAGAGTGTTTTGAGAAAGTTAGTCAAAGCTTTGGCAGAAAAACACCCAGGAAATCTTCACCAGAGCGTCCTTTTCCACCATGATAATGCTCCTGCTCATTCCTCTCATCAAACAAGGGCAATTTTGTAACAGTTTTGATGGGAAATCATTAGGCATCCAATTTACAGTCCTGATTTGGCTACTTCTGAACTATTTTTGTTTCCTAATCTTAAAAAATCTGTAAAGAGCACCTATTTTTCTTCAGTTCATAAGGTAAAAAAGACTATATTGACATGGTTAAATTTCCAGGGCCTTCAGTTCTTTAGGAATGAACAAAATGGCTGGTATCATCACTTACAGAAGTGTCTTGACCTTGATGGAACTTATATTGAGAAATAAAGTTTATACTTTTGATTTTTATCTTTAAGAAGGCAGTTTTAGCTTCCTCTTCCACTATTATCAGTGAGAAGAATGTTAAAGAATTTGAGGCTATTTTTTAAACTTTTTATTTGCACAAAATTATGGAGTACATTAGAGATTTTGTTACATATATAATATATAATGATCAAGTTAGGATATTTAGAGTGTTCATCACCCAAATATAATATATTTTTGTTAAACCTAGTCATTTTACTCTATCAAACATTGAGTTATTTTTATTTTTATTTTTAGAGACAGGATCTCACTCTGTTGCCCAGGCTGGCATGCAGTAGTGTGATCATATCTCACTGTAACCTCAAATTCCTTGGGATCAAGCGATCCTCCCACCTCAGCCTCCCAAAGAACTGGTATTACAGGCATGAGCCACTACACATGGCCTCAAATATTGGATTTATTCCTACTGTCTTACTGTATGTTTGTACTCTTTACCACACTCTCTTCATCCTCCTTCTGTCCCACTCATCCTTCCTAGTCTCTGTTGTCTATTTACTCACTCACTAACTACAAGCCTTTTAACTCCCACATATAAGTGAGAACATGGCATATTTGTCTTTTTGAGCCTGGCTTATTTCACTTAACATTATGACCTCCAGTTCCAGCCATGTTTCTATAAATGACATGATTTAACTGTTTTTTATGGCTGAATAGCATTCCATTGTGTGTATATATCATATATTCTTATCCATTCATCTGTAGATAGATACTTGGGATGATTCCATATCTTTGCTATTGTGAATAGTGCTGCAATAAACATGCAAGGGCAAGCATCCCTTTGATATATTGATTTTTTTCCTTTGGATAGACACCCAGTAGTGGGATTGCTGGATCAAATGGTAAGTCTATTTTTGGTTTTTTGAGAAATCTCCATGCTGTTTTCCATAGTGTCTGTACATTCTCACCAATAATATATAAGAGTCCCTTTTCAACACATCCTTGCAAACATCTGTTATTAATATTTTTGTCTTTTTAATAATAGCCATTCTGACTAGGGTAAGATGATATCTCATTGTGGTTTTTGTTTGTATTTCTTTGATGATTAATGATGTTGAGCATTTTTTCATATGCCTGTTGGACATTTGTGTATCTTCTTTTGAGAAAAGTCTATTCATGTCTTTTGCCCACTTTTTAATGGAATTATTTTTTTCCCTGTTGAGTTGTTTGAGTTCCTTGTATATTGCGAATATTTTCTCCTATTCAAAAGGTGGTTTCTTTCACTCTTTTGACTAATTCTTTTGCTGTGCAGATGCTTTTAGTTTACTTAAGTCCCATTTGTGTATTTTTGTTATTGTCACCTGTGATTTTGAGGTCTTAGTCATAAATTCTTTGCCCAGACCAATGTCCAGTAGAGTTTTCCTGAGGTTTTCTTCTAGTACTTTTATAGTTTCAGTTACTATGTTTAAGTCTTTATTCCATTTTGAGTTGAATTTGGTGTATGTTCATTAGGAATAATGGCCCACACTCAGATCCTGGCAGCACTCACTTTCTGGCTCTGGCCACTGCAGCCCATGCTTCCTAGCCCTGGCTGCGAGTGCTACCAGCTCACTTTGCTGTCCCAGCAGCAACAGCCCAAGTTTCCATAATGTCCCAGTGCTGGAGCTGCTGGGCCCCAATACAGCTTGCAGTTGCCAGGGGCTAGGTTTGAAAATGGCAACTTGCTATAGCCACTTAGGACTCAGAAAGGATGCGGGACCCACTGACTCCTGGCACCTGCCTATGTTAGTTTCAGGGGATAGGAGGGTTGACAGGTTCTCCCATGGCCAGGGTTGCACAATTTTCTGGTACGGATACGATCCCCTGGAGGGCTCTCACTCACCCCTTCCTTGCATTGGGAAATAAGTCACTCCTGGCTCCCAGCTGATACTGGCCAAAAAGGTTGCCTCTCCTCCTTCTCAGTCCCTGTTTTTGGTATCCCCTGTCGCTTCTCTGTTGAATTCCAGTATTCTCTCTTGGAGAATGCACTTGAAGTATGACCGTCTGTGCACTACTCTGATGCTTCTAAGTGGAGGACGCAGGCATGAAATGCTTCTAGTCAGCCATCTTCAGCCCCGCCAAAGGCTATTTTTAATCTATCACACTATACATATTCAATTTCAATTTTCTCAGTAATATACTTTATAGCAACTCTTTTTCCAATCCAGGACCACACATAAAGGAATCTTTTTAGTCTCTGTTCTGGGCTGCATTGTGTTGCCCCCCAAATTCATATGTTGAAGCCCTAGCACCTAGCACCTCAAAATGTGACTATATTTGGACATAGGATCTTTAAATATTACGGAGGTAATTCAGTTAAAAAGGGGTCACAAATGTGGGCACCAATTCAATATGACTGGTGTCCTTATAAGAAGAGGAGATTAGGACACAGACAACGCAGAGGATGGCCATGTGAAGACATCGGCAAGAAGGTGGCTGCCTGCAAGCCCAGGAAAGAGGCCTCAGAAAAAAACAATCCTGTTTATATCTTCAACTTGGACTTCCAGCCTCCAGAATCATCAGAAAATAAATATCTATTGTGGAAGCTGCCCAAGCCATGGTATTTTATTATGACAGCACTAGCACACTGATACAGTCTCCTTTAATCTGAAACAGCTTGTCATTTTTCCTTGTCTTTAATAACACTGACATTTTTAAGGTGTACAGGTCAGGTGTTTCATAGAACATTCCTTAATTTGGACTAGTCAGATTATTTCTCATGATTAAATACCAATTATGCATTTCTGGTAGGAATATGATAAAGGTGATGTTATGTCCTCAGAGCATCACCTTGTGTGTGATGCCAGGTTGTATTGTTGGTGATTTCTAGAATCACTTATGTTTGGAACCCTGAGCTATCATGTTGAAGCCCCACTACCCTGAGGCTGCCATGCTGTGAAAAGCCTGAGCTAGCTATGTAGAAAAAGAAAAAAAATGCCCAGCCACCTCCCAACTATTCTAGCCTCCTGCCACTTAGTCACCCCAGCTGAGGTTCCAGACATCATAGAGCAGAGATAAGCCTTCCTCACTTTGCCAATATTTAAATTCCTCTGACTCAAAGAATTATGAGATACAAGAATAATAAATTATTGTCTTGATCCTCTCAGTTTTGGGGTCACTTGATACAGAGCAATAGATGATCAAAGTGGACCGTATATTAGATAATATTCTATCAATGTTAAATTTCCCGAATTTGATCATTATATTATTGTTATATAGGAAAATCACTTTTTTCTTAAGACTTATTTTATGATTAAGTATCATGATATCTGCAATTTACTCTCAAATGATTTAGTTAATATGTGTGTGTATGAGAGAAAGAGAGAGAGAACGCAAATGCAAGCACACAAACATAGCAAAATGTTAACCATTGGCAAATCTAGATAAAATGTACACAGATGTTCATTAAGTAACTCTTACAACTTTTCAAAGGCTTGAAGTTTTTAGAAATAAAATGTTGAGGCTGGGCACAGTGGCTCACACCAGTAATCCTAGCACTTTGGGAGGCCAATGGGGGAGGACTGCTTGAGTCCAGGTGTTCAAGACCAGCCTGAGCAAGAGTAAGACCCCGTCTCTACAAAAAATAGAAAAAATTAGCTGGGTGTGGTGGCCCACACCTGTAGTCCCAGTTACTTGGGAAGGTGAGGCAGGAGGATGGCTTGAGCCTAGGAGTTTGAGGTTGCAGAGAGCTATGATGATGCCACTGCAGTCTAGCCTCTGGACCTGGTGACAAAGCAAGACCCTGTCAAAAAAAAAAAAAAAAAAACACGAATAAAAAAGCTGAAATAAAAAAGAGAGAACAGATTAAATCTCAAAGATGAAAAAGCAATGACTAGACTGACTAGACTTCCCCTTCTGGCCACAATGAAGTAACAGGGTCCAGATTTACCATCCCACCTGCAGTATCTAAAAAGAAAAAAGAAAGACAAAATATATAAACTCTTTTCAAGACACATGATAATAGGCAACAAAAGGCAGTAATCTCTGAGAGACATGAAACCAAATAGATGAGTCTTACAATTCCTTCAGCTTACTACCTTGAGAAAGTTTCTACACTGTGGCAAAGGGAGAGAAAACTGAGGCAGAGCCTAGCAGACTCCCTGAATTAAGGAGACAGACCCTAGAGTCCAATAGACTAAGGTAACTACAGTTCACAAGACAGAATACCAAAGGGAAGAGAGATGCACACAGACAGAATCCTGCAGAGCTACAAAATCCCTCTGAAGTATTCATGATCACTGCATGCGTGTAAGGAAAATATCCAAGGCCAGGAAAAATATATTTGTAAAGATTAGAGTTCCTGTCACTCACACAGGGCTGGGAATAGTGCCGATTTCCATCAGCCAGACTGGAAAAACTCATAATTCACAAGGCATTGGGTGGAGTACTCAGGAAGGTCTTGCCTCAGCAGTGGAGAAGAATTAGTTGTACACTGAGCACTGATCCAGAACTGCCTAATCCAAAAGGATCATACTGTATCCAAGTAATAAGTGTCTCCCAGAGCAAAGCTCAGAAAGATTTACAGGAATGCAAAAATAGCCAGCACCCAATAAGGTGAAATTTACAATGTCTGACATCCAAACAAAGACTACCAAGCATGAAAAGACAACTGCTAGTGAGGATAATAATGAATTAAAATCAATCCAGCACTGACATAGATGTCAGAATTAACTGAAAAAGACATTGAGACACTTTAACATCCTTGAAAAGGATGTTAATATGCTAAGAACTATATTCCATATATTCTAAAAGTTAGAGACATAGAAGATATAAAGATAGACCCAAATTGAACTTGTAGAGGTGAAAAGTAAGATCCATGACAACAATAGCAAATATGCCAGAAAGGGAGAAATGAAATTATACTATTGTAAGACTCTTATACCACATAAGAAAGTTCTTATATGATATGAGTATAATATAACTTTAAGGTAGACTGTGATAGGTAAATATGTACAAGCATACCTTGGAGATATTGTGGATTTGGTTCCAGATCATTGCAGTAAAGCAAATATTGCAATGAAGCATGTCACATGAATTTTTTGGTTCCCCAACACATATAAAGGTTATGTTGACACTACACTGTAGTCTATTTTTTTTTATTTTTATTTTTTTAGAGATGAGATCTTGGGATGTTGGCCAGGCTGGTCTTGAACTCCTTACTTCAGACAAGTCCCACCTCCCAAAGTGCTTGGGATTACCAGCATAAGCCACCATGCCCTATATTGTAAGTCTATTAAGTGTGCAATAGTAGTGTGTCTAAAGAAATAATGTATATAAACAATGTATATACCTTAATTAAAAGATACTTTAGTGCTAAAAAATGATAACAAAGTGAGCAAATGGTGCTGGAAAATGGCACCAACAGGCCTGCTCGACACAGGGTTGACACAAATCTTCAATTTGTAAAACAAATGCAATATTTGTGAAGCATAATAGAACAAGGTACAATAAAAGGAGGTAGGTCTATATACTACAAACCCTTAGGCAACCACTAAAGTTAAAAAAAAAAAATTATAGCCAATATGGCAACAAAGGGCATAAAATGAAATCATGAAAAAATTTTATTAATTCAAAAGAAGGTAGAAAAAGAGGAAAACGGGAGCAAAAAACAGATGCAACAAGTAGTAAGAAAATATACTCAAACCTAATCATATTAGTAATCACATTAATGTAAATAATGTTAACAGTCTGATTAAAAGTCAGAGATTGTCAGATAGGATAAAAAAGCAAGGCTCAATTATATGCTGCCTACAAAAGTGTACTTTAAATATAAAGATGATGTAGGAAATATGTTAAAAGTAAAAGAATGAACAGGGATATGCCATGCTCATGCCAGTCAAAAGAAACAAGACTAGCCACTTTAAAATCAGACAAAATAAATTTGAGAGGAAAGAATATTATCAGGGATAAAGAAGATCATTTTATAATGATAAAGAAGTCAATTCATCAAGAGGAAATAATAACTTTAAGTATTTATGAACCTAATAACAGAGCCTCAAAATAGGCTAGGTGTAGTGCCTCATGCATGTAATCCTGTATTTTGGGAGGCCAAAGTGGGAGGACTGTTTGAGGTCAGAAGTTTGAGACCAGCCTGAGGAACATAGCGAGACACTGTCTCTACAAAAAATAGAAAAATTAGCAGGGTGTGGTGGCTCATACCTGTAGTCCCAGCTACTCAGGAGGCTGAGGGAGGAGGATCATTTGAGCCTAGGAATTTGAGGTTGCAGTGAGCTATGATGATGCCACTACACTTTACCCTGGGCAATAGAGTGAGACCCTGTCTCAAAAAAACATCTATCTATCTATCTATATAAAGTAAAACCTGTTAGAAATAGATAAATCCACAATTAAAGTCAGAGATTTCAATATTCCTATCTCAAGAATTGATAAAACAAGTATGAAGAAAATCAGTGAGGATAAAGAGGATTTGAAAAATACTTTTAGCTACTTGACCTGATTGACAATTACATAACACTGTACCCAGCAATAGCGGAATACATATTTCTCTCAAGTGCACAGAGAACTCTTTTCAGTCATAAAATGAAACTCAATACATTCAAAAGAATTAAAATACCAAGTACGTTTTCTGACCCAGAGGAATTAAATGAGGGATGAAAAATTACCTATGGGTTACAACATACACTACTCAGGCAATGGGTACACCAAAAGCCCAGACTCCACCACTATACAATATATACATGTAACAGAATTCAACTTGCACCCCCTAAATCCATTAAAAGAAAAGGATATCAATAATAGAAATATCCTTAGAAAATCCCTAAATATTTGACAATGAAACAACACTTTTCTAAACAACCCAGTGATAAAAGGAGAAATCAAAAGAGAAATTTAAAATACTTTGAACTGAATGAAAATGAAAACACAAAAATATCCAAATTTATAGATAACACTAAAGCAGTACCTTAAAGAAACTTTATAGCATTAAATGTCTATGATAGAAAAGAAGAAAAGTTCTCAAAGCAATGATCTCAGCATCCACCTTACAGAATTAGAAAAGGAAGTGTAAATTACATAAAGTAAGCAGAAGAA
Source organism: Lemur catta (assembly GCF_020740605.2). Taxonomy (NCBI): domain Eukaryota; kingdom Metazoa; phylum Chordata; class Mammalia; order Primates; family Lemuridae; genus Lemur; species Lemur catta. The sequence goes on along the minus strand of NC_059128.1, from coordinate 225,739,596 downwards.
AGGAAGTAATAAAGATCATAGCAGAAATTAATGAAATAGAAAAGAGAAAATCAATAGAGTAATAAAATAAACCAAAATATGATTTTTGAGAGGACCAGTAAAATAGATTAAGCTCTAGCCTCTAGATAGTCTGATAAGGAAAAAAGAGAAAATATGCAAACTACCAATATTAGAAATGAGAGAAGTGACATCACTACAGATTCTACAGATACTAAAAGGATAATAAGAGATTGTTACAAATAATTTTATGTCAACAAATTTCACAATTTAGAGAAAATGGACAAATTCTTGAAAAACATAAATTATCAAAGTTCACTCAAGAAGAAATAGATAACCTAAACAGACTTATATCTCTTAATGAAATTGAAATTGCAGATAAAGGCTTTCCCACCAAAAAAAAAACCTCGAGGCCCAAGATGGTTAGTGAATTCTACAGTTAAAGAAAAAATAATACTCATTCTACACAAACTTTTCAAAAAAAAAAATTGAAGAGGAGGAAACACTTCCCAACTCAGTCTATGAGGCTAGCATTACCCTGATGCCAAACCCAGTCAAAGATATTACAAGAAATGAAAACTACAGACCAATATCTTTCTTGTACCTAGATACAAAAATTCTAAACAAAATTTTAGCAAATTTAATCCAATATTATTTTTAAAAGGATAATATAAAACGTGACCAAGTGGGGTTCATGTCAAAAATGGAGGATTGGTTTGACATTCAAAAATCACTCAGTGTAAATAAGAAAAACCATATGATTACCTAAATAGACGTAAAAAACACATTTGACAAAATCCAATATCCATTCCTGATAAAAATTCTCAGCAAACTAGGAATGTGAAAGAACTTCCTCAACCTCGTAAAAGCCATTTATGAAAAATCTACAGCTAATGTCTTACTCAATGGTGGAAGACTGAATTTTTTCCCACTAGATCAGGAAGAAGACAGAGATGTCTTCTGTCACTACTTCTATCTAAGATTATACATAGATGCAAAATTTCTAAACACAATTTTAACAATCAAATCCAACAACATATAAAAAGGATAATACATGATGACTAAGTAGGGTCTATTCCAAGAATGAGGGTTGATTGAACATCCACAAATCAACCAATGTAATTCATCATATTTGCAAACTAAAAAGAAAACCATATGAAACCATATTTTTATAAAAACAAATAAAAGGAATCCAAATTGGAAATAAAGAAAAAAAATGTCATTATTAGTTGATGACATGATTATCTCTACAGAAATTCCAATGGAATACACAAAAAAGCTACTACTACTAATGACTGAGTTTAGCAAGTTTGCAAGATACAAGATCAAGATATAAAAATGAATTGAATCTCACACTAGCAATGAATAATTAGAAATTTAATTTTTAAAATATCACTTACAATAGCATGAAGTCAGTAAGAAAGATCAATTAGCCAATAGTAAAATGGGCAAAATATATGAAGGCGCAATCGCAGATAAAGAAATGTAAAGACATCTTTATTTTATAAAAAGGCCATTCTTGCTTCTACCAGAATAAATGGAATTTAAATGTCAATTAAAACTATGCTGAGAGAATCAGTGGCACAGACTTTTTTAAACTGTATGATATGAGTGTGTGATAACAGGCAATCTTTCACGTAGCTAGTGAGAGTGTAAATTAGTTTAAGGTCCACTGAGGACAATTTGTCAACATTATTAAACTTTTAAAAAGTGCACATTGCCTCTGACCCAACCATTCTTCCATAGATATTTATTCTACAGATATTCAAGCATATGTGTCTACAAAGATATTTAATGAAGCATCATTTTTTCATAAAATCAGAAACTAACTGCTATCATAGGGCCCAGTTAAACAAATTATGGCACATCCACATAATGCAACCCTATGCCATTTACAAAGGGAGGAAGGGAAGATATACAGATATAGATATATAGATATAAATATAGATATGGAAGGATCACCAAGATATATTGCTAAGTAAAATACACACACAAATAAAACATTAGGATTTCACATGATCTACTAACATTTGTGGGAAAAGATAAGAATATACTTGTATGCTTGTACAATATTAGATTAGTTTCTCATCTTCTGAGAAAATCACTCTGTATTCTGTAGCAAATAATATTTGTATAAGCATAACCTATAAGTCATAAACTAATTTATTGATTTCAACTGTTGGAATCAATAGATAAAATGCATAAAAATTAATTATACTTACAGAACAAAATGCTAATGCTATAAACTCTAACATTATCAATGTAAAGGTAGAGAAGAAAGAAACTGGGAGGTGAATAGAAATATTAGGGAGGGAGGGAGCAGGCAGAGAGAGGTGAAGTGAAGTTTGCGGGTGCCATTTTTCTCATACTACCTGGTAGAGAATCAAGAGTTACTACCTACATTGATGGAACAAGAATTCAAAGTTTAAGCATAGTACAGACCATCCTCAATTTAAGAAGATTTGACTTACTATTTTTAAACCTTATGATGGTTCCAAAAGCAATATGCAGTCAGTAGAAACTGTACTTCAAATTTAGAATTTTGATCTTTTCCTGGTCTAGCAGTGTGTGCTAGGGTACTCTCACATGAGATATTCAATATTTTATTATAAAATAGGCTTTGTGTTCAATGATTTTGCCCAACTGTAGGCTCATGTTAGTGTTCTGAGCACATTTAAGTAGCCTAAGGTAGGCTGAGCTAAGCTATGGTGTTCAGTAGGTTAGGTGTATTAAATGCATTTTCAACTTAACAATAGTTTTATCAGGATGTAACCCCATCATAAGCCAAGGAGTCTCTGCATTTGAATTTATAATGATGACCTAAAGGAAAATAAAAAATAATATAATTAACAAAACACATGAAGAAGGAAGGAAATGAAGAGGTAGTCTAAATAAGCTATATTTCTCATCATTCACGGCATGGAGTTAACAGACACCGAATAAAGCAGATAAACAAAGAAACAGTGATATAAACATAGAACTTATAATTATAGTGCTAACCACCAAAAGAACTAAAAACAAACTCTTGAAGGTGGTTACCTTTGGGTGGTGAAAAGGGGGTGACAAGGAGGTTTGGGGAATGAAGCAGGAAACTTTTTTTCCATTTAATGCCATTCTGTACCTTTTGAATTTTTTAACCAAGCATGTGAATTGCTTTAAAAATAGATATTCCTTATACAGTTTTATCATTTTACTTTTGTTTAATTTTAGGTTTAGGGCACATGAGGAAAGTATAATGTATCTATTTTTTTTAAGTTTTATGGTCTGAACATTTATATTTTTCACATAAAGCTAAGCCACTTCAGAGCCTGTCTCTGCATGGTGTTATTTTCCAAAGAAACACTAACCCATATCCAAAAATAACAGAAAGGCAATTTAAATTTTGACTTCAGTGTCGTGAAAACATCAAAGAAGGATTCCATCCATAATACATAACAAAACCTTTTAAAATCTTCTTTCCCTGATGCTCTCTCAATGTCTCACACCATACGGTTGCTGCTCCTAAATCTCTTCTAAGTCTCTGCCCCTTCAAATATAAACCAAGCTTCCCCTGACGCCCATTTTATCCCTTACCACAAGGATCCTTCTTCTTAGTCTGGGAAACTCAAATCATTATAATATTACTTCCAAAAGAAAACCAAATTCTAATTTCCAAAAAGTCTATCACAAAGATTTGAGACGTAATCTGCTGTAATATATTAATAGTTGCAAAACTATAAGTTTCTCTACTCTAAGCATCTTAAAAATAGGGACTGGGTTTTATTCATGTTTGCATTTGCCAAGCCAGCAAAGTGCTTCACACATAGTCATGCTTCACACACCAAGCGCACATGGAACTACTGAAGTTGTAATTTGAAATACAGCTTTTATGGAAGAGGATGTGGGGAGAAGAAGAGAAAGGAAACTAATGTTTGCTGAGTATCTGCTACAGAGCAGGCACTATGCCTTTATAGTGGTAATATATCTCTGCCTGATTTTCTAGATCAGCAATTCCCAAGTGGGAGCAAGAAAGGCAGATTGGAGGAGTATATAAAGTTTGAAAGAACCTTCCATGCGATGCTAGTATTCCCCACTGTATGTGCAAGCACATACATCATAAAACATTTTCATACCCCTAACACATATAAACTAAGTCACTCTTACCAAATGGGGATGTGTCCAAAATACCAGTTGACCTTTAAGTGTTGGAGATGGGGGAAAAATATTAGGAACCATTGATGAAAACTCTGTGGGGGGTGGCTGGGGGGGGGTGTTGTATGTATGTGTATTTATAATACATACACATTCAAAGATGCCCACTAGATGGCAAACCCACATCTCAAATGTTAACCATTACTGGAATGCCCCTTCTGGAAGGCTGGGGCACTTTAACAATTCAAGCCAAATTCCTGAAAGGTCAAAATTTTGTATACAGTTTAAGGAGTATGCAAATTAACTTTGTGATGATGGTCTTGCAAATAATTTCTAGGAATAGAGGCTAAACTTACAGCTCCACCATTTCTAGAATCTACTACGAAAAATACAGGATTAATGCAGATAAATCAAATCCCCTTACTAGACCATCTGATTGCATATCTAGACTTCAAAACTAATTGTGGGATTAAAGCAAGTGACAAGACCAGCATTTGGCCCCAAGTAGTTTCACTGCAGAAGTTAGGCATTTAACCAGGATGCATTCCAACCACCCACTGAAGTGAAAGGAAGGATGCTATGGAGGAATACTGGTGCCCTTCCCTGTGGCTTGCCACCTTACTCCTCGACTGCCCACATCACTCACTGCCAGGTTTAGCTGACACTGTCCCGCTCAAACTTCTCCAGGGGCTCCCCACTAACCGCTCCACTCTGGACTCAATCGTATAGCACACATGGTCCCACTTTATCTAGCTCTTCTGGAGCACAAGCTAGGTATGCCACCAAGCTCTCCCACATCCAACTGACTCACTTTCCATTCCCTGCACAAGTCATGGTCTCACACGCCTATGTGACTCTAGAAATGCTATTTTGGCTGTCCTAAAAACCCTCCCCTCTATTATCTGCAGGAGCAACTACTTACTCTTAAAGTCTCTATGAGGGTCATTTCCTCAGAGAGGCCCTCTCTGACTCTGCCAGGCAATTGGGGATTCTGACTTCCACACGCCCACCGTGCCATTTCTTGCACAGTGTGCCAGCTGTCTTGCTGCTAGAGCGAGCACTCGCATGAAGACATGGATGGCATCTTCCCAATGTTGTGTCCTCAGCACTGAATCCAGTGTCTGGCATATGAGGACACTCAGTATATTTGCTGACTGACTGGAAGAGTAAATGAATAAATGCTAAGTGTAAATATCAGACTTTGCAGACTCTGAAAAATTCAGTGTTTGGGTCCTGTGATATAAAAGGGATGGAACCGCTTCATCGAATCCCTTGCAGAGGTATAGGAGGCAATGAAGGAGCAGGGGCCAGAGCCAGAGAGGCCTGCTCAGGGAGGTGCAGGGCTGTCACTGTGGCTCCACAGAGCTACCTGGCTCTGGTGCCACAAACTTGAAAACATGTGGGAAGGACCCCCGACCGCCAACATCCCACCATCCTCTACAGTCAGGTGAGTCCCCTGGTTATTTTCATAACTATTCTCCTTGACCTCCACCGGAGCTCCTTGCTGAAACCAGTATTTGCTTGTATGAAATTGCTTAATGTCAGTGCCAGTGAGAGATACCGATATTTCCTGGGGTCTCCAGCAAGAGAGACCTGTGATTACTTAGGCTGTTGCCAATTTGACCATTAAAGTTACAAGTTCCAGTGCAGAAACACAGGACTGGGGGCTAATTCTGCTCCTTAATTATGTTGGCTCTATTCATTTCCTAGGGCTGCCATAACAAGGTACCACAAATTAGGTGGTTTAAGCAACTGTTCTGTGGGCTAGAAGTCTAAGATCAAAATGCCGGCAAGGTTGGTTCCTTTTGAGGGCTGTAAAAGAGAATCTGTTCCCTGACTCATCCCTGGCTGCTGGTGGCTTGCTCACACTGCCTGGCATTCCTTGGTTTGCAGAAGCACCACTTCAATCTCTGCCTCCATCTTCACATGGCATTCTCCCTGCTTAAGAGTGTGTGTCCAAATGTACCTCTTTTATAAGGACACCTGTCATATTGGATTAGTAACCCTCCCTACCGCAGTTTAAAGGCATCTTAACTAATTACATCATGACCGTGCTATTTCCAAATAAGGTCACATTTTGAGGTATTAGGGGTTAGGACTATAACATACAAATTTTGGAGGTTACAGGTTCTGACGCAGTACCGGGAGCTAGTTCTGCTCCTTAATTATGTTGGCTATATTCATTTTCTAGGGCTGCCATAACAAAGTACCACAAATTAGGTGGCTGTTTAAACAACAATTCAACTCATAACATTGGCCATATTTTCTAAAGCAAAAAGAAGGATGCATCTTTTGGCACATGGTTTGACTAAGGGGCAGAATATTTGAAATCAGGACTGTCTGGGAAATGTGGGTGTATAATGGCAATCATTTTTAAGAGTAAATCCAGGCATGCTCACATTATCTGAAAGGTCTTAAAACATCCCTAGGTAGATACCTAATTTAAGAAGTTCTGCTAAGTACTTAAAATTAGAGCAGAAACCTATGGCTACTTTAGATAATCAGGTTCCATGAAATCAGGAAGGATTTCCCATAAAATCATATTAATGTGAGATATACAGATACAGACATAGATAACATAGATATAGATATATACATACCTACATACATATACATACATCTTACTTTGAAAAAAGTGCACAAGTAAATGAGATTTGTATGTATTTGACTAGCTTTTTTAGGATCAGAATGGAAAATCTAATATTGTGTACTGAGGATTGAAAAACGCAGAACGTTCCCTAAAATAAATGTAACACTTTCAAGTCTGATTTTGATTACAAACTGGGACTACTTTCCCACCACTCCACAAGCTTGAAAACATATACCTAAAAGGTAGAATGAAAAACAACAGAAATATATTACCCAATTTATAAACATTCACAACTTTAGAGATGCAGTTATATAACTTGTATCTATAACCTATTATAACTCCTGTCCCCAAACTAATTTCTGCATACTCTGTTCCCAAGATAGGAACGAAAGTAGGTCCCGGGTTACCAGAGACGAAAGAAAAGTGTGAGCCATTGTCACAGCTATTTTTCAAACAGTCCACAAAAGGCAATGTACCATCCCTGTTAGAAAACTGTTTAATAAGAGGCAATCTTACCCTTTCTGGAAAATTTTCCAGGTTCTAAGCACTTAAATGCAAAGTCACCTCAAACTATGTTACAACTGGGAAAAGTATAAATAAATAAATGAAAATAAAATAAACTTAAAGTCTTATAAACGTGTTTTATGTAGGACAGGAGACCTGGATGGGGCAATGGGAAAATAACACCAAAAAATTGGACAATGATGGAGGAAACAGAAGAATCACTCAGTAAGATGATAATAAAAATCACTCTAATCTATCAAGAACCTACTACCTAGGTTTAGGCAAAGTGCTAGGCATTGTCATTATCTTGTTTAATCCTCACAACAGCCCTACAAGGTAGATATTATATTATCCCAACTTAACAGATGGGGAATTGAGGCTCAGAGAGGTTAAGTAATTTGTACAACAAAGGTCATGGGACATGTAAGTGTCCCATGGAACACTTGGTCAGCCTGAGCCCACGGTCTGCATGCCCAGAGCTGGGGAGGGGCCGGTGCAGACCAGAAATCTCACATCAGGTTCCTCTGCAGCACCTCCATCTCACACAGAGGACTGAGTAGGAAAACCAGGCCCGCAGGGGAAGGCTCAAATGGAAAGGGAGGCAAGTGCGGAGGGAGATTACTAGGCAGTCAGGACCAACAACAACTGTGTGTTGGGAAAACAATTTTGTTCAAGGGGGCTATTTATAGGGATGTTTTTCCTCAGCACTCCCTTCCCCCATCTCCTCCCTTTTGTGTTAAAAGGCGCCTGGCAGATTGGTAAAGGGTTACAGGCAGTGGACAGGAAACTATGGAACACAATGAACGGGGCGGGGACAGATCTCCACCCACTTAAGAAAATCCTTGCTCCAGTATTCACAGACCCTGGGGGAATTGAGACCCGTGGTTCTGCTCCTACTCTGCTTGTCTTTCCCCAACCCAGAAAGAGGCAACATGCCCAAAGGGGTGGAACAGAATAAAGGGGGAAGCAGAGGCAGATGAAGCAACAAAACAAAACCAAGATTGTCAAAATTAGTCAAATAGTCAGGTCATTCCCTACCCTAAGGACTCCTGTGTTCCATGAGGAACTAAGGTTTTTCTGCCCAAAGACTCCATCCAGTTTGGGAACTCCAAAGACACAGCACAGGAGGCAAGTGAAATCATTCCAAGCCCAGCAGCTGAGAAGGACCCCAGAACCTACTGCTAGGTCTGCAGGACAAGCCCTGCTAGACTTCTGGGGGCTGCTGCTTACAGGAATGGCCCCCAGCACCTTTCCCTCAGGAGCACTGAACAGGGCTCTCAACCCAAAGGAATCCAAATCCAGACCTATAGCCTAAGGCCAGCCCCTGTGCAGATTCAGATGTTGGTAAAACAGTAATTCGACCCAAAGCACTTAGCTCTTCCTCTGGCCTTGTGAAGTCTCTCCTCTGCCTGTGACTCCAGGAAGGAAGTGTCCCGCTGCTGTTTGGCAGTGTCCAGTGCCCATGGCAGAGTGGGACAAGGGGGTCTTGTGCTGCATGGCTTGTTCATCGTTTCTGAAATACTGAAGACTCATTTAATGCTTCAACTGTGCATATGGGTCAAATGTTGTTATGAATTTTTAAAAACTCTGTAGGACATAGAAGATCTCAAAACCTCTATTTTTGAATACTATTCAAAGAAATCAGAGTGTAACTAAAATGTTGGAAGGGAAAAGTTTATTTCTCAAATAATTTCAAATACTGTGTGCAGATGTTTTATCTAAGCTCTAGTCCTAATCTCTCAGCTTCTCCTCAGCCCTGCATTTTATACTACCAAAGGATACTTTCTCCTGAAAGTTTGGATATGGCCTGTGGTGTGCAGAGAAGTATGTTTTATCTTTCTCCAAAAAATAGTTTTTACTCTTACCAGCCCCTAGTCTTATAAACCTGCAGTCATCGTGGACTCTACCCTCTCTTATGTGCAGTTTTTTAAATATAAAAGCCTGAGATTCTGAATTAGCAGTTTGGGGTACTGATGGATGAACGTTTATTAGGAAAAGTTAAGATTTCATTTGTGATCAAATCTTTTTCTTTCTCATTAGTCCCTTACCGTCCACCCTTTCTATCCTGAAATTTGTAGTTGATGGTAAAGTAACTGAATTATATTTTCAGCTGGGGAAGTTAGGTTGTAAAGCAGTGTCTCCTCATGCTTTTTTGGACCTAACTCATGCAGTTTTACAACTCTGGGAACTAAAGTATTCAATGCTAGAGAGAGAGGAGGTGTGGGGGGAGGGAAAGAGAAGGAGAGTGAGGAGAGAGATCATGTGTAATAATGACTAGATCTGTTCTTCAACTTTTAGGTGGAGAGTGAGGCCATTTAAAGCCCTCCTCCTTCTCCATTCTGATGCACCTCTGCTTGCTCTTGGAAGCCCGTTTAGAAGGAAAACTGGCTTTTATAGTTGCAGAGATGGTAGAGCAGTGGGAGGTCAGCTGGTCAGGATGGGAGACTGATTCTGGTTCTTGTTTCTTTTCTCCCATCAGTTGACCTCTCCTCCACTCAGTTCTGTTTGATTACAGATTGGTAATGTGGACCTTTCCCACACCCCAATAAGGATGCTTATTCAACCTCAATTGGACACTTGGAAGCAACAACTTGTAGCATAACCTAAATCTGGGAACCCACACACAGGGAAATGTAATAATGGAGCTTGGGATATAAAACTTTTTGGAAGCCCTTTTGCTCTGGTCATCCTCATCCTCTATTGGCTTCAGAACCCCAGGGCACTGGTGGGGCAAGGGGTGGAGCACCAGTCCTCTCTCATAGAAGAGCCTCACCTAACAGTTGATCTCAACACCAGATACTACACAAGTACCTTTAAAACAGGCATGGTTGGTGGAGAGAAAGTGGGGGTGGAGGGGTCAGAAAATGTATTCAGCAAGAGGGTGAACTAACACTCTGGTACCCCAGAATGTGGAATTCAGAATGCAGTCATCACAGCTCATGGACAAGGAATCACACAAAAATATTTCATTAGATACTGGGAGAGGAGGGAGAATGCTAAAATTGCTGATTGCTAACTCTAGTTTTATGAAAAAACTGGGTAAAAGAAAAGCCTACGTTGTAGGTGACACTAAAACTTTCAAATACCTGCTGTCTTCTATATCTATTTGTTTGCAGCAGAGATGATTGCTACCATCCTTGGTGGTGAAGAAAGCGGATGGCATAGATTGATAGGCATCCGTCCTCAACAGGTGCAGATAAGAGGGTCATAGGTGGCTACAGGAATCTCCCGTGGTATCTCCCTGTGAACAAAGTGCTTTTCCAGTAAATTTGCACAATGACAATCTGCCAAAGGCATAATTTATATTATCACCCAATAGCTTAATTAGTCCTGCAGTTGATACTCCTACACTATCTTCATATAAATTGCTTCTTAGGAAATCCACAGCCAAACAGAAAAACCCCTGGGAACCAAATCAGATTTTCTTCTACAGACCCAGGAAAGAGACTGCTTAGTGTAAACAAGGAGAAAGAGAAAAAATGGGAAGAGAAAGAGATAAACAGAGTAAGGAAAGAGAAAGAAAAAACATCCAAAGCAAGGGCCAGATTCAAGTATGGCACCTATTACAGAGTGTGCTCAACATTAAGAGAAACAGGGAAGAAATGGGGAGGGGACTGTTTTCCAGCTCCCTGAGTCAGGCTGTCACCATGCAGGACTTCATTATCTGGTTTGATAAGTTGTGAATTCATGTCACCATTTGTTGTGGATAATTGAGAGTGATCATAGAGACAAAGAATTACCATGTGCACATTTCAAATAAGGTTTGTTCAATCAGTACAGGAACGATGGACACCTTGCTGGCTGCTCAGCAGTACCTCCACCCTGAATCCTTAACAACTTGAACCCAATTTATCATGAGGCAGGGATCATAAGGTCTCTCCAGCTGTGCCAGGTTGAAAGTCCTATGGTGGCAGAGGCCTTTTGGGCAATCCTAAGTAAAGTAGAGAAGAATCTTAGGCTGTGTTAAGGCCACTATCTAGCCTTACTGGTTCACCTAAGCGGCCCTGTCTTTCAACAAACTACATCTGCTGGGTTTGATGTTGATTAAGGGTATCTTATATATGGCTAAAGTTATACCGTGAAGTATTTCAAGAATTACTTGTAAATCATTGTTTGCATACTTAACTGATAGACTTTGTTATGAGAAAGACCTGTATAATTAAAAATTAATTCACTCGAATAAGGTCTGTTGATTGGTTAATATTATCATATCAATATAAACTTCCTACTTTTGATAATTGTACTCTCATTATATACGATATTAGTATTTGGGGAAGCTGAGTAAAGAGGGGAATTTTTTGACTATTTTTTGAAAAATTTGTATAAGCTGAAATTCAAAAGCCAAAGTTAAAATAATGTTTTTAAAGATTTAAAAAGGTAATTCACAGGGCTTGACAATTTCTCCATAATTTGTGCCCAGAGGGCCTGGATCCAGGAAACAAGTGCTCCTCCAGCCTCTCTCATTTGCTAACAAGAGAAGGAAACCCAGAAAATCCAGAGTAGGTCTGATGAAATAATGAATATGAAAGTCTTTGCTGCAGTAAACTCCTAAACAAATGTTAATAGTGATAATTACTGTCCCATGTGGAGATGCTTCTCCATAAATAAGGGGAGGAACAAGCCATTATAGTAAATACCCTACCAGATAATCTCCAAGCATCTTACAAAATGCTTAGAAATTGCTGTCGTGGTAGTAGGAAAAGGGAGTCATTGAAGGGTTTTGAGCAAGGCAGGCATATTAACAACAGCAATACTGCAGGAAGGTTAATTAGCCAGGGCTTCAGAACATGGATGGATGAAGTAGGAGGAGACTGAACTCAGTGGATCCCACCAGGAGTTATGCTAATAACTGAGGCGTGGATGATCCTCACTGAGTAGGCCTGGAGAGGAAGAAACCTCGCTGAGAGGCATTTTGAAGAACTCGTCAGTCTGGGTGGGACTAGCTTGGAAGTAGGAGCGGAAGGAGAAAAATGAGTCAGTGGTTACTTGAAGATGTCTGGCCAAGATGGCTGGGTCAATGCTGGTGTCACTGAGAGACGGACAGAAAATGGTAAAAAAGAACGACCATACGTAGAGCTTGGGGTGCAAACTCAAGTGGCTCCAGAGGCCAGGCAGGTGCAAGGGGGGGAAGACAGGCTGTGGGGGCTGCAAAACTGCAAAGCTCATCTCTCTAAAGTGGGTGCCTCCAAGGGGGCTGTCACAGCTCGGCATCAGTGGTCCCTGCCATATGGGAATGCACTTGCGGTGTAACCAGATCTTCCATTGCTGCAAGAGAAGGCAGAAATTCAGATCTCTCATGTGAAATCTCTTAACTCTTTAATGCTGGCTACTAATTTTAAAATATTTTAGAGCATGGTGTGTGCCAAACAAACACATCTTATAGGCTAGATCTGGCAGGCTGGTGATCACGTTGTGACCTCTGACAGAGAAAAGGCCAAATGTCAAAGTCCATAAACTCTTATGGTGATACATAGGGAGATTAGCGAGTATAAAGGGATTCACTAACTCAAATGCCACACATAAAGGTTTTGTCAGCGATCTGAGCTGTACGAATGTCCCTACCCTTCAAGCCTATATATGGATTTGAATTTATACAGGAAGTTTCATCTAATCCTCAAATGGTTAAATCACAAGAATTTGAGTGCTTACTGCGTGCTGAGTACACAGAAGTCAAGGAATTTCAAATCTAACTGGAGAAGAAAAAACATGCTCTCCTGAAACAACTTGAGCAAATTATGAAACAACCGAGGAGACTGATTTCCCCACTTTATGGTAGAATTTCTATAGGCACCTCAAATCCTGGCTTTTCCCCTCCAAAACCACTTCCATTTAGCGAACTTTGCAGTAATGCTTGTGTGTGTGTGTAAGAGAGAGAGACAGAGAGAGAGGAGAGAAAGAGCGAGAACTTGAATCTGCAACCAGAAATCTGGTTTCCCGGGCAGTGGTTACACGGCTGCAGCCTCCCCTGGCCCGCGGGCAGCCTCACCTCGGCGTGGGAGGCAGAGCCGGTTTGGGGGACGTGGACCGGCGGGGACGGCTGGGAGTGGCCAGAGCAGAGCCACCGCCTGTCAGGTTTCCCCGCCAGAGTCCCGTCTTTGTTTCTGTCATTACTCTAAGTGTTTGTGTAGGAGAAAGGCGGGCCCCGAAATAGAAAGTGTCAAAGCCGTGATGACAATGGGCTAGACCGGGGCAGCGTTTGCGAGCCCCGTCCGGCACCCGCGGCAGGAAGCCCGCGCACCTCCGCCCGCCCCCGGAGACCGCGCGGGCGCGGCAGGCAGCGGCGGCTCGCGGCGGCGGGACCCCTCGGAGAGCGGCGGTTTCCTCGGGCGGCCCGGGGCTGGCTCTCGAGGCGCAGGACGGCTCTCAGGAGAGCGCGCTCTCTCCCCCAGCCCGCACTCCTCAACCCACCCACCTACTTCCTCCGGCTCCACACACACACAAGCGCGGAGCTGCCAAAAATTTCCACCCTCCGCCCCCTCCCTAGCGAACTTCCTTCCAGCGTTTCCTGAGCTGGATGATCCTAGGATTTGTAAGACAGGAAAAAAGGAGAGCGTGAGGGCGGGCAGGAGGGACAGGATGCTGGTCTTTCGCTTCCCCAGAGCCGTCTGAAGGCCAGACCGCGGGCCCCGGGCACAGGACCCTCAGCGGCCCCGGGCCGTCCCTCGCCCGTCGCCGCAGCCTCTTTCCCCCGCGGGCGCCGAGGAAGGCGGAGAGCGGAGCTCGCCCTGCCTCTGAGGCGGAGGAAAAACACCCGAAGACACCGCAGGAGCCCGTGAAAGTCCCTGGGACTTCGAGTGAGGAAGTGACACTCCCAAGCTAGCCGGCTCGCAGCTGCCAGCTCTGCACGGCCTGCGGCACGGCGGCCCCGGAGGAGCGGGGGGATTTCGGGCTCTGCCGGCTCCGTCGCGCGCCGGAGCCCCGCGCCGCGCTCCCCGCCCGCCCGCGCCCGGCCCGCTCCCCGCGGGCTCCCTGCGCGGGCCCCGCCCGAGGTCCTCCGTTCGCCGATGCGGCCCCGCAGAGCCGCGGGGCAGCCAGTGATCTAAGCCGGGAGACCGTCCTACGCGCGGTGCCATCAGAGGGGAGGGCGACACGGAGGGGCAGCCTCTTTGGGACTAACTCATGAAGAACAAGGGTGCCAAGCAGAAGCTGAAACGAAAGGGAGCCGCCAGCGCGTTTGGCTGTGACCTGACGGAGTATCTGGAAAGCTCGGGACAGGATGGTAATGTGCACTCTTCGCCTTTTCCCCCTTCTTTTTGTTTGAGGGAGAGATGGACCCTCTTGGGTTGTGTTAGATTCATTTCACAGGCTAATGTGTTCCAGGCCTGTGCGTTCAGTGTACTTTTTTTTTCTTCTTAAAGAACATATACGATTCCCAAGGTGCACAGCACTGCCCTCCCGATGTGCAGAGGCTGCGTCCGTGTCAGTCCTTCGGTTAGTCTCACACAAGCCGTTCGTGGGCGGTGCTGCTACAAGTTTAACCGGCCACCCCTGGGGGTGAAGTGGAAGCTGCAGAGATCCTGATCCTAAACTTTGGATGTCAGAAGGGAGGGATGAGGGGTGGACATGTGGGGTGGTGATCCGTGGGCTTCCCTGGGCACATAATTAAGATTGCCTTAGCTGTCCCCCTGGGCTCTGCAATTTCATCCGCTCACATCTTTTTTTATTAATGTGCTAGAGGGCAGTTGGGGAGGGGGGTCCTAACTGGGTGGTTGCACAAACATTTTCTGAATTTCTGAACTGATGCCAAATATATAGCACCTCCCCTGCCCCTGCCCCTTTCCCCAACGCCCCCAGATCCTTTACCTCCTCTTGGCTTTCAGATTAACATTTGGTGTGTCAGACAAGAAGGGTGTTGTAAAATAGGTCAGAGGGCCCCGATTTTAAAATAGTTTAGGGTAAGTAAGAGAAAAGGAGAGCTTCTCTGTTTTCAAGGACAGATTGAAAGAAAAAAAAAAGGAATCTGGCAGAGTAGAGACAATTTAAACATTTGTTGGGGAAGGGAGAAAGAAAACAATCTGGAATACAATAACAGCATTTGAGCTTAGAAGTTTTTAATCATAAGAAAGTTGGAAAATTGAGCATTAAATGACTCCTTTTGTAAGGTTGACTGGCCCTGCACTTACCATGACAAAAAGGCCTTGTCTTTAGAAGCTTCAGTGAGAGAGAAAATAGCTCACTATATGGCCCAGGCACTGTGTTTATATGTAGATATATACAGCACAGGGGAAAACTTAAGTGCGTGCAACTGTGCAGATTAACGCTGTCTCTAGGAAAATAATCTCAAAAACTCTTTGATTAGTCCATATCAAATATGCATCTCAAAAACAGTGCAATGCTTTTGTTTCACTTCCTTTTTTTGAAGACTCAGCACCACCTAGTAATTTGCAGTGGTGTGATATTCCTGTGGTATTCTAGAGTTCGCAGTCTGCTGTGTCATTAGGACAAATGGGTTAGTATTTTAGAGCCTAGCGAACCACAGGTTTCAAAACTGCCTCTTTTGAAATCAAAGCATAACTGAGTCAATTCATTGAATCCTCACTGACAATCTGGAGAGGTGGATTTGAAATAAAATCATTTGGATTGAGCGTTTTTGAATATGGGAGAACTCCAAGTATGCATCTAAACCACTACCACCAGAAGAAGTTCAGAATGAAATGTTTCCCTCCATTGCTGATGCGGGGGCCTTCAGGTTACCTTTCAGGTCACTAGGAATGCTCCTAGGATGCTACCTTGTACCATGGGGGTGTATTCTGGGCCCTCCCTCCAAAGCTGTGAGGTGCATAGGTGTGCTTGCCAGCCCTGCCCCCATTCTTACAAACTTATAGATCATAGGGTGAGCTGGAACCCCAGGGTTCTGTGAAAATACTTCAAAGGCAGCCTTAAGTAGTTGTTCTTTCACCTGCTTATATTTTGGGGTTCTGCATATGTTTCATTTAAGAAAAAAAAAAAGGAAGGGGACTACTGCCTAAAGAAAAAGTGGAAAAAAAGCAGTCAGAGCTCCTCATGCTGGGAAGGAGAAAAGGAAGTCCAGTAAAGCAAACTGACCTACCTAAGGTCATACGGTTGATCATGAAGGATGCAGAGGGCCCTTCCTGGCTGTTACACTCCTTTCCCCTCCCTGGCTTCCATGTTTAAGCCAACATTCTCTTCTAATGAATTTTTTCCTTTAAATTGAAAGCAGACAGCCCTACTACAGGATCAGCAAACTTTCAAGACTGAACATACCTGAGTTCAGCTTTGAAATGAAAGGCAACTGGCCCACTTAATGATCCACACACCGTTATTGCGGTACATGGAAATTAGGCATACATAATAAGCAGCTTATTATTATTATTTGTAAGAGTAGTAATTAGGATCTTTTTTCCCACAGCTAAAACTAGTTGGATAGTTTTTTTCTTATTTTTGTCATAGTGTAGCATCAATAAACAAAGTCAGTACTAATGATTTTATCTGAAATAATGTAGCTTCCTCATGGACTTTCTGAAACACGTATTGGTTAGTAGACGAGGCCCGGACTCTGCTCCCAGGAGGAAAAGCTGAGCTGGGCACTGCCCCTTTGCCATTCACCCTGGAAGATCAGCCCAGAATGCTGAGGGTGACAAGTCAGTGTGGAAACTGGGAGCCAGGGGGCTGGGGAAGGTCTCTCAAGACTGACATCAGGTTGCTGACCTTTGGAGGTCACTGAACCTGGGTTGAGACAGGGAAAAATAGTCAGGTCTGGGAGCACAAGGGCAGAAGGGAAGAAGAGAGATATAGGGAAGCAAAGAGAGCCCCTGGTTGGACAGGGAAGGAAAGCCCTGAGCTTTGGTGGAAGACAAAGCTGCTCGTATTTAGCTGTGCTCAGGTCATCTGAACATGGGGAAGCTACACGCCTGAGGGGCAGCTCTGGGCAGGCAGAGGCTGAGCACAAACAACAAATGTCACATGCTTCTGTAATTTGCCGAGGCTCAGTTGGACAAATCTGACAAGGCGAGGTGTGTGGGTTACAAATAGGTGTTCAGCTTAGAGTGGGCATTGCTCAGGGCCAGTTGTCATCCTTAATCTTTGGGAAGCTGATGAAAAACAGAAACACTTTTCCTTAGAAATGCACACACACACACACACCCATCTGTACAATTTGTGCAGGTATCCACATAGATGCCAGTGTCAGACCCTACTCTGATCACCCCCAGCTGCACAGAGGCCTGATATGAAGGGCCAGTTTCCTCCTTCTTTCACCACTTTTCTCCAGCCTGGTAAGAACACCCATGAATGGCATGAAGTGGCTCCTGGCAGATTTGGCCAGAGCCTCTTTCACTTTCCCTCCGACACTGTGGCTGCTGCCCCCAACCTCCAGCTCTCCCCTGGGAACCAGCAAACTTTCTCTTCCTGTCTGGGATACAGGGAGAAGATCATCCTTTCCTTACTGCAGATGCTGAAAATAGTATAGCTTTCTTTTTCTTCTTCTTAACCACTGAATGTGAAGGCCTTTGCTTGCAGCTGTGTGATAAAAACCACATCATGTTGTCACCTGTGGTTGGGAGGTTGTGGGTGAAGCCCTGAGCAGCCAGAGTGTGTCGATGGTCGTTTCCTACCTCTACCGTGTGAGCCAAGCCTTCTGGGTCTTCCAGTAGAGCTTGGGGCTGCTGGGGCCAGGAGCCAAGGGACAAGTAAGAGAGTGTCATAGGAAAAACTATCTTCTTCCCCCGTTTTGGCCCTACTCTAAAGGCGGAGGACTTTCTTACAACCCGAGCACTCTTTTTCATTTGCCCACTCCCTAGTAAAAAGTGATATTCCTCTGGCCCGGTGGCTCTCATGATGGCCACACCTTAGAACCACCTGGAGAGCGTTCAGAAAAAAAAATATTGATGCTTAGGCCCCCTCTCAGACCAATGAAGTCAGAATCTCTCCTAGCTGATTTTCATGTGGAGGCAGGGTTGAGAACCACTGCCCGCAGTGCATTTTTCCCCAGATAAGCAGCCGTGGCCATTGAGAAGGCACCCTCTGAATATTGGACAAGTCTGCCTTTTTATTGCTGAAAACTTTTTCCTAGTTCTTACCAGGCTGAAAAAAATGTATATTTATATATGTAACACATACATATTTATGTGAATATTTAATGTGTATATTTGATTTAAGGGATGACAGAAGATTCATAGAAAATAAATAAATGCCCATTACAAATAAAATTTTTAGCTTGATGAGATTAAGCCCCAGTATTTCAAAGAACAAGGATAAGGCAATGGGAACTTTTATTTATTTATTTATTTATTTATTTATTTAAGACAAGGTAACCTCAAACTCCTGGGCTCAAGTGATGCTCCTGTCTTAGCCTCCCAAGTAGCTGGGACTACAGGCAGGTGCCACCACACCCGGCTAATTTTCTTTTTTTTTTTTTTTTGGTAGAGACCAATGTCTCAATGCTTTGCCCAGGCTGGTCTCAAACACCTGGCCTCAAATGATCCTCCCATCTCAGCCTCCCAAAGTGCTGGGATTATAGGTGTGAACCACCGGGCCCAGCCAGTGGGAACTTTTAGATGTAGCTGTTCTATGTTTCTGGAGCTAAATGATTCTCTCACTTTGTTTATTCATTTATTTGACTGGTATTTATTAAGGCACTGTGCTACAGTACTATGGAAAGGAGAGAAAGATAAGCTCCAGACTCAAGCAGCCCACAGTCTAAGGGATGTGAACGAACTTTGAGAAGCCAACAGACCAATTAAGCTTTGAAGTTAAGTGTCATAGCTGAAGGGAAAGTTGAAGGAGAAAATGCAAAAGCTTTGATCTCCAATTAAATAGATGAGATACTCAAACATAAACATGAACAAAGTGTTAGCAAAGAAGGTAAATATTTTCCTGTTCAAGATAAGATTTAGCCTTGAATGGAGAATGGAGGCAGGGCTTTTCTCTCTGGCTTAGTTGTTTCCTTCCTGGCACCTTGCCTGGCACATGGTTATCACACCTTCCCCAGGTAATTCCTCATCCTTTGGGTCTCAGCTTTGAGGTTCTGGAAACCTTCCCTGATCCTGTCAGATGCCTCTGGCTCCAATGAAGAGTTCTGGAACACTTACTGCCTGAGATGGAATCCCAACTTTGCTTGTTTCCAGCTGAATGACCCTGGAGCAAGTTACTTGCCCTCTCTAGGCTTCAGTTTCCTCATTCATGAAATAGAAATAATAGGATTGACAAGAAAACAAATGAGTTAATATGGGTAAAGCACTTAGCAGAGGCATGTACATGGTAAACTATAAGCGTAGCTATTATTATGAGACTCTGAACTCACCCTCGCATATCAACCTACAAAACATGACAGAATGAATGAGCCTCCAATGAAATGAATAAATGTATGGTTAGATGGTATGAATCCGTAAAAGGAACAGGGAGCAGATTGCTTGCCCCACTGAGTGGAGAGGCCAGTTCATGCAGGGGTTTCCTGGAGCCACTGTGGAGTGGATCATCACGTACAATGTTGCGGGCGCAAAGTGTCAACTTGAAACTAAAGGTCCCTTGAAAGACCTGGGAAAGACACAGCCAGACACTGCCAGACCCACAGGAACCAAAGGAGAAGTCAGATCCTAGGTGGGGAGCTTGTGGAGATAGAACAGCAACCTCATGGGCTTGAGTTTAGAGAAGCATCCCTGCATCTGGGCTCCCAGAGTGAAAAACAGGAAGAACTGAAAGGAGAGAGGTGAGGCTCTATGCCTGGAGCAAACTGACTGGATAACTTGCGGCCAAGCTGTAACTTTACTCTGTATAGTCTGGCTATGACAACCCACAATAGAAACAGCTACTGCTACCTCCCCACAGGCCTCCTTCCTGCCCACTCTTTAGACCTCTGCCAAGAGCCCCTTGACCACAGGGGCAGCCTCACCCTCCCTCCTTGCCTGTCCTCCCCCACTGGCAGCCAAGCACATGCCTTCCAGCCTCAGGAGGCCCAGGCACTGGAGCTGCTAAAGAAGCCTGCTCCCCTGTCGCCCAGCCCTACCCTGGAGCCCAAAGAACCATCTGCTGGAGGTGGGTGCTGGAGGCTGCTCCTATGCTGGGACCGAGAAATACGTTAAAACTAGGAACACATCTTCCCATAGATGATGCTGTAAGTGGTGGACAAGCTCTCCAATGCCGTTAGAGCTACAGTTTTTGATGCATTCGTTTCGTCCCCCCTCCACCAATCCATTAGGCATCCATGGGCTAGCCTGTGAGCCTTTTCTGTGGGAAGGGGTAAGGGGGAACACATTCTGAGTTCCAGAAGTTGATTGGCCGAGACAGTTCTGAAGCCCTTGCTGGGGACTGTTTGTTCCCGGGAATCACCTCCCTGCAGAAAAGGCTGCCTGTGTGGCTCTGCAGTGGTGGGTGGAAGAAGGGCATGGAGTGAACGTTCCAGGACTCTGGGCATGAGAACTGTCATCCCACCCACCTCCTTTGCCATTAGATTTGTAGCTAAATATTCTGAAACAAAGTAGCAATAGGCTTTTCTGGTTGGAGCTGCCTGTTGCTCACTCCCTCCAGAACAGACTGCTGAGGCTGAGCTGCCTGCCCACCCTGGCTTCTGGGCCCCAGGACTCCACCCGCTTCCAGTGGCTCCTCCAGACTAGTCTTGAGTCCCAGGAACTTGGAGCTATTTTTTCCCCACTAATTGCTTGCCATGTAGTTAAGCCAGTGTGGCATTTTTCCACTTATTCTCACCCTTCCAATTAATTTTCTTTTTGCTTATGGGTGCATCTCCCACCCATTTCTGTCTAGGCCCAAACACAACTGCTGCACTTAAGTTGAGCTGATCTTGGTGTTCCTTCCTCAAAGGGCTGGCCTCCGGTACTAATTGAGACAGGGCCACAGCCTGCTGGAACTTCAGGAGTCTGGATAACACTCCATCCCTCTAATTTTCCCCCCAGGATATGATTTTAACTAAGGCTTAAAATAAAGAACCCCTGGCAGCAAACAGGCTGACTGCAATTCAGAGGAGGATGTATACTAGCACTAGATTTTTTTCTAAGAGCAAATTTTGATAGAGAAAGATGCCAGTATCAGGCTGCTGGAAGATTGAAGGGAGGAGGAGGAAGAGGAGGTCTCGTGGAAGGAGAGAAAGGATCTAGGAATGAAGTCTAAGTCCCAAATCAGAACTTGTTATTTTTAGCTCTTACTATTCATAGTAAGAGCTATTACCTGTGTTGATTGCTTACTATGTGCCAGTCACTTTATGCTTACAAATATTTTCAACATCTTTAAGAATTGGGCATTTTTATCTCCATTTTACAAAGGAGAAAACTGAGGTCCAAGAGGTTAAATCATTTGCTGAGATTATAGGGATGGGAAAGGCAGGATTTAAATGTAGATCTGTCTGACTTCCAAGACTACAGTCTTAGGCACAAATCACATCTCGCAGAATAGTATATTTCATAATTTGGCATTAACTTTACAGTTTTGCCCAAAAAAACCTATGAAAAATGGTTTTTCTCCCTTTGCTTTGTTTTTCCATCATCCTAGACTATTAAGAGTCATCATTTAACAATTGACATTTGCATAGCACTTTACCCTCTGCCAGGAGCTTTTGCACACACCTAAAACCTACCAGCTTTTTTTTCTTTTTGGAGACAGTCTCACTTTGTCACCCTGGCTAGAGTGCAGTGGCATCATCGTATAACACAGAAAATGGCCTTAAAAAGGGTAAAAGTGTTTTCTGTCTCTTCAAAACTCCCTCACCCTTTTTGAGAACTAAAACCTACATCTGTGCCTCAGGCCAATGTTTGAGAAGAACAAGAGAATGTCCATTGTTCTTTGTGCCACAGGAGATGAATCAAGGGAATTATCCAGGTGGAGGTCACAAGATTGTCTTAGACAAAGATGGGATTATGGAGTTAATCAGAACCCTTAAAAGCTCTGCTCAAAAGCAGGACATTGGTAGTTTGATATGGAATCTGCCAACCTCCTCATTTGCTGGCAAATTAATAAACTCCTCTTTGCTTCCCCTCAAACCACTGTCCTCTTCCTTCTGATTCGGCCTTGGGGACAAGTGCCGAATTTTCAGTAACAATCATAGCTCACTGCAACTTCAAACTCTTGGGCTCAAGTGATCCTCTTGCTTCAGCCTCCCAGGTAGCTGGGACTACAGGTGCATGCCACCATGCCCTGATAAGTTTTCTATTTTTTGTAGAAATGGGATCTGGCTCTTGCTCAGGCTGGTCTCGAACTCCAGAGCTTAAATGATCCTCCCACCTCAGCCTCCCAGAATGCTAGGGTTACAGGTGTGAGCAATCATGCCGGCTGCCTACCAGCTTTCAAGTCCAACCAGATCCCACCTTTTCCTCCCAGGTCGCTCCCTTCCCACTGCAGCCACAATCTTCTTCCCTTCTTGGAGCACCCACTGCCTTAGGGTCAGAGGGACCCAATTTGGTCTCCATTGTACCTGCTGTTCTGTTCTCTGTCTGCGTATATGCATGTAGATGGTAAGTTCTGCTGAGGGCAGGTCATATGCGGCAGCTCACTGTGCCTCTCTCAGGATGAGCCCCGTGGTGAAAACATAGCAGTTGATTGATTCAGTCTATTTCCTCCTTCAGAAAACCAGTGTTAGAGCCCTCTGGAAGCTCAGGACAAGAGACATTGCTGATGTGCTGGAGTATCAAGAATTTGATTGTTTAATGGTCCCCATGGGGGTAAATAGCTGCTCCTGGATAGAAACCAACCCAGGCTTTGTACAGAACTCCCCAGAAATGCTGCCTTTTGCTAGTGCCTCACCAGTCACTCCTTGGTATGAACCACATTCTTGGCAGGGCCCCAGAACCAACTGAGTTTCTGGGATCGAGTCTCAGGCACTCTTTGTTCTAGTCCAAGCTTGGCTGATGCATACCAGGCCCTGGTACCACGCCCATGGGCTGACGCTGGCCCAGAATGCCTTTGGCAGGCCCCCTTCCCACCACCCCTGGAGAGAGAGGGGTGAATGTCGCTCCTCCTCCCTCCGAAAAGCAACATATACCAGCTCTTACTGTTACAGATACTAGCAAATAGCTTGACATAGGCTATGATTCTAGCAAATCATAAATAAATCTATAGTCTTTGTGAAAGCATTTAAGCTAATTTGTGTGATTCTGCATATTTTCCTGGCTCTTTTCGTGTTTTTAATCAGAAACTATATTTGTGTAGGGCTTTTAATTCAATGCAACAAGTATTTAATGGGACCCTAATGTGCTAGACATTGCTCTCAAGTTGCTCTCAGCCTAGAGGATTCATAAGATGGAAAACGACTAAAAGAAATACAAAGAAGAATGGCACGAGAGCTGTAGAGGACACACAAGCAGGGGACGTGCACATGTGAGGCAGCCAAGTGAAAGAGAACTAGCAGACGGAGTGGGTTGTTTGTAGCAGGGGAAAATTAATAAAAGGGTAAAACAAATATCATCTGACTGTGAGTTATGACGGAGCTATGGGAAGATGGGGTGGTTGGTTTCTAGAGGCAGGAAACCATGTGGTTTTGCCTGACACTTGGAACTGGTCACACCCTCGTGCACCCTGGGGGAGAAGAGGCTTAAACTCTGGGAAAGGTAGCTGAAGGTGACTTATAGTGACCAGGATCGGGGAGTAGGAGGAGACCCTGGCTGGGGTGGCAGAAGCCTGTCTTCAGTGGCAGAGGAGTGAACCTACCCTCAGGAGAGGGCAGAGCAGCTGATGATCACAAGATTAGCCATTGATTTGGCTGGTTGTGGCTGTTTCTGTTTCCTGCCTAAGCACAAAAGAAGAGAGAATTTCATCAAAATATAAAACTTTTAAAAATGATGCTAACTAACTGACACCCTAATTACACTTCTTGATTAAATCTAGATGTAGGGCATAAATGCCCAACCTTGACCTCTTTTCATCGTGTGTATGTGGAAAGTTCTGTTTTGTCCCCATTTTATAAATGAGGACCAACTCAGAGAGGTTAATCAACTTGCCTAAAGTCACACAGCCAGAAAGTGAGAGAAGCAGGACTCCATTCATGTCTGTCTGACGTTAAATTCCTCTTCCATGGCTTTGTCTACTCTGGATCCAGCCAGCCACATTATCCTGGCAGTGAAGCGGGTCTGATATGTAGAGCTCCATTTCACCATGCATGTCTAAGATGACAAATTCAGTAGGATTTAGTTAGATTTTAATAAAACTTTTGGCAATTGAGTTCCCATCCTTAGTTTTTCAAAGTAAAACATTTAGGTTCCAAATGGCAGGATTCTAAACAGAGAGCATGCCCTGTTACCATAAGTAGCCCCTTCCACCACTTCTTTCCCATCTGTTTCCTGCATGCTGAGTATTATTGGGAAACAATGATGTCAGCTCTTCCATATAAATCTACACCTCCCTGCCAGCCCCTCCCCTACAATGCATATTTTTGTTCTTCTTTCTGGCTTTTGTCTTGCTGTTCTGTTAAGGACTCATGCTTTTGGCATCGATTGTTGGCTTTCTTTTTAATAAGTTTTAGCTATTTGAGCTTTATTGTGGCCTTCAAAGTGCACATGCTTTTTTTGGTTCCATATTTGGAAAATCCTTTGTTTGGCTAATAGCTAGAACATGGGCCTGGTATTAATGGAGAGGAGCCATTTTGCTTTCTGAGGAAGCAAAGCTAAATGCAGGTCTCTGAATCAGGCTCAGAGCTGAGGACATAAACCCTGCTTGGAGCCCTCTGAGGCTACAGTAGAGTGATAGCTGACCTAGGCACAGAGCCTAACTGGAGGCTAGGATATACCCTTCGAGTAATCTGCAAGGTCCTGTGTTCTCCCATCATAAGCTTGCCTTCCAAATGGGGCTTGGTTTCCTCAGTTCCCCTTTTTTTACTTCCCCTAAAGACAATTTGGTAAGTTTTGATTTCTGGATCCAAGAATTCTGGACCTCTCTTGTTAAGCCTTGGGCAGCAATTCTCAAACTTTATGGGACATAAGAATGACTCAAATTTTAATTGTTACTTTTAAAATTTAATTTTAAAATTAAACAAATATTAGTCAAATTTAGTATACTATTAGAAATAGTCTTTAAATTCCATTTCAGACTCCTTGAAACAAGATGAACATCTAATAAAAGTTTCCAAATGAGTATTTGCATAGGTCGTACAGTGTCTGAGTCCATGGAGAACATGCGATTCTACTGAATGGGTTTTACAGTTTACAGGGCTGCAAGCTGTGAAGTGCTGCTGCATGGTAGGATTCTAAGGTACTGTCCTTCAAAGATTCTACTTTTGCAGGTCTGGGATGGAAATCCACATTTTTAAGATGTGCTCCAGGTTATTCTGTTATCCTTGGCCTCCTGGTCTCACTTTGAGAAACATTGACTTGGCACATAGAAGCAGCTAAGTGAAACCACGTGATTTTTATTTTCTTCATTATACTTTTTATATTGTCCAAAATTCTAACAGTGAACATGTATTCTTACTTTTTAAATCAGAAAAAAAGTCTTTTAAAATTATTATGGGAATAGAGTGTCTTGATTCATTGAATTTTTCATAAAGCCACTTTGTTTCAATCCTTATTTTTAGAAAAAAATAAAGTCTGCTAGTTTGTTTTCCTGCCTTAATAGATGCAGTATAGCGAAGTCAATTAACCTCTCTTCTGAGAAGCAGTGTTGCAAGGTAGTTAAGCATGTAGCTTTTTTTTTTTTTTTTTTTTTGCTGATAGATTGCTTTGGTTCAAATCCCAGCCCTACCACATGATGCTAGGTTCATGACCATGGATAAGCTATCAAACCTCTCTGTGCCTCAGTTTCCTCATCTGTAAAGTGGGGGCTATGATGATAATGGTGCATACCACATAGGGTCCTTATGAGAATTAAAAGAACTAGTGCACTGTCTAGAATTAGCAAACCTTCCACAAGTGTTAACTGTGGTTCTCATTCCTTGGTGATTGGAAATCTTACCCTGTTTCAGCCTTTTTGCTCAGAGTGTGGTTTCTGAGTTATGCTAGGGATGTGGAAGTTGAGAGAGCTGAGAATGAATGTTTGAAGGGTCTCATACACCCCTAGGGGCTTCTTTTTTTTTAAAAAAAAAATTCTCTTATGTACACATAATTATTTATTTTCTTTGGTTATATGCATAAAAATGCTAGTTTTAAGATTCTTATCTGTTGATAAATATATCTGGGGTGGGAATGTGGCAGACTTTCTAAATTTTACATTTCTTTAGTAATTAGAAAAAGAATAACCTAAAAACAAAACTAAAAAGAAAAAAAGAGGTCATGGTAAAAGGCTGTAATCATAGCGATAGACATCCAGCCTTCTAGTTTCCATCTGCTTTTCAGGATAGTTATGAATCTGGAAAGTGAGCCTGTTTCCACCAATGATGGAACCATGTAGGGCCTGGGTATTTGGGGGGCCATATGACATTTCATATATGCCTACTTATTTGCCCCACAATTGCATTTTGAAAGTTGACTGAATGAGGTAAACCTGGCTTGAGAGTGAACTGAAGCATGAATTAACTGCAAAAAATGCTTAATCTTAAGCTGTAGGAACAGAAGCAGCGCCTAGAGATCACAGGGTCCATACTGCACTCTTCAGGGTTGGAGCCACTGACAGAGTGTTGTATTTGTTCCAGTGTTTCATTTTAAGATGGAAGCTTCTACACAGAAGTACATTTAGGAAGGTGATCAGAATAGCAAAGGACTGTAACATGCTGCAGAAGACAAGAGAAGTTGCTGGGTATGTTTATTACAGACAAGTAAAAGCTGCTTCAATCATTGACATGACTGTGCTGGCCTCTGGGCTTTTGTGTTTGTTGCCCCTTGTATTAGTTTCCTATTGCAGCCATATCAAATTAGCACAAGTTTAATGGCTTAAAACAACACAAATCTATTATCTTACAGTTCTATAAGTTAGAAATCCAACACAGGTCCCACTATCACAGGTCCCACCCCAAAATCAAGGTGCCAGAAAAACTATATTTTTTTCTGGAGGCTCTAGAGGGGAATCCATGTCCTTGCCTTTTCCAGCTTCTAGAAGCCACCCACTTTTCTTGGCTCGTGGCCCCTTCCTCTCCCTGTCCATCTTCAAAGCTAGCAACGTGGCATCTCTCTGACCATTCTTCTGGAATCATGTCTCCTTCCCACAGCTGGAGAAGGTTTTCCACTTTTAAGGACCTATGTGATTAGATTGGGCCCACTTGTATAATGCAGGATACTGTCCCCATCTTAAGGTCCTTAACCTAACCACACCTGCAAAGTCCTTTTGCAGAGAAGGTAGCATATTTATTTACAGGTTCCAGGGATTAGGGTGTGGGCATCTTTGAAGTGCATTGTACTCCTTACCACCCTCCAGGAAGGTGTTGCACTGGGTAAATTATCTGTGCTTGATTACCTCTGAGGTCTTCCCCAATCCCAAAACTTTGGTGAATATGTGATTTTTTTTAAATCCAATTTGGTGCACTGTTAGAAATACTCCTTAAATTCCACTTCAGAATCCTTGAAACAAAATGGACAAACAAAAAGCCCTGTAATGTCTGGGTCTATGGAGAACATCTCACTCTACTGAATGATTCTAGAGTTCGCAGACAGCAAGCTGTAAAGTGCCGCTCCTTGTCGGTATTGTGCGTTCAGCCCAGTTGGCTGCTGACGGGGCCACAGAAGTGCTGGAATCATGGCTCTCATTTATTGAGAACCTGCCTCCTGCCAGGCCCTGTACAAATGTTAACTCAAGCATCTCTGACAACAGCCCTAGGAGGCAGGGATTACTAATGAGATGAGAAAATAGCCTCTGAGAACTAAAGTGATGTGCCCAAGACCACAATGCTGGTACTTGGCAAAGCCGGTATCTCATTCCTTCGCCCTACACGGTCCCTTCCTAACTTGCCCTCTAGTCAAGCAGACAGGCATTCACCTGAGAAGCAGCTAGAGAACAACTGATAACATCAGGTAACTGAATGTGCTGGCCACACAGGAAGCCCCAGGCTCAGTCCTCATGGGGCAAAACAACAAAGGGCTCAGGGACTTGACCTGGAAGAGCTTCCAGGAGAGAGGCCAGAGATGACACAAGAGCATTCTGTGGTTAGCTGGTGGCATGCAAGAAAGGCATTCAGAACCCAGAAAACATTCTTAACCCGCCATGGAGTTCTTGCCTTACTGATATGGTTTAGAGAACCACCAGTCAGAGATGGAGCCCTTTGAGTTAGGTAATGTCTTGTTGTAAATGCTCACATGCCTGGGGAGATTAAAGGCACTATCAGTTGTTTTCATCTCAGTGGGAATCAGTCTAATCAGCTTCCTTTTTCCCAGCCTAAATTGGAATGAAATGGGCTTTTTAAAGGGATAAAGTTCATTTTGAAAGATAGAGACTCAGATGAGATGGGTGGGCTGGTGAGATGCTGAAATCTAGGCAGAGGTGGTCAATGAAAGAGCACAGAATGGAGAGCCTACACTGCCCGCCATCTGCCTCTGGCTTCCTATCCCTCCTGTCCATTTCAACGCAGGTAAATCCCCCAGTTGACCACTCATCCCCGTCCCCAGTGTTTCTGCCTTGGTGTAGACCTTCATTACCTCTCACCTCCAACCACTGTCATTGTTTACTCCCTTGAGTAAAAAGAAAATGAGCTCCTGGAAGGCTGGGACCATTCTCTGTTCACGTGTGTATTAGGTATCTGCAAGGCGTGTTCCTTTCTGGAGGCTCTAAGGGAAAATCTTTGACATTTCCAGCTTCTAGAGGCCGTTCTTATTCCTTGACTCATGGTCCCCCCACATTGCCTTTGCTGCCTTGGCTTTCATCTTCACATTGCCTGCTCCTCTCTGATCTCCTACCTCTCTCCTATAAGGACCCTGTGATTACATCAGGGCCACTGAGATAATCCAAGATAACCTCCTGTCTCAAGATCTTTAACTCAATCACATCTGTAAAATCCCCTTTGCCATATAAGGCAACACTCACAGATTCCAGGAACAAGGAGGTGGACCTTTTTGGGGGGCCATTACTCAACTTACCACAACTTTTTTCCTCTCAGCACATGGTTGGCTCACTGGATAGCACTCACTTGACTGAAGGGAACAAGGTGGTGATCGTGGGAGTGGAGACAGAGGTGGACATCTAACACCACCACTGACTAGACACTGGGTCAGCAGGGACACAGGGCTGAACAGGCATTGTACGTCCCCATGGGGGCTCACAGTCCCCTGCAGGAGATGGACACATCCTCGGCTGGTTCTCACGCAAACCACAATAGGAAGTAGATGACATCAGTTCTGACTCAGAGGAGTTGCATCTTATAAGAAAGAGGAGTGGAATCTGAGTAGTCTCTGCCTGAAGGGAAGATATTCCAGGCAGAGGCAACACCGTAAGTAAAGGTGCAGAGGTATAAAACAGTATGGCAGGATCAACATTGGGTGATGGCACTTTCCTGCCTAGACTATGTTTATAGTGACAAATGGCTTATTGAGGAACCATTCTAAACCTTCCAGAGAAAACAGTGGTGAAGACAAATGTGTCAGTTTAAATTCCAGATTAAAAAAGGAAGAGGACTCTCAAAAGAGCCACATTTAAAGCTATTATGTCTTTTTCACTGTTGTTGTTGCTGTTGAGAAAAAACTGAATCCCAGTTGAGAAATAAACTTCCTTCAGGTGGAGGGAAAATGAGGTACCCAGAGCAACTACAAACCAGAGTTTCAAGGTTTGTTCCATTTATTTATAATCTTAGGAAATTTCATTTCACTCTGTCTTGTGGACGATAACCAGAAGGATATTTAACATTTCAAATCCAAGTATCATTTGAGGCGAAAACCTGCTTCCTGGGGATGCTTCTACCCCATCCCATCTCTTTTTCTTCCAGCTTTCTCTTCACCTTTGCCATTGCTCCAGTTTGAGAAACCATGGAGCAGATATCAGCTCCATTGTCCTTGCCAATTCGACCCCAAGATGGCATTTTGAACTTAGCCCTGTGTCCCATTGTGCCAGGATGGCTGTCCTCCCCAGGAGCCATGTCCTCTCCCACCCTCCCAGGGCCCCGTCTCCTGGGAGACCTTGGGGTCCCTTGGAGGTGGCCCTCCCAGTGCCCGACCTGTCCCCACCAGATTCCAGAGCTCCAAGGATGAAAAATAATTCAGCCTCTGCTTCTCCAGTTGGTAGATGCTCAGATCATTTTTGTTCCAAGTGACTGAAAAACACAGCCCAGAAGGGAATGAGATTGGGCATGATGGTCAACCACGGCCCAAGGGCCCCTGGCAGGCTGGTGCTCCCTCTGGACAGGGATGGTCTCCATTACCCCTTGATGGAACGTCTCCTCTGGCAGCACCTGCCTTCCTGGACTCCTGAGTGGGATGTCAGGGGTCATGAAAAAAATGCAGACTGTGATTTTAATGAGGACTAAACACCTCCCATGGGGGCAAGCCATCCTTTTCTTTTGTAAAATTGCAAAAGTAATTGTAAAAAAAAAAATTTAAACAATATGGAGATTTATGAAGTACAAAGTCCCTTCCTTGCAGCCCTATTGGTCAGTTTCCAGTCTGGGTGGATTCATCTCAACCAGTTCGGTCCAGTAGAACTTTCTGCAGTGATGGGAATGTGCACTGTCTGCGCTGCCCAGTGTGGCAGCCACTAGCCACATATAGCGTTTGAGCACTTGGCTGTGGCTGGTGCTACTGAGGAAATGAATTTTTTTTTTTTTTTTTTTTTTTTTTGAGGCAGAGTCCCGCTCTGTCACCCTGGCTAGAGTGCCGTGGCATCAGCCTAGCTCACAGCAACCTCAAACTCCTGGGCTCAAGCGATCCTCCTGCCTCAGCCTCCCGAGTAGCTGGGACTACAGGCATGCGCCACCATGCCCAGCTCATTTTTTCTATATATTTTTAGTTGTCCAGCTAATTTCTTCTTATTTTTTAGTAGAGATAGGGTCTCGCTCTTGCTCAGGCTGGTCTTGAACTCCTGAGCTCAAATGATCCGCCCGCCTCAGCCTCTCAGAGTGCTAGGATTACAGGCGTGAGCCACCGTGCCCGGCCTGAATTTTTAATTTTAATTAACTTAAATGTACAGAGCCACATGTGGCCAGTGGCTGCTGCACTGGACGGCACAGTGACCTGCCTCTGTGCACATGCTAAAACATAGACATACCGAATTATTGTCTTTATTTTTTCCCACCAAAATAAAGTTATATTATACATATGTTCTGAAATATGATGTTTCCATCCCTAGAAGCAATTAGTGTTAATTTTCTTGGAAATCTTTCCATAGATATTCTGTGCGTATACAAGCAAATATACATACTTTTTATTTAAAAAACATAATTTATTTAATATAATTTATTTATAAAACTACCATAATTGTTTTAGTTTTATGTATGAATTTTTCCCTTTTTACACATTCCTGTAAGGGTTCTCTTATTATCTAAATATTGTTCAATTGATTATTTATTGAATATGTTGTAAGAGCCATGCATCATTTTCATTATTTCTATTATCTATAGCTTATTGAATATTAATATAGCTTCTCTGTGCTTATGATGAGGGTAGAATCTGCTAGCCCACATATTTCTAATTATAGTTTAACCTTGTTTTCCAGTATTCATGAGGGATGTTGTCTGGTCAGTTGATATTCTGTCATCTGGACAGCTGGAGTTTAAGCCCTGGGGTAAGGCTGAGGCTGAGGGCGGGAACAATTAGAAGCTCTTTGGCCCACATACTGTCATCCATGCATCTTGGTCACAATGTTTGTGCAAGCCAACCTGGCACAGGCCACAGAGACCTAGGAAGAGTGGCAAAAGCAGGAGAAACGGAGGTGGCAGCCTCAACTGGAAAGGTGTCCTGAGGTTGAACATCTGTATTTTTGTAGAAACTATAGCCAGAGTATACTTAAGATAGGATCAGTAAACAGTTATACCCACAGATTCTTACAATGGGCAGAAGGAGAATGTCTTGATAAGAGCTTGTCACCAGTGTCACTCACTAAGCCTTTCAATAGCTTTCCAATACCCTCAAGACAAACCCCAACTCCACCAATACCAACAAGGCTCACCAGCCCTTCGCACTCACACGCATGCCTTCTCTGCGGCCTCGGTGGGCAGCACCTCCCCACCTGAGCCTTACCCCTGGCCACGCTGTACTTCTCGTAGTTCCTCAAGAGTGCCATGCTCCTCTGGCCTCCAAGTTTTCATACATGCTTCTTCCTCTGTGTGGAACAGTCTCCCCAGCTCTCTTGTTAACTCCACCCTGGGCCTTGCCAACTCCAGCCTGTCTTCCTGATCTCAGCTTGGGTGTCCCTCTCTCAGGATGCCTTCCCTGCTCCCCCTGCGGAAGGGGTAGGTACCCTTTCTGTGTGCTTCCATCTTACCCTGCCCTTCCCCAACACTGCTCTTGTCACACTGAGTGCAACACCCTCACCTCCACCTGATCCCTGCCTCATCCTAGATTCCAGGTGATCAACTCTGTGAGGTCAGGAACTGTGTCTCCTGGTTCATCATTTTATCCCCACTGCTTAGCATAATGCTCACGAATATATGTGCACAGAGTGGCTGGATTCAGGGAAGGGCACTGCTGTCTTGGGTCTGTGTAGTGGTGAGGTGAGGGTGGAGGAGTATGTTCTGTATGAGTGCTGTGCACATATGTGTGCATCCATCACGTGTCTGAGTGTATCCAGTGTGGAAACTGTGGAGGTGGAGGAAGAACACACTGGTGGTGCTTAGGGTTGAGTCTTCATTCCACAAATAATCATCCTCTGGTCTTAAGCA
The DNA here is from genome assembly GCF_020740605.2 of Lemur catta. Taxonomy (NCBI): domain Eukaryota; kingdom Metazoa; phylum Chordata; class Mammalia; order Primates; family Lemuridae; genus Lemur; species Lemur catta. The sequence goes on along the minus strand of NC_059128.1, from coordinate 225,706,753 downwards.
AATCAACACACTCTGAACCTCAATCTCTTCATCTAAAAGAGAGGGATGAGAATTAGATGACGTAATATATGCAAAAGGACTTTTAAAACAGAAAACAAATACCACAATTATCCTGCAGTTTAGACACTTGTGTTTAGCAAGAGCCAAATGGCCCCAAACGCTGTATTTACTGACAAGTTGTAAATGCGATGCCTCCTTGTCACATCCCCTCTGCCATATTGAAAGGAAATCAGCAGAGCCGATTCCTAACACAACCATCTTCCACACCCTGTGTATCCCTCAGCCCTGCCGGCGTCAACTATCTGCTACCAGCAGAGGGTCTTCAAGTACATCGTCCAGGTGCACGGCGGGGATTCCCATGGGACCCCCTTAAACACGGTGCCAGGATTGTCCCATGCCAAGGCAAATGCAGAGACAGATGTACTAGAAGCTAATATGTCATTTTAGAGCCGAAAGAATCTTAGAAGATCTCTACTCAAACCTTTCATTTAACACACGGAGAACCTGAGGACCTGGAAACTCAGCTGGCCAGTGGCATGCTCTGGCTGCCTGCTGGTGTTGGTCAGAAATAACAGGAGAGTGTTTCTCAGAACCATCCAGCATCAGGGATCCTTGAGAGGGTGGGAGGAGGCTCAGATGATGGTGCCTTTAGAAGAGGAGGATCCATAAGACTTCCTCACAGCTTGAGAAAGATATCCTTCATGCCACAACTAGTTAGAAGGCTGCCATGTATTTAGTGGCATAGGAAGATGTCCAAGAACATATTGAATTAAAAAGTTTACCAAAGAGCATGTAGAGTATAATTCCATTTTAGTAACTACATATGTAAGAAAAAACATTATATCTAATTTCAGAAACTTTGACAATAGCTTTCTCTGTATGGACACTTGTCTGCATACACTGCTGTGTTGCTATATTGTCTGAATTTTTTTTTGAAACAATGAACATGTATAGTGTTTATACTTCGAAAAAGCAACAAGGTTATTTTCATTTTGTTAAGAGCATATATATTCCCTAAATTATTCCAACTGTCTTTACTGATTTCATTTTCATCAAATTTTGCTATCTGTAGCTTGCTCTCCTCAATGAGGCCCACATCTGTAAAAAGCCCAAACCCAATTCTGAACTCCTATGATAAATGATTAAATGGCCATTTCACTTTACAAAGTCATCCCCTCTGAACTTAGCTGCAGAGCACAGATCACCTTCCGATGAACTTGCTAAATTCAGGTTCTGATCCTGCCAAGGAGAAGACAGGACTGTGGCCTGTGAACACTCCACGGATACCCAGCTTCCCCCCTGCCCATATCCCCCAAGGCTCTCCCTGGGACATCCCCCTGAGCCACAGTCCTATGGCCACTGCTGGGGCTGGGGACAAAGCAGCCTTAGAAACCCTGGGCAGTGCATCCTCAAATCTCTGACACGGGGAAGTAAAGAGCTTCAGTTTGGTGCAAAAGCGTGATTAGCTGGCCGCTCTAGCCGCCAGCCAGCAGCTAACAATAGTAAGAAGCTTGCATAGTAGCAACAGAGAGTGTGAAACACATTTTATTTGGTTTATAAAAGTGAGGTCCAAGTTAATAGAAGGACAGAGAACCTGCCAAAATGTTGAGGATGGGGAAGGGAGAAGAGTAACCCTTGGATGGCACGTTGCAGAGTACTTTTACCAAATTATGTCATTTGGTCTTCAAAATTCTGTGAAGTAATGAGGCAGGTAATTATTACACCTACTGTGTAATGAGGACACTGATATTCCCCAAGGACACAGAGCTGGTAACACCACCTATGTGGCCCTTACTTAATAATGCACTAGGATACAAGGTCTGTGTCCCTAGCATGCATGTTTAAGCTCTAGACAGGAATTAGAAGAAGTACGTATTAGTCGTGTCACCTTGTGGGATTCTCTTCATCTGAGCCTCAGCTTCCTCATCTGTAAAATGGGATAATGATACCTGCTCAGCTTACCTCATGGGATGGGGCTCTCACAAGATAATGGTCACCACTATAGTGTGCTTTGAGAATAGCGAATTGCTAATGGAATATGAATTATGATCAAATTCTCAGTGCAGTGCTACAGGATATGCGTTTGCGAGTTAACTTTCTCTAAACAGCTGTTATTTTAGGACTAGATAAACTTAACAGAGCCCACAACAATCCAACAACCCCCAGCCATTTCCCTAGGAAGCCAAACCTTCTATTTTCACACCCCTGCCCTGCTGAGGGTAAACTCTGCTTTGAAGATTAGTAATCAGGTTTTCAGGAAAGAGGAATCCCTGGCCATCTTCCTCTTCTCTCTGAAACCCATGAGTTGGAGTGGGCTAGAGTTAGGGCTCTTGGAGAAATAGTTGCTGTGGGGCCCATACTTTAATCCTAAGAAATTGGGTTTGCCTGCTTATTTTAAGGGATACTGAAGTACAAATAACCTTAAGTCTGTGCTATGCTTTTCCCATAGCAGGAGCCACTAGAGGGGCCTGGAGGGAAGGTTCTAGGGCCCCGCGCTGCTTCAGCTAGAGAGCTCTGCTTCTTCAGTGCTATTTGTTTTATGCTTTGGGGTGAAATTCATCTGAACAAAGCACATATCATGCTTAAAAAAATAAGTTGCAAACCACTACTGTTTGAATCTGCAGATCAGCAAAACTTCTTTTATGTCTGAGGGTCACCCACCCAGCCAACCATTTATCTCCGTGCCCTCCTCTTCTTGCTCTGCCTGACCTCACTAATACCTCCTTTCTGGGATCTGTCACCCTTAGGCTTGCTCTGGAACCTTTCCTCTGGGCAGTCCAGGTGTTTTGTTTTGGTTTGTTTGGGATAAGACATTTCCTAGAGACCCGGCAGAATACACGTGCAAAGTCATGTGCATTTTTTTTTTTTTTTTTTTTTGGCAAAAATGGGTATTGATATGTTATGTACTGTTTTATGCTTTGTGTGATATGTGAAGTTTCTATTTTCAATAGAAACAGCAAAGAAATAAGGCAGAGTTGAAAAGCTGGTATGAATGCCACTGCTCCAGATATCTATGAAGAGTTGTTAGCCTTCCTGACACTATGGGTATAATTTTTTTTTTAAAGAGACAGGGTCTCTCCCTGTTATCCAAGCTGGAATGCAGTGGCACAATCATAGCTCACTGCAGCCTTGAACTCCTGGGCTCTACTGATCCTCCCTCCTCAGCCTCCAGAGAAGCTAGAACTACATGCGTGCACCACCACACCTGGCTAATTTTTTCCATTTTTTGTAGAGATGGGGTGTCGATATGTTGCCCAGGCTGGTCTCAAACTCCTGGCCTCAAGTGATCCTGCCACTTCGGCCTCCCAAAGTGCTAGGATTACAGGCGTGAGCCACAGCACCCAGCTGTAAATGTTTCTCACGTGAACACTAGCAACATAAAATAATCTCTGCCACTACAGATGCATCCTAATTAATGTGTGGGAAAAGGGAAGAAAGAAGAAAAGAGAGGGAAAAAGAAAGGAAGAAAGATGGGAAGAAAGGATGGAATTGGAAGATGGTACAGAAAAGTACAATGTAACTTTAGAATTTTTGAAGTGGTCAACCAGGTGGAAATCCTGGTGTGACATTGACTGGGATTATTCACTAAGCCTCAGTTTCCTTATCTGTAATATGAATATAAAAATATTTGCTTTGATAGACCTAAAAAGGATTTGTGAGGACCTGTTGGAATAATGAATAGGAAAGAGACTTATAGACTTCAATTAAGAGTGCATTGTTGTTCCCCCAGCTGAAGACTTTGTCGTGATTTTTTTCAGTCTTCCTTGAACAGATGGTCTGAGGGATTAGGATCTTTCCCTATTTCAATTTAATTTTGGAGCTTTGGAACTAAACCCAGCTGTTTCTACAGAGTTTTCAAATGCTAAGTCTCAATGGTTTTTCCTCAGGTGAAATCTATATAAATTATCTCTATTGGAACTCTTGAATGTGTAATGTGAATAATTTAAAGATAGCATTGTGGACAGAGGGGTTGTACTCTGATCTTTTTAAAAAACATCATCTAATAATTTGAGTTTTGCCTTAAATGTAACTTCTCTACTCTGCAAATGCAGGTCAGCTTGATTTTTCTTGAACATCACCTTAGTTAAAAAATTAAGGAGATATTTTACTTCCTGATCAACTAATTTAATCCAGTTTGATGAAGCCTAATGAAGTGACAGTTCTCTCTTTTCTTGGCTAAGGTAGAAATTCACAAATGATATATTTACATATTTTACTTAGGCTTTCTGTCTAAGACAGCTAGAACTTTTTTACTCTTGCATGCTTTTAATTTAATAGTTTAGAATCAGTGTCTCACTTATGATTATGTGCATTTAAACATTCAAATCTCTAAAAATTCAAAAACTAAGTTCTGCTAGTATGCAATGCAGTAATAATTCAATGGACAAATATTTGTGGGAAAAATCTGAGAAGTGGTGAAAACAAGCTAAACTACACATTCCAGTATTAGATGGACATCCATCTCTTGGTCCAACAACTTGCCCATTTTTTTTTTTTTTTTTTTTTACATACAGGTCAGATTGCTCCCAAAAAATGCCTTTTCAAAATAAGTAATGCTGCTGGTCTAGTCTATCTTGGGACTCATTGTTAAAAATTCTTCCCTTCCACTGCCTTCTTTTGGGCAATACCAAACAAACATTAACAACTGTGGAACAGATGTTTTAACTAGAGAGGATTCCAAAGCTTGCCTCAAATGTATTCTCAACCAGAACAAGACACCAAGCACAGAGATTAATCTTCTGGTATGGGTGTTATGAGATAAAAGTACCTTCTGGATTTCATCACATATTTTTTAAAGAAATAGTCCCTAGAGGGTTGTTTGTTTCTTTTTAAGGACAGGATCAGAAAATTCTTCCATTTGGTAAGCCCAAGTGTCATGCAAACGCTTATGTTGGTGTTTTGATTCTAGGCAAACTAAACAGAAATGCTTTCTATTCTGCTATTATAATTTTTTAAAAAGATGATTTCTCTACCACTTTCTTTCATTTTGATGGAAGGTATTAAGAAATCACTGGACATTGTAGCATAAGACCCATCTTAAGCAGATGACATTTCACTGCATTCCATAAGTTGCAGGATACCAAGCAAGACAGGTCCCACTCTACATGGAGAGGCCACACAAAGTCATATCCAACCCAAACATTCTGCTCCCTAGTTCTTCATTTAACCAACAAGTATTTGTAGATAGCCTAACCTTTTCCTAGTGCTAAAACACCCATTTCCTGGCTCTAGTAGCCTTTAATTTTAAAAGCCTAAAAAGAACCATGAGTAGTTCCCCTGGCCCTCTGTAATCTATTTCAGTCCTTGGAAAACAGGGTGATGAGAATGGGGAGGCTGGGGTGTTGTTGGGGAAGGCTCATGAATCCATGAAGGAATTCCAGGGTTTGGCCTTCAACCTAGTGGGTCCTCCCACATCATTCGCAGTAAAATGAGTACAGCTTTCAATAGGTGACAGAGGGAAAGTGATAAAAATCCCACACCTTGGTGAGATCAGTAAGAGAGGTGAGATCAGCCAGGGATCTCCCCTGGCAGAGGAAGAATCAAGGGAGAGGAATTGGAACCACTCAGGACTTCCTTAAGTACGGAGAGTTCTCTGTGTAAACTTATTAAATTCTATGCCCACCACCCAGAGAATCTTAGATTTCAGTCCCAGAACAAAAGTTCTGCCTTATATCATAGCACAGGTCTTCCCAGGGCTTATGCCCCATGCCCAGTTGTTCAACATGCAGTATGTAGCATTACTTAAAGGATGCTGTTGCATTCTCCATTCTGCCAGATCCTCACATAATACTGAACAGGTCTCAAATAAAGTAACCTGATTTTATTAATTAGTGCCTATTCGCTGCTGCTACATAAAGATCTCCAGGGATACACAACACACAGATACAAAACTTTCCTGATCTTCCTCCCTTCCTTCCCTATAGAACAGGAACAGGCCCCAGATAAGGGGCCACTTGATTGTTAGGCATTTCCCAATCCCAAATAAGCATAATCATCATCTTGCTTGGGTTGAGATAAAAATACTGGTATCAACAACCTTGGGCCAAATGTGAACATGTTGAATTCATTTTGTACACCTAATCTTCAGGATTAGAAAATATTCTACTGATAAATACAATATATTTGTTGTAAACAAAACAACTCGTGATGCCATAACCTTACCCACTACTCCCTTACCTCCCTCCATAAATAATGTTTATGAATGTATTCTTTCCTTTGCCATTAAAATTCCATTCCAATCTTCTTCCCTTCCGCCCATGAATTGGCATGTCCTTGCCAATCAGGAATCAGCTACAATCTCATTTCCTTTTTGTATATTCTAAAACTCAGATGTTTTTCCCTCCTCCGGCCCACTGTGGCATGCCCTTTCCTTTCACTAATGTCTTGGACATATGAACGTTGATCCATCCCCTTTAACTTTTATATACCCTTTTTAAATTATAGAAAATCGTTCAATTAATGGAGAAATTGCTAAAATACATCTTATCTTCTTTTACTCAGGCCCATGACTTCCTATTTAGCAGCAATTTCATGTACACACACACACACATATATTAATGTATATATGGTTATATTATATACTATGTATAATTTTGAAATTAGTGTTTTAATATTTTCATTAGTAATACATGCTTATTCTCATTGTAAAGAAACTGGAAAATATATAAATGTTTTAGTAAGCAAAAAATACTTGGGTGTAATTCTGTTACACAAAGATGTAACATTTTGGTAAGTTTCCTTCCGGTGTTTTTTTTAAATATATATATTTTTTCATATTGTGATTATATTCTACATGTATGTGCATATATATGTGTGTGTGTATATATATAAAATTTTGTATCTCACTTTCTTATTTACCATTATAACATAAGTCCTTATTCAAATTATGAAACCCTACACATAACATCATTTTAAGGCCTTGTAATATTTCATCACATAAGTGTACCAGTTTATTTCCCCCTCCACTACTGGACATTTATATCTATGATTGTTTTAATATTATAAGTTAAGGCCACAGTGAATATTTTGAGGCATTTGGTTCTTTTGCTATATTATAATAATTCTTTGGAGCAGATTCCCAGAAGGAAAATTACTGGATTAAAAAGTGTATTGTTAGTCAAGATTCTCTTGGTTATGAGTGCAGAAACTCTAACATAAGGAAAAAAGGGAGTGGTAGTTATTGCTTCATATAAGCAAACCTTGGCAAAGGCAAGAGGGAAGCTGGCTTTAGGGATATGGGCCCAGAGACTGGAATTTTAGCTTTCTGACTTTTCCTTATCTGTAGAATGGGGTAATAGCATTTATCTTAGAGGTAAATGAAAATAGAGATAACGCAATTAAAGTGCCTAACCCTCAGTGACAATTGCTGCACCGTGCCCTTCATCTTTATGTCTTTATTTAGAGCCAAGATTTAATTTAGTCCATGGACTTGCTTTGCCTGGTGGTTGAGCTTTTCGGCCTAGTCCTCGTGTTGGCACCTGTTCTCACCGCGGCCAGCTGTGTGCCCCAGGGGTTTGTCTTGGATGTCGCCCTGGGCCGTCCACTCATACCACCAGCCCTGCCTTTGTTCCCACTCCTACCGCCCTGCCCAGCCATCTCCACCCGAGCCTCCGACGCTGAAGACAAAGGAATCTCTGATGGAGGAACTGCTTGTCTGGGAAGGCCGGGCTGAGAGGGGAGGTGGGCGGGGTGCTACTTTGGCAGACCCTCACTTCACGCCCTCCCCTCAAACGCCCGCTTTGCGCGGGAGCCAGGCAGTCCTGGCCTGCTGCTGTCACTTGCTTGTTGACCTGGCTTAGGGTCAGCCCTACGATCAGGCCCTGAGTCAGGAGAGAGGGAGGAGAAAGGGGCTCATGCCAACCTCACCCTCCCCTTAAGTTCCCCCTCCCAGCCCTGCCCTCCGCCCCCCGCGGGCAGCGGGGATCCTCCCTAATTGGCCCAGGGGTTTGGGGCGCGCTTGCCCCGCTCTGTCCCCTCGGGACGGCATTTGCAGCTTTGTTTATGTCAAGGCCAGATTCCCTCTGGTCCGGTTCAAAAGAAACAATGACGCCTGCTTCTGCTCTGCGCGCCGCGGTTTCCTCTCCCGCCACTCCGCCCACCAGTTTCAGGTCCCCTTTTTCGCGCTGGGGACAGCCACGCCGCCGCAGTGGGAAAACCCTGCGCCCCCGCGCGCCTGGGGCGCTTCCCGGAACGCCCGCGGGGACGTCTGAGTCACCGTGCAGCCCGTGCCGCCGCTGTGCCCCGGGGCGGGGAAACCCGGGTGCCGGCACCGGGCATTGCGCAAGGAGGACCGAGGGAAGAGGTGCCACCCTGAGCAGCAAAGACCTTGGGCTTTGTTTAAAAAAAAAAAAAAAAAATCCAGGAAGAAGGAAAACCTGTCTGATAACAGGAAAGGAAGAAAGAGGGAGGATATATCGTGACTTAAGGGCATTGTTTTAATTGCCTGACGTGACGCGCTGTCAAATTGCAAGGAGGGGCCAAGGGAACACCAGCGGTGGCTGGAGCAAGCCCTGGCCTGGTGGCCTGGAGCTGGGCTGAGCCCCGGCCTCACCAGCTAGCTATATGGCCTCCGCAAGTCCTCTGAGCCTCTGGTTTTCCGAAAATAGGGAGATTGTCTTTAACAGAAAATGTTTCTATCACTTCTGTGGCTCATACCCTTTGGAAGGGAGGAAGGCACGGACTACCGTAAGAGAGGTCCTTTTGTTCTCCTCTCCGTGAGTTTTAGTCACATTGCTAGTTCATGTTCAGGCTGTTAACATTATTTCCGTATTTCCTCTCCTCCCCGCTTCCCTTTCTCTCCTGGGACCGGGGAGGTGGGTCCCCAAGAGACGAAGCGGTAGGCTCATGAATGAAAGAAAAGGGACTCTTTGCCACCCTGAGATTTCTTTTCTCGGGTATCATAGGTGGGGCACGGGCATCCCTGATTTATAACCAAGGGATGAAGTTCCCGTCAGGCCCGACATCCTAGGACTCTGTTATCTGTATCTGTCTGTAATCCTAGGCAAAATTATTACCGAAGCGCTTTGCTCTCTACTTTCTTTTCCCCTTTTTAAATATACCCTTGTCTTTACTCCCCACCTCATCTCCAGGAAAGTAAGTTTTCAACTCACTTCAAACCCTCCTACCCCTCTAGAATACTGGCTCACAAATACAGACCCATAGGAAAAGTAGCGTCATGTGTGTAGTACATTTATCTGAATGTATCATCATAATTTTAAGGTTACAATTGTCCTTTTTTTTCTTTTTTTGAGGCAAGGTCTTACTTCGTTGCCCAGGCTAGAGTGCAGTGGCCTCACCATAGCTCACTGCAGCCTCAAACTCCTGGGCTCAAGCAATCCTCTTGCCTCAGCCTCCCAAACCAAAGTACTAGGATTGCAAGCATGAGCCATTGCGCCCAGCCAAATTGAAGGTTTAAATGATTTGTTGTCGCTCACAAGTTAGGCCTGGGAATACGCTAGGGGTTGACTGAGATCTTTCTGTCCTCCATGAGCAGCCCCCTGGAGTGAGTGATGTCTGTCTGAGTCACCGCGCCTGTCCAGTTGTCCTTTCTTGAACAGGACAGTCCTTCATTCTGAGACTGTTTTTCATAGTGTAATTATATTGAACTGTTCATTCTATTAAGAAATGATGATAGTTGTTATTGGTGTTGGTTGATGTCCTGTCTCTGAAAAATAAAAAAGTAGCAGTCCTATGTGGATCTCCCAAAATCTTTTAAACTTTGTCTGTGAAATCAAAAAAGCATGGATACCATGGCTCTATTCCACATCTGGTTCACATCAAGGTGCTGGTACTTCCGTGTTGCTCTTCCCAGGGGGATTTGTATATATTTTTAAAAATCGCCAGAATGAGAACTTCAAAGAATTTTTAAGGGTAGATGCGGGGAGACAATGTTTGGGCAAAGGAGCCTTTCTACACTCTCTCAACTCCCAGCACTTGGTTTAGATAAAGGCAGCGCAGTTTCATGTATTCTAACTTTTGTTATGTAGGATTGAGCATAACTTTTAAAAGACTACGACTTTTAGTAAAACAGAGAGCCTCAGGAGTTCAAGACCATCCTGAACAAGAGCGAGACCCCGTCTCTACTAAAAAAAAAAAAAAAAAAAAATAGAAAGAAATTAGCTGGACATCTAAAAATATATATAGAAAAATTAGCCGGGCATGGTGGCGTGTGCCTGTAGTCCCAGCTACTTGGAAGGCTAAGGCAGGAGGATTGCTTGAGCCCAGGAGTTTGAGGTTGCTGGGAGCTGGGCTGACGCCACGGAACTCTAGCCCTGGCAACAGAGTGAGACTGTCTCAAAAAAAAAAAAAAAAAAAAAACAGAGAGCCTGTTTGAATAAGCCAGGGTTTTTTGGTCTTTCAGTTAGCAAATCAGCAGAATGGTTAATACCTCTTATATTAACCTGGATGGAACTGGAGACCATTCTTCTAAGTGAAGTATCACAAGAATGGAAAAACAAACACCACATGTACTCACCTAAATTGGAACTTACTGATCAACACTTATGTGCACATATGGAAATAGCATTCATCAGAAATCAAGCAGGTGGGAGTGGGGAGGAGAGGATGGGTAAATTCACACCTAACAGGTACAATAACTTTGACTCAAACTGTACAAAAGCAATTTATGTAACCAAATTGTTTGTACCCCCATAGTATTCTGAAATAAAAAAGAAAATTCAGGAAATGTAAAAAAAAAGGTGAAAATTAGGTCATGTGGGGAAGCAATAAGTAGTACTCCTCACTTCTGTAGTGACATAGTGAGGACTTACATGGTGCCATATTAAATTAGACCTCATTAGTTAATATTTATTGAATATTCTCAGGGTGCTTGGTGCTAATGAAAATATCCTCAAGTCACGGAATCACTGCCTTGTGGTAGCTGATGGTGCAGTGAGTTGTAACTGTTGATCACACCTACGCTTGTCAGCACAGATGCCACACATGAATATTCATCCCTTTTGAATGCTAAGATAAAATTTTGCTTAAAATTCCTGTTTAGGTTTGGGAAGTAGGAGAAAGGAAGGTTTTTCCAGTGTGAAATAAGTATCCTAGGGCTGTTGGATGGGAAGGCATTCCAGATTTCATGCACATTAATATTTTAAAAACACTTTCACATGTGATCTCGGTTGATCTTCCCCAGACCCTGTGACTCCACGAGGCAAACTGCAGAGATATTGTTGTTCCCCCTTTACAGAGAAGATACTTAAGTGGCTTGCCCAAGTAGGCTTACCTTAAGTCCACAGGGCTGCGTGTGGAGTCTGTTCCCAGTCCACCTCCCCCTGTGGCCCTGCTGCCCTTCTGCATTCTGGGAAGGTCTCTGTGAGGCCCATGCCAGAACCCTTGTGCCAGGGGAGGAAGGACGGGGTGGGGGGTGGAGGGAAGCTGGCTTCTCCTGCTTCTATGTGCCTAAAAATCTACCTCAGGCGGAAAAAACACGACTTAGCCTGAAGGCAAGCTGTTTGACTGCTAGGGCAAAATAGGTAGGGAGAAGAATTTGAGAGAAACAGAGAGGATCTACCAGTAATTCTCACAAACTTTGCTGAATATTGGAATCACCTGGGAAATTTTTAAAACATCTGGATACCCAGCTCTCACCCATGCTGATTAAATCAGAATCTCTGAAGGTGGAACTAGGCACTGGTAATTTTAAAAGCTTCCCAGGGTTTTTCAGTGTGTAGCCACATTTGAAGACAAGTGGCCCAGAGCAATGCTGCTTGGATTTTAAGGTGCACATTCAGTCACCTGTGGATCTTGTTAAAATTCGGGTTCTGGTTCAGTCATTTGAGGGTGAATCTTGTTCCCATATGGGTTCAGAAAAAGGAAACACTGGGTGCTGGGTGGTCAGGAAGAACTTCCTGAAGGAGGACAAGTGTGGGTGGGCTTTGGAGATTGTGTAAGATCTAAGGTGTGAGATGTGTGGGAAGACCACTCTGGCCTGGAAGGTGGGACAGTCAGAGAGAGGCCTAGAGGTGGGAACACGCAAGGTGTGTTCCTGGGGACCATAGATGGTCCATTATAGGTAAAGAGGAGAAGTTGTTCAGTGATCTGATCTCTGAGATTTAGCGCTTGATAGTTAACTACCTATTGTTTTGGGTGCAAATGTGTTCTCTCCTCTTCAAGATCCTGGTGCTCAGAGACCTGTGTTTTAGTCCTTTTTGTCACACACAATGCTAAACACTCAGCAGGTGTTCAGAACATGACTGAGATTTTACACTTGCACCTGCTATTCCCTCTGCCTGGTATGTTCTTCCAATACATGCTTACCCTCCTCACTCACTCCTTTCCTTTGAGGTTTAAAACTCACTGTCACCTTCTTAGTGGGGCTCCCATTATGTAAATAAAATTTAAAAGAACTTGATCACCGTATTTAAATTGCAACATCCTCTTTATCTTTCCCCACCGCTCCCACATACTTCTTCCTATGTTAGTCTTCTCTTTAGTGCTTGTCACCATCTCATATATTTTGTTTATCTTGTATATATTTATTTCTCTATCATATTTACTGTCTGTCTCCTCCATTAAAAGGTAGCTCCACAGGAGTAGAGAATTTTGTTTGTGTTTGTTCCTCACTATTTCCCCAGTGCCTAGAACAATGTTGGACACTCCACAAATATTTGTTGAGTGAATGAACGAATGGTGCATATTGAATTGAATGCATATACATTTAGTATTGCCAGCACAAGTAAATTCAACATTCAGGGGCAGGAGAAACCAAAAGAATCCATCTTTCTACTGTTCCATTTTAGAAGAGGAAATTATCACAGTATTTGGTCATTAGATAGGAAAATTTGGAATAACATGCTCATAAAAACAAATTGCCCTCCCAAGGACCAAAGATTTGTTTTTAAATGTCCCAGTCCAGAAGGAATGTTTGATTGAAAAAATCAGGTATCTAAAAAAAAAAAATAAGTTTGAGAAAACTTCTAAAGCCATCAATGATTAGCTTAATATTGAACTGTTTTAAATTAGAATTACAACTTGAGTGAAAGGAAAGAGTAAAGGCCATGAAATATTAGGTGCAAATGAGATACCAGGAGGGAGAAAAACAAGATATTAGAAGGAGAAAAATAGAATCTGAGAGGAAATTTATGATGGTAACTTAACTGGTAGATTGTGGAACTTGGGGTTGGAAGGGACCTTAAAGGTTATGCAGTCCTGATGTTTGACTGTCCTCTATCACATGAACACCAAGTCCTGGCCCTGCTTGGACATCTTCAGTGACAGGAAACTCTGACCTCACAAAGCAGACTCTTCCATCTGTGAACAGTTCCAAATATTGGAGAGCCCTTCTTTCTGTTGAGCAGTCAGCACTTGTACTGGAAACCACCCCACTGGGGAATTTCATTCTTCTTCTGGATAGCATGGCAAACTTTGAAGATATCTATTGCATCCCTTTCCCTTCCTGCCCCTCCAACCCTCACATGTCACCAGAAACTCCAATTCTTCTTAAAGCCAAATAACCTCAGCTCTTCAGTTTTTCTGCATAGGTTTAGGGTCCACTCACCTTCCAGGTGAGACTCCTCTGAAGATTTCAGACTCCTCTGCAACTCTAGTTTGCTGGTGCCCCTCTTAAACCATGTCCCCAAGAATAGGACGTAATGTTTCAGGTGTGGACTAAGGAGTACAGAGAATGGTGTTCTCCTCCCTCTTTCTAGACACTGTACTTCTGGTAATGCAGCCTGAGATACATCAACATCTTTGTAAACCACATCACACTTTGGACATACTGTGCTTCCTGTCTGGTATAACCAGCAGGACAATGAGTGGTACTCTCAGAGATAAAAAGTGATGCTCAGAATTGAATGCACATTATATAGCAATAAAAAAATTTACATTTTAAAATTAAATATAGTGTTTGTTTACTACTTTCTCATCTGCATTTTATAAAGATGCAAACTTTAGGATCAGACAGCCCTAGGGGTGAAAACTACCTCTTCCCGTTTCTAGTTACACAGCCTTAACCTCTGTGTTCTCATTTATCAAAGGGGATAATACTCACTTCCCAGGATTGTTGGGAAGAGGAAATGAAACCAAGGAAGTAGATGCCTGTCATATACTAGAGGCTTTAAATAATGGTTACTGCAAAAATAATAATTATTATGATTCTAAGAACTATCCATTGGACGTTTAAATCACTCACATTGAGACCTTATCACATGATCCTATAGCTACCTCATGTAGCTTGGAAGAGACCTAAAAATCCTATAGCAAGGCTGTCTGTCTGAGAATCCAAGTGAATCCAGTATGCACAGTCCCACAGGCTATACTCAGCTGGAGACTGTGGGGGTCTCTGCCACTTTGCTGCCTTCTACAATAGATCATGCTGGCAAATGGCCACCCAGCTCTTCTTTCTCCACTGCTTACTCTTTTGAGTGACATGTCAACACACTTGCATCAAGTCACCTAGGGTTGCCTGATGGTACCATTGCATGACCAGAACCACATGCATGTGCCACAAACACCACAGGCCCCCGGACCTCCTGTGTAAAGACTTTGCAGCTTGTGTGAGAGGGAGCAGCTAGAAAGGACATATTGAGGAGGTGTGGAGGGAGAACTAGAAAACATGGAATTCTTATTGTAACGCATCTGTACCTGGCCCAGATCCATTCTTTGTCTGCCTGCAGAAGTTCTGGAAAGAGAAGTTCTCTTCCCAGTTTTTTCCCCTCCTTCTTTGCCAGGCCCAGAATCCAGCTATCCATACCCTCTTTCCACGGAGTCTCCAGTGACAAACAAAGGCCTCTCACAGGGCCCTCCCACCCCCGTCCATCTGTCTCCAGGGTTACAGTGGGGAACTTGGAAAAAGGACTTGGCTCTCAGACAGAGGATGCCCTGCGTGCCCGCTCACAGAGCTCGTGCTCATTCCACAGTGCCCTGTGAAAGGACAGACTGTTCTGTGACCAAACCGTGCTCATATTGAGAGGAGCCCATCCACAGTGTCCCCATCAGAGTGTTATCCAAGCTTCATTGTGTGGGTCCTCATTGGTGCTAAGAAACCCCGTAAATGAAGACGCTGTCTGGGTAAACAAACAAAGACACGCTGAAGTCAAAGTGGAGAAGAGAATGAGGCTGTGTCTATGCAGAATGGCTCTTCCACTATCATCAGGGACTCAATCAGACGGTTGCTTCGTAATACCAACTGGTGTGGTAGATATTTCCATTCAATCATCTGACTGTTTGCACTGGTCTAATCACCCCAGTTAGCATTGTGATGAGAGTCTTCAGGAAAAGAGCAAACCAAGCCCAAAGGCAAGAGCTACACATTGGGAAAATGGAGGAGGTGGGGTTTGTATATTTTCCTATGTGCATCTTTATATCTTTAGTGAATTGGTTCTGCCATTGTGGAGAACCCAGAGTGGCACAACCCATGGAGGATGGCATGGCTAGTCCTACTCTTAGCAAGCAGGTGATGCTAGCGGCTGAGCCTGCTGCCTTCATAGGCACCACTAACTGTCTTGCATTCCATGCTGGTGGTGTCACTATCCCATGACCCAGTGTGGACACCTGATGGTCCATGTTGCAGCAGCCAGAAAATGAGGCAGGGTCTGCCTTCCTTTGCTGTACTAAGAACCAGGACTCCTGTCTCCCAATGGCTCTGTCCATTTTCAGGGTTGTTCTGTGGTTCTTCACAGTGTGGGTGGTGTGAATGTTTTCTTTCCACCATCACCTAATAAACTCCTGTCTTGGGTTCCAGAAACCTAAATCTAAGCCTAATTTTCTGGTGACCCTTAAGCAAGTCACCTCCCCTCTTGGAATCCCAGCTTCCTCATCTATAAAATGAGGAAGACGGAGATGGTCTGGAAGAGTCTGTCAACTAGACTAGAGCGTTCTGTTTCTGTGGGGAGGGGCCTTGCCGTCTTTATCTCTCGCCCACAGCACTTAGGAGAAGCCATTACTAAACAGGCTTTGAAATGCTTTTAAATAGACTGTTGTGTACACATGTTATGCGTAGAAACAGACCTATGCTCTATATGTGCATATATTTATAAAGCGTGTGCCTTTGAAAGCATTAAAAATAATCTCAGCTGTCAGACTCTTGCCTCACCAGGGCACTTTAAAGCTGCCTTCCTTATCAATGGCTCCTTCAGATCCACCACACTGCACATTCCTCAGGAGGTGGCATGGCCGGTGGTGGGAGTGAGGTTGTTTATAATTTTTCAGATTAAAATGTCATTGGGTGCTCCTCTGAAACTGCTGACATGTTTCAAATGTCCACGTCTGATGGTCCGCCTTTGGCCAAATGAGTTCTAGGAGTGCTTGGCCGGGACCACAGTGTCCACAGATCCGCCTTTTGCCCCAGGCTCCTTGTGATGAATAACTGAACATTGTTTCAGCGCTGAATCACATTTCTGTAGCACTCCATGACTGAAATGAGATAACTAATGTAATTTACACGGTTGGATTTGGAGGAAAAGAGGATCAAAATCGGCCTTTAATTATTTCCCTTCTGTGTGTGTATGCAGTATTTCTGCACAAATATGTTCTGCACTTTAGAACAAATTGAGAGAAAATCAAAATGGAAGGGGTTAAGTGAAGTGACATTAACTATTTTTAGACTTTAAATTTTGGACAAAACAGAAATAAATAGGACTCTGTGGCTCCATGTTGGATTTTTTAAACTTATTTATTTAGAAGGGAATTTTTTTTTTTTTTTTTTTTGAGTTAGCTTTTCACTTTCTTGCCTTGGGTAGAGTGAAGTGGCTCATCGTATCTCACTGCAACTTCAAACTCCTGGACTCAAGTGATCCTCCTGCCTCAGCCTCCTGAGTAGTTGGGACGACAGGCACACACCTCAATGCCCAGCTATTTTTTTCTATTTTTGGTAGAGATGGGGTTACACTCTTGCTCGGGCTGGTCTTGAATTCCTGACCTCAAGCAATCCTCCCACCTCAGCCTCCCAGAGTGCTAGGATTACAGGTGTGAGCCACTGCGCTTAGCCTCAATGTTGGATATTGAAGAGGATTTATAGAAGGTGTGTGTAGTACCTGGAACTCCCCTAAATATTCATGACTGAATGAAAATCATCAAAAGCATTCTGAATCTGATGGCAAGAATGAAACAGCTCTAAGAGCCCCAAGTTCACTATTTCCTCTGGCTTTTAACGTCTTCAGGCCTAAACACCTTGATCAACCATTTTAAAGAAATTGAGATTGATAGAATATGAATTATTATAATAAAGGACAAAACAATTTTAGCAAGACTATGAAAACCAGAGCTCTGTTAAGGGTTGGCTAATGGACTCAGAAGGAACCTCATAGGGCAGCTAATCCCAGTCAGTCCAACCCAATGTGGGAATCCCGGGCCCAGAGGTCGCTCAGCTTTCGCTCCGTTCCTTCAGTGCCTGGACTTTCAGCACCGCCTAAGGCAGCCCATTCCCTTAGGTGAAGAGCTCCCCTGGACTGAGTCCTTTCTACCATTGAGCTAAACAGCGCCTCTGTCGTTTCTGCCTTTGGGTCCTGTTTTGTTTTCTAGAGTCACAAAGAATATGTCTTCACCTACTTCTGCTTGAAACTCTTTAATTATTTGAAAACAGTTATTGCTTTGCCCTTAGATTTCTCTTTTCCAGGTTAAACCCCCTGGCTCCTTTGACCATTCTCCAAATGAGATTATGTTTAGGTCCTTTGGCCTCTTCCTCTGGATTCCCTGTATTTTAAGATGAGCTTCTACAAGCTACACATAGTTTTCCAGATGTGGTCTAACTGCAACAGAGCACACAGGGATCACACACACACGTACACACACGGTGAGTTCCAGACCTATACTTGCACTTGTGTGGCCTGGCTGTGTTAGCCTTTTCTGGCAGCCTTGCCCCACTGCTCACTTCCGTTGACAAGCAGCAGGCAGTAGCTGTGGTCTTTGTCCTGAACTTCCTGGCTGTGCTAGGCAGAGGTCAAGGTACAGGCTGTCCCCAGGTTACAGACGAGATCATGTTCCTGAGAACGTCTTTAGGTTGGATTTGTACGTAACATAGGTCCCTGATGAACAGTGCATGTATGGTAATAATAATAACAATACTATAATGGCTCATATGTGGTAATAATAATAGTGTAATACTGTAATAATAATAATACCCCTGTACT
Organism: Lemur catta; assembly: GCF_020740605.2. Classification (NCBI taxonomy): domain Eukaryota; kingdom Metazoa; phylum Chordata; class Mammalia; order Primates; family Lemuridae; genus Lemur; species Lemur catta. The sequence continues at coordinate 225,688,676 of NC_059128.1, read as the reverse complement.
GTAATAGTGTTACAGAAATGATTGTGCTCTTTCTTTTAATTCAAGCACACAGAACGTAAAAATAAAAACAAGAAGTTGAGATAGGAAATAGGAGAAATTTCAGAGAAGAATACTAAATGTTAACACTTGCCTAATGTTGCATCAACACTAGGCTAATAGAAATGTTATGCTTATTTTGATCTAACCAAATCAATAACCTTTCCATTTCAGTAATTAATCCACTATGTTGCTTGGTAATAACTGACGCTTTCATTGGAGCACTACCTTTCACATGTTCCATTATTCTCATTTCATCCAATAGATGAGCAACTGAAGCCTAACGCTTTCCCAGTGATTTATGTTGTCTGGCTTTTCTCTGAGCGCTTGATTATTTCTACTTTTGTTTCGACTGTAATCACCTTTCTCTTCTCTGCAGGCTCACCTGGGCTTGCAGTGGCCTTTCGCTTCGGAGGCCTGGTCATAAGGGGAAACACAGACTCACGAAATCGAATTAAAAAGTTTAGACAAAAGTGATGCTGTGCATGAGTGACCGCATAAACAGTGAGATCAGTCGCTAGCATAAAGATGCTGTGCCAAGGAACAGCTTATGCCATGTGGGTTCGTTTACATGCTCGGAGGAAACTAGTTCCCAAATTATTAATTTAATTATTTCATTATAAACTATCCTTATGAGAAGACTTGGGAGAATGTTCATAAGTCAGGTGGTCTATAACCCGGGAACTGCCTATACTTTCATAGTGACCTTGAGAACCTCCATTTATTAGTGCCTCCGCTGTGCCACGCACTATACCTGATCTTACTTAACCCTGTCAGGTAGATACTACTATCTTCATTCTCCAGGTGAGTGCACTGAGGCTCTGTGAGGCTAAACGACTCGCCTAAAGTCGCATAGAAGCAGTAAGGCCAACTTGGATAGGAGCCTAGGCTTGTCAGATTCCAGAGCCCATGCATTGTCTACAACTTTATGCTGCCCTGGTCAAAGGTGCTGTATGATATATGTTGGAAATACTGGACCAAAACAGCCCAACTCAGCATTCTGGTTCAAACCAGGAGTGTTTGTTGAAAAGAAAAATTCTTTTTTTTTTTTTGAGACAGAGTCTCACTCTGTTGCCCGGGCTAGAGTGCCGTGGCGTCAGCCTAGCTCACAGCAACCTCAAACTCCTGGGCTTAAGCGATCCTTCTGCCTCAGCCTCCCAGGTAGCTGGGACTACAGGCATGTGCCACCATGCCCAGCTAATTTTTTCTATATATATTTTAGTTGTCCAGATAATTTCTTTCTATATTTAGTAGAGACGGGGTCTCGCTCTTGCTCAGGCTGGTCTCGAACTCCTGAGCTCAAAGGATCCACCCGCCTCGGCCTCCCAGAGTGCTAGGATTACAGGCGTGAGCCACCACGCCCAGCCGAGAAAAATTCTTGTTCCTTTTTCAAAAGGAGACTTTGAATTTCCATTACCATTAATTTTCCACTATGGAGCTATCATCCATGTATCTATCCCAACCTTCTGGGAAGATATTTATGTTCGCATTCCCATACTCTCCCTTTGCTTCACAATAATATCATCTCCATTGACAGGAGAGGAAAATGAGCTCAGGGAGGTGAAGTGACTCGTCTAAAGCCTCAGAGTCAGGAAGAAGCAGAAGAGGGTAGAACCTGGTCTGACTCTTGCCTTTTTCGCCCTTGTGCCTCTTGATTGGGAGGGCTTTTAATGATTACGCCTCATTTATGGGATGTGTTTTACGACAGTTACGTTGTGAGAAGTTAAGTACTCAGGTAAAATTGAAATAAGCTGCCAATTCTGCTTATTGAACATGGCGGGAGGTTTGAATGGCACTGCCCACTTTAGGTTTGGTCCTTGTTGTCACCGACACTCTTCTCAGGGTCCCTCATCACCCTGGCACATTTGCACGCCATCGTGGAGGGTGCAGCCTGGCTGTGCCCTAGACAATACCCCAACTCCTTTAAAGACAAGGAAAGGTGGAGCTAGGCCCCCAAGGGGGGGACACAGTGAGACTCACTGCCCTTCTGGCACCTTGCTGACCTTCCTTACTGGTGTCCCTGACACCTCATCTCCTGGCTCCCCCTCGCCTCCTGTTTGGCTTGCCGTCTTGGCCTTGGCCTCCTCTCCAGCCCCCACCCTGCCCTTGTGGCCTGGCTCCTTGGCAGGGCTCCTGGCTGACCAGACACTTGCGTGACTGCTGGTTCCTTTGGCTGGACTCCCTCATCCCTGCAAGCTCTCTTCCTGGCTTCAGACCCTCAACAGGAACCCAGATGCTGCTTCTGGAAACATCCAAACAGTAGCGCTGAGCTCCCTGGTGGGATGCTCATGACAAAGGGCAGATTTCTCTATGATTAGGGAGCCCTAGCCTTGAGGCTTGGTGGTCCCATTGAAGTCACAACTCCTGGGCCCTGCCAGCCAGCCATCTCTAGGCAGGGTGATCAGATAATTTATCATCCATGTTGGGTCACCGATAGAGTGGCACGGTGTGCTATTAATAATTTCACCTGCATAATAGGAATAAGCAAAGACCATCCCTGGCCAATGGGGATATATGCAGGTTGTAGTCAGTCTGACTCCCCTTTTTGAACAACAACATTCTGCTTTTATTGCAGGCTGACTCTGCACCAAGCACTGCATTAAGCATTGTACAATACGCATTATTCATTGAATTCTTATGATAATCCTGTATGTACAATGTTGCCCATATTTTACAGAGGAAGAAACTGAGGCTCAGAGAGTTTAAGTTATTTGCTTGGGGTCACATCTGATAAGTTCTGGGCCCAAGTCTGACTCCAAAGCCTCTGTTTCTCAATCCTCCCTGTGAGTCCTGACCAGTAAGATAATAGAATCAATAAAAATGAAACCTTCGGTGGGGAGACAATGGAAACAGCCTCCAAATTAAAAATCAGTTATGCTTCAGAAGAACAGTTGTGTGTTGATTGCTTGGAATTTGAAATGCATTTTCCCATGGAAAAAAAAAGATCTAAAATGGTGGTTAGGCTCTGAGCCCAACCAACAAAAGTCTATGCAGACTATAATTTCACTGTGGTCCACTCCTCTACGTAATACTGAACTGGAATGGGAAGCAGAAACCATAGGTTTCTATCACAGTTCTTTCACTTACTGGCTGTGTGACTTGGGGCAGGTTATTTAATCTCTCTGAGCCTTCGTCTTATCGTTAAAATTATTATAATGTCTAGCTTCTAAAAATTGCAGTGCGTACAGAACGTCTTTTTAAAATATCACTTGTCATACTGTAGGAACTGACCACCATTTAGGGCATTGCCAGGAGGCAAGTCAGGTTTCCAAGAACCCTAACCCTGGCCGTCTAAGTGGAGACATCAACTCCCTAGGGCCCAGGGCTGGGGGTGGTGGGAGGACTGGCAGGCCTTGGAACTTCCGGGGAAATGTGTCCTCCTCAGGTGGAGCCAGTGGCACTGCGTGTTGGGAGAGAGGGACACAGGAGGAGAAGAGTGTTGGGGAGGAGGACACATGGGCTCCCTTGGGGATGTGGGGCTCCGTCAGGAGAAGGGGAGTACATGGCAGCCATGCTACAGTGGGCCTAGGCTCTGAGGAGGGGGGCATTGGTCCGTGGCTGGAGGGTGAGATGATCTCAGGGGCAGTGTCTCCACGGCCGCAGAGCGGAGGAAGTAGGCGCTCTCATTGGCTTGGCGGCTGGAAAGAGCACCAGCCATTTATACCCGTGGATTGCTCATAGTTGGTGAGTATAGGGCTTTCCATGTCGACAACAGGAGCTACCCAAGAGCTTAAGAAATCTAGATCCTGGGTTAATTGAGTTTAAAAACAGTGGTTTCTGAATAAGAAGTCTACAGAAGACTCACTTAACTATATAAAAGATTTTATTTCATTTTTAATGGAATGTCACTTCATGTTTTTTTATTTAAAATTTCTTATAAGCACCAATGTAGACTTTTCTCTGCACACAAGCTGTTTATATCATCCAGTTGCTAGATGGGGCCACGGTGTAGACATACTCTGACTGCGTCAACAGTGACATGCCAAGACACAGTGGTGGGAGAGGGCTACCCTTGTGCCTGAAAAGGAGGGGGGCATTGTCTATAGAGAAGTTAAAAATGAGTCTACAGCCACACCACCCTGAACATGCCCAGTCTTGTCTGATCTCGAAAACTAAGCAGGGTCAGGCCTGGTTAGTACTTGGATGAGAGAAGTTAAAAAGGACAATAAAACCAACTAATGGTGGGTCTTAATCACCATGCAACGAATTCTAGCAATGACAATGATAAAATATTCCTCCCTACCCAAAATCTTGTGTTGATCTAAATTCTAAACAATTGCTGCATGTACTGTTGTTTTTTAAAGTTTTACTGAGATATGATTTATATACAACACAACTCACCCATTTATGGTTTTTGATATATTCACAGAACTATACAACTATGACCACAATCAATTTTAGAATATTTTCATCACCCTAAAAAGAAGCCTCATACCCATTAATAGCCATTTCCCATACTCCCACCTCCCCAGTCACTCCCCAAGCCCTAAGAAACCACTAATCTACTTTCTATCTTTGTAGATTTGCCTATTCTGGACATTTAATATGAGTGGAATCTTATAATATATGGCCTTTTGTGTCTGTCTTCTTGCACTTACCATAATGTTTTCAAGGGCTATCCATGCCAAAGCACATAATGGTACTTACGTCCTTTTTATTGTTGAATAATATTCCATTATATGAATATACCATAGTTTATCCATTCAGCAGCTGATGGACATTTGAGTGGTTACCCCTTTTTGGCTATTATGAATAATGCTTCTATGAACATCTGGGTACAAGTTTTTGTGCAGAAGTATGTTTTTATTTCTATTGGGTATATATACACCTAGGAGTGGAATTGCTGGATAATAGAGTAACTTTATATTGACATATTGAGGGATTGTGAATTTTAATCATATATTTAGTATATTACTACAAATATATTTAGTATATTACTGCAAATATATTTAGTATATTACTACACTTTTATTACTTATCATTTAATAAACACATATTAGTACATTTTTATTCCTCCTTTAAGAAATATTGTATACTATGTGGATGTGACTGGGAGAACTCCTACTCATATAGCCAGTCCCCAACACATGTGGACTCAATTACAGGTATTTATTTCACCAATAAGCACCTACTCATTTAAATAGTTTGACCTTATTTCAGGTGCAGTTTATGTTCCAAGCCTCTGTGCTACTACATATTCCTGCATTTAAACAATAGATGTGAAATAAACAAAAATCGCACAGTGATTACAAACAGGGAGAGCCAGAACTTAAGTCATTATATGACCACTTGAGATCTTAAATGTGTTTAAAACTTAAAACAGTGAGGCCGGGTGCGGTAGCTCACGCCTGTAATCCGAGCACTCTGGGAGGCCAAGGTGGGAGGATGGCTTGAGGTCAGGAGTTCAAGACCAGCCTGAGCAAGAGTGAGACCCCTGTCTCTACTAAAAAAAATAGAAAGAAATTATCTGGACAACTAAAAATATATATAGAAAAAAATTAGCCAGGTATGGTGGCACATGCCTGTAGTCCCAGCTACTTGGGAGGCCAAGGCAGAAGGATTGCTTGAGCCTGGGAGTTTGAGGTTGCTGTGAGCTAGGCTGATGCCATAGCACTCTAGCCTGGGCAACAGAGTGAGACTCTGTCTCAAAAAAAAAAAAAAAAACACTTAAAACAGTGAAACACAATGCAAACTGCAAGGTATAATTTCGTAAGTATAAATTTTACTTAATACATGAACTATCTTATTAAACTTGAATATATTTAAAATAGAATTTTATTCTTTTCAAGTTGTTTTAAAAATAAAAAATAAAATAACAAAATATCAGTTATTGCCATTATTACATTATATGCTTATTACTGAACATAATTACATTCTGTAGAGGAGAGTGGCATTAAATATGACCTGCTCCAGATGTCAGATGTGCTGGGCCTGCCACTGTATATGAACAGATACAAAATGACCAGGTTATTTAGGAAATATTTCTTGCATTGGGTAAGCTTGAATTGACAGAAGAAAATGGAAACAGATTGGCAGTGTAGAAAGAATTCCTGGCTAATTTATGGGTTTAGGAAGCAGTTCAGAGTCGTGAATTATCTGGGTATATCAACACCAAATTAGAAGTGGAAGTTTAGGGAGTTTGAATAAGAGGGTAAGCCTAGACCGCTGTCTGGAGTTGAAAGCAATGTGAGACTGTCAAACAAGAGAGCGACCTTGGAGCGGGAGGGCTTGTAGTTCATCCTCTTGGCAGCAATACGCAACATCAGTGGGGACAACGGAAGACCACAACCCAAGGGCAAGTTCCAAGTCAGTCAAGTATTTTAGACATTAGCTAATGATAGTCTCCTTCAGAGTGTTTGTTACAGGAATGGAGAAGGAACAAATCGAAAAGATCTTATAAACTCAACACAGTAAAGATGTCTGCTTTCCCCTAAATTGACCTATAGTTTTAATGCAATTCCTACCAAAATCCCAGCAAGGTTTTTTTGTAGACATAGACAAGCTTATTCTAAAATGTATATGGAGAGGCATAGGCCTTAATATAGCTAGAACAATCTTGAAAAAGAAGAATAAAGTAAGAAGAATCACGCTACCCAATATTAAGGTCTAGTATATAACTACAGTATGAAGGTAGTGTTGTGATAGCAGAGGTGGACACATAGATCAGTGGGACTAGAGAACCTATCAATAGTAACAGCCCCTCGACAGGCACAGCCAGCTGCTTTTTGACGAAGGAGCAGAAGCAATGCAATGGAGGAAGGACAGTCTTTTCAAAAAATGGTGCTGGAACAATTGGACTTCCACAGGCCAAAAAAATGAACCTTAAAATAGACCTTCTACTGTGTACAAAAGTTAGGTCAAAAGGGATCATGGACTTAAATGTAAAATGCAAAGCTATAAAACACTTTTAAAAAATTAAAGAAAATCTTTGGCATCTGGGGCCAGGCAAAGAATTCTTAGACTAGACACCAAAAACATGATTCATAAAAGGAAAAATTGATAAATGGGACCTCATCAAAATTAAAAACTTCTGCTCTGCAAAAGACCTCATTAAAAGGTAAAAAGACAAACTACAAAGAGGAAGAAAATATATGCAAGAAAATATATGCAAAGAACTTTCAAATCTCAGCAGTAAAAAAACCAAACAATCCAATTAGAAAATGGTCAAAAGACATGAGCAAACATTTGATTGAAGAGGATATACAGATGGTAAGCACATGAAAAGATATTCACCATCATTAGCCACTAGGGAAATGCAAATTAAAACCACAACGAGATATCTGTCATAGGGTCTTTTCTAATTTGTCTAAGCCACACATGTATGGCACAGATGGAGGGTCTGGTGTGTAGAAATTAGTAATTTATCCAGTAAAAGAGCTTAGCTGACCCCAGTGGCTATCTCTTACAGTGACTTATTGTCTTCTTGTTTTAGCATATAAATTAATTGTTTTATAGTGGAATTCCCAAATTTGGAGATTCACAAAGATCTCCAGAGTCAAATTTGGAGATTCACAAAGATCTCCAGAGTCATCTCTCCTAAAGCCATGTCTCATTCTAGTAGGATTTAGTGACTGATGATATAAAGGAGTAGCTCAAGTGTTCTGACCCTATCAGCAGCTATGTAGGGTAGACAAAGCCTGGGCCACTTACCAGCTGTGTGATGTGACAAGAAATTTATTTCTTTGAGATTAAGTTTCCTCCTCTGAAAATGAGAATGATAATTCTTCCCTTACAGGGTACTGTGAGGATCAGATCCAACATGGTGGATATGAGACACTCAAGCTAGTGCTCAGTGTGGTTGTGGATGCTGTTTCCGCACACAAGCCAAGGCTGCAGTCTCCAGGAGGAATTTAAGTGAATCTCTTTCTGGAGCAGTTTAATTTTGTTGACCATATGGCTAGAAATATCTGAGACAATCCCAAACTTATTATTCTGCCTGTTCTTCCCTTAGGTATGCTAATGCTTGTCTGAGCACACATCTTGTTTTTTTTCAAAACACAAGATCACTTTAACTATTCCTCCCGTCTTCCCTTGGTCACTCAGCTGGCCAGAGGAGCGGATCACATGTCTGCATGAGCTTTCCTTGATGTGTGAGTTGGCATGGGAAATTTCACAGGAATTTTTTCTCACCAATGCCTGGCAGAGCCTGTACAGAGCAGGTACCTATAAATATTTCATGAATGAGTCTTGATGCTATAGAGGAATGTGAAATTGGGAGCGAGGAGCCCACACATATTGTATTAGCCAGGAAGATATTTGGGATCAAGGGCAGCAGAGAGTCGGAGCAGAGCACATCCAAATAGCATTTGAAGAGACTGGCATGAAACAGTATTTACCAAGCAGCGTAGCTGCCATATGCTGGGCACAGTGAACAATACAGTGTGTTGGTAAGTATTATTTGGGAAAAGGAACATAAATAGTAAGGATGCAAGTGAGCTTTGATCTAGGCAGAATAAGAAAGGTGACCATAAAAAGGTAGAGAGGAGAGGGTGTGTCCAATTGTGGAAGCCGAGACTAGCTGCAGGGCGATGACATTCATGGTTGTCTTAGACTGGTGTCGCTGTTGCTGATAATAATATTAATAATAGCAAATATTTACATAGTGCTTTTTGTGTCAGGCACTGTTCTAAGTGCTTTACATAGGTTAACTCATTTAATCTGCTAAGCAACTCCGTGAGATAGTCACTATTATCTCCCCATTTGACAGATGATCACACTGAGGCGTCAAGAGGTTAAGAAATTTGCTCAAGGTCACACAGCTAGGAAGAAGAAAAGCTGCCTCAAATTTGCACTGTGAACCTTTGAAATTTGGTGCTAGGGAAGACAAGGAAGTTTCGTCTGCTCTGAGAACAGCATGACTCTTACCTTCTTAAATATATTTCTATAAACAGGGGCAATTGGACTTTTATAGGGCTACCCTACTACTGCCGCACACTAACGATGGTGGTAGGAACATATTAGGCATGAGTGAAAAATGCATCACTGATATTATGTAACAACCAGAAATCTGTGTGCGAGACATTCCTACTACCTCAGGGCTCTCCCAGATGTCCTCTCACTTTCTGACACGAGACCTAGGAGTTCTGGACACTCTTGGAATTTGATGGCAATCGTACCAGACCGCAGGCCACAGCTTGTACCTAGCCTGGTCCCCGTCACTTTTTCCGTAAGATGGTGGTGGTTTTACTTCTTCATGTTCATGCTCACATTCCTCAAAGTAGAGCCTCTCTCAGTTTTATGACCTGATGTCCTGTGCCCCGGGGTGTGCCTATGTGTGTGACAGAATGTATGCTGTGACTGTGTGGCTTTGAAAGAGCAGTTGTAACCTAGGCCAGCAGCCTCAGGAATTTTCTGCTAATAAGCCCAGTATCCTCATCCAGTTCTAGCAATGCTCTGCTAAAAACAGACTGCGGTCATTCATGTGTAAATGGAAACACACCAGAAAAAAAAAAAAAAAAGATTAATACCAAATGTACATCAAGATCAAAAGAAAAAATAAATTTCTCAATGGAATACTCAGATCTATGCAGAGACTATTGGTTACTGCTGCTTCATGTAAAATTAAAGGTCAGAGCATGTTTCAGTAAGGTTCTTAAAAAGGCAGGGATCAACCAGAGGCTATGATTTGAGAATCCCACAAGGATGATTTCCCAAAAAACCAGCTGAATCCTGAATTACACAAGGAATATGTTTCCCCTCAAACACCATAATAAATGCAAGAGATAACTAGGAGCCTCCGGGTCTGTGGTACTCAGGGCATATAGCCAAAACAGTTTTATTTAAAAACAAATACACACAATATTGTAATGAAGTTAGTAGCCATGAAATATTTGATCAGATTGATTTTATACTTTGATGAATTTTCAAAATCAAAAACATATAGATACATCACAGCAAATAGTTCTCCTGAGGATCATTGTCAGGTGAGTTTGCAGAAGTAGGTGTGGTTCCTCAGGTCCGGATACATTCATTTACACATTCTGTCACGCGTTTGTTCAGCACCTGGTAGTGCCAAGGTGAACTATGAAAACAGAGTAGTATAGGCTGGGCACGGTGGCTCACGCCTGTAATCCTAGCATTTGGGAGGCCGAGGCGGGAGAGTAGCTTGAGACCAAGAATCCAAGACCAGCCTGGGCACTATAGCGAGACCCCATCTATACAAAAAATTAAAAAAAATTAGCCAGGCATGGTGGCATGCATCTGTAGCTCCAGGTTCTTGGGAGGCTGAGGCAGGAGGATCACTTGAGTGCAAGAGTTTGAGGTTGCAGTAAGTTATGATGATGCCACTGCACTGTAGCCCTGGTGACAGAGTGAGACCCTCTCTCAAAAACAAACAAAGAGAGCAGTCTGGAGGACTGGTTAAGAGTGGGATTGGGAGTCAGACTCAGCTTAAATACCTGCTCCACCACTTACAAACTGAATGACATTCGGCAAGGGAGTAAACCTCTCTCAGCCTCTGTTTTCTCACCTGTACAATTAGGATAGTTATACTTGCCTTGCAGGGTTGTATGTGTTGAATGAGTAATATGAATATGAGACACTTAGCCCTGTGCCTGGCACACATTGGATGTTCTAAGGAAACGGGAGGAGTCAGGGTAGATGGCACTCCAGCAATTTACACTCCCTAAACTCAGAGATGCTCTGGTATCTTCCTCCCCCATTTTGTAAAACAGTACTTCAAAGATACCCCCTGCCCAGCCATCCATATCACCAAAAATGTACCCAGTAGCCAAGGAGAGGGGCCACCAGGAGGTGGAACATGCAGAGGTGGGCTTTGAAGGCAAGGATACCTGTGGGAAGGGAAAGCCTGGTTAGGGTGTCAAGGCTGGCTTCGTCCTTACTCTCCCTTTTCTCCCCAGACCAGGAGGGGAAATAGCTCCCCCTCATCTCTATAGGTCCGTGGCCCAGGGACACGTCTGCACATCCAGAATCCTCTGGCCCAGTGAGCAGTCTGGTTCCCTGACATGTCCACGCCTGCTTCCACCCTCCCTTTTCTCAGTTCCTGCTCCTGGTGGAGGGAGTTAAATCACGAGAGGTGTCCAGCAGATAGGCCTAGGGTTGGCCCTGTAGGACAAGTAGGACTCGGGGAAGATTTGCGGCTGTGGCGTTGTAAGTATGAGACTTAGAGGGAACACTGCTGCTGGCTGGGGGGCAGTGAAGAGTGGGAGGGGGGAGTGGCCCCATTTAGCAAATAAGAATACAAGACACTCCACTAAATCTGAATTTCACATAGACAACAAATCATGTTTTAATATATGTCCCGTACAAAATTGGGGATATACTTTGTTAGCAAAGAGGAGGGGGACATCTTCATACTAAAAATTATTGTTTTTGTGAAATTCATACTTAACTGGGTGTTCTGTATTTTATCTGGCAACCCTATTCGGAAAGGGAACATGGGAAACATCCCCCATCTTCCTGTGTTTCTGTCTGAGACCAGATAAGACACGGCATCTCTGAACAGTCCCCCAACCTGCTCTTCTACAAGCGGTCCCTTTGTGTGGACGTTGAGTCAGAATGACCACTGCGCAGGGCATGGTGCTGGGTGCCAGCAACACAGAGAGGTGTGAAATGATCCCTGACATAAGGACCCCCTCACTAACAGAGGACCAAAGTCTGATGGGACAATAATCACAATTGAAATAACAACAGTAATAGTTAATATTGATTGGGAGCTTATCGAGCCACTGTTCCAAGCACTTTGCAGCTTATTTTACTGAAATCTCACAACTACCCTAAGAGGTAGATTTTGCTATTCACTCCAGTTTATAAATAAGGAAACTGAACCTTGTGAGTAAGGTAACCATCTAATTTTTTACCCAAATTGAGACACATTTTAATGTGAAAGGGAGCACAATCCATAAATGCACCTGGCAACAGGTGTAAGCTGGTGCTGCCCCGGCACGCCAGGATACGGCGTTCCACTGACAGGGGATGTGCCTGGGTCTCTCTGCTAGAAAGTGGCAGTGGGAGGATTTGGATGCAGGCAGCAAAGCTCCAAGACTCGTCCCCATGCCCCTGACCAGTAGAGGAGGAGATTGATCTACATGAACTTCCTCCTGTTAGATGCTGAGTTCCCTAAGCACCCCCCCCGCAAAGGTGGGGCCTCCTTTTTTGCTTCCCACTGTGTCCTCGGCCCCTTGCACCCAGGACCCAAGCCAGAGTGAATGAGCAAATGAGTCTGGGAGCCTTTATGGGGAGGGCAGGATATGAGCAGAGCTTGAATAACAGAGAGGACCTGGGCAGGGACCCCTTTCTCTTCCTAGATTTGTCCCTCTTCCCAGATTCTTGAGGCAGAATAAGTGAGAGAGGGCCACTAAGTGACCTTGGCAAGAGATGGCAAACCAAATCGCAGGGACATAAATAAGGTGATGTCCGTGCTTGATGCTAAATCGTAAAGCATTCAGTCAGCCCTGGCACAACTCTTTTACGTGGACACTGAGGTGCCCACCACCTGCCCTCCCCAGTCCAGATCCATCACGTTGCCTGGGTCCAGTCCAGCGGACTGCCCTCTGGTGGGTCCCCTAGCACCAGGGATGCCCTGTCCTCCTTGTGGGGCTGATCCCCCAGGGACATCTTCCAATCTCCTCAACCAGCTCAGGCCTGCTGTCCTCTGTGTTCCCCCAGAGGCCCCGGCCTGAGGCCACCCCTCCCAGCCTCTCTGACAGCGCCTTCAGAGCCTGCTACTTCCATCTCTGCTCAGTGAATTGAAGCCCAGGACAATCCATCAAAAGCCTACACCCTTTTTAAACAGGAATCATGAGATCTTTAAAACGATAAACAAACCCCTCCTTCTTGCTGGAGGACCAGCTACTCACTTTTTAAGAAGAGAAAGCAGAGGGGGAGAGACAGCCTCTGGCAGCCGACTCCCTTTCCTCTCTCTCCAGAGAGATATCATTAAACCCAATGACTCCTGCCTGACAGCTGTAGAATGAATAAGTAAGGGTTGTCCCTGACATTTTTGTTCTACCCACAATTTAACTGCATGTAATTGAACTAACTAGACTGTAAGTTGAGGTTATGGGCAGTGTCTTAAAAGTATAAGACGTTTAAGTATACGTCTTTGAATCCCAAAAGTCTGGCACGGTGTTTCACATGTGGGGATCCAATAAACATAATTAATTTGATTTGACTGCTAAGGGTGTGTCTAAGCTTAAATACCCTAAATTACTTCTGACATCAACGTATTAGTCTGGGGCAGAAAGAGGCCTACCATGTACTTAAGCCTTAATCCCAAAAATTAGAAAGAAAAGAAATCTTACTCACTCACTTACTCCTGTCCTGTCTTCTCAGTCTCTCTCCAACTCTAGGGCTTCACTGTTGTTGAGCTGGGTGACTTTGGATAGGTCCCTGAACAATCTGGGGTCTTAATTTTCTGCACTGAATCAAGCAGGTTCAACAAGATGATCTTGAAGTCCCTTCCAGCTCTTGACATTCCAGGATTCTGGTTGCTCAGCAAGTGGAGCACAGGGATAGAGTATGGAGTAGATGCTTGGGGATAGGGATGGGGTGGCTGGGAAGGAGAAAATAAATATGGATTTGGGAAGGGAAAAAGAACTGGAGACTAAAGTGCACTTTGTCATCCTTCCAAAGGCTCACTACACAATATTGTCCCTCCGAAGTCCATCCTACATGGTGTCCAATCGATGCCCATGCACTTGGGCCCAGCCTTTCTTTTCACTCACCCCTCCCCGTACATGCTCTGCCTTGTTCCTGGCACAGGAAAATTAGTGGACCATAAACTAAGGTCATGGGTGTTGGCTTTTAAGTTGAGTAAGACAGATATAGCTCCTCATGGAGTTTATAGAATAGAGCAAGAGCAGATGTTTAAAAACAAAACAAAGCAACTCAATTAAGTATTAACTGTGTGCAGGTTGCCCCAAGACTATATCAAGTACTTCCTACTCTTGGAAATGAGGGAAGGCTTCTCAGAGGAGGTGACCAGGGGGTCGATCACTTGATGCCTGGATCATTTCCCACAAGGTCTTTCTGCCTCCAATTGATCCTGATAGAGCTTTTAAAACACCAATGTCTTGCCATCATTCCCTTCATGGAAGCTGGGTGGCCTCCTTGGGTGCAAACTTGAGTAGAGATTCCATCTCCGTTTGGAGCCTTTTCCAGGCTGTTGCTCCTAGGACAGGCTGTTGCCTTTCGGTGCCCAGAGTGCCCTATGAGGTATATCTGACCCCTTCTCCTATCCTTTCTGTGTACCCAAGAGAAAGGGGATCAGAATCTGAGCCCATCCCTGGCTACCCTTGGATCAGATCTGATCGCCGACATTTTCAATTGCAAACAACAGAAAATTCCAACTCTGAAGCTTTTAAAGGGTGAGAAGAGAAAAAGTTAGAAATTAAATACAAAAGAGATCTGCTTGATATTTAGCTCCTCTAACTCTAAAAATAGAGTGTCTGAATGGGAAACTGGCACTCTCTGTACTAGCTGTCTATGTCCTTTATACATTATTTATGGCTGAGGAGGTGCCCACAAATCTGACAGTAATCCTTTGTGCCATCTTCATCACTGAGCCCTAATCCTAAGTAAATCGTCCCTCCGTATTCACGGGGCTTGGTTCCAATACCCCCATGGATACCAAAATCTGTGGATGCTCAAGTCCCTTATATATAATGGTGTAGTATTTGCATATAACATTCACATATCCTCCTGTATACTTTAAATCATCTCTAGATTACTTATAATACCTAATACAATGTAAATGCTATGTAAATAGTTGTTATACTGTGCTGTTTAGGGAATAATGACAAGAAAAGTCTTCAGTACAGATGCAACCATCCATTTTCTTTCCAAGTATTTTCAATCCTCAGTTGGTTGAATCCATGGATAATAGAACCCATGGGTAAAGAGGGCCAACTGTATATCTTGTGAAAATTACTTCAAAAGACAGTGCTGAGAGAAGAGGTATAACAGTTGTAAGGAGAAGAATGAGCAGGTTAGGATAATTGCAATATCTGGCCTCTGAAATGAATGCCAGTTCTTCACAGGAGACATTTCAGAGAACACTGTGTAATTTTGGAGCTGCAAAACCTCAGAGCAAAAGCTTGAATATCATAATCTCTTGCTGTTTCAACAAGCCACAGATTGTTACTAATTTTTGCCTGATTTTACATAAGGGATAATACATTATCTGCAAAGGTAAAGGTATAGTCTCTCTGCAGAAGCATAGCTTTGTTGGGATGTGCCAGAGATCCAGAGAGAAAATTGGGGAAGAAGAGAGTGTTAATCTCCAAAATACTTTACATCTTATCCCTCAACTATGTTCTCTGGGACTGCAAAACAGAAACTCATAGAAATTAGAATATCTTTTAAAAAATTTCTTTCTTTTAAATTTTTAGAGACAGTGTCTTGCTATGTTGCCCAGGCTGGTCTTGAACTCCTGGCCTCAAGAGATCCTCCTGCCTCAACCTCCCCAGTAGCTGAGATTACAGGCGAGAGCCAATGCACCCAGCAGAAATTAGAATATCTTGATTTGTTTCATAAAATAGCGTCCAGAAACCTACACAACGCAGAAGAGCTTGGTGTCAAGGTTTTGGCAATTTGTCCTATTTGACATTACAGGAAAAGCCCTAAGGTGGACTTCTCTCGGCTGGGTTCTGAAGAATGCAGGAGAGAAGCATCTCCTGGGGGCCGTGTCCATCCTGGAGGGAGAATGTAAAGGCAGGAGGGGCAGGAGGGGTAGCTTTCAGGGAACCATGTGTAGTATGATGTGACTAGAGAGGGCGGTATTCGGGGAGGGGTCACGAAGAACTCAGCATTATGGACAAACACAATCAGATCTGTGTTTCCAAAAGCTCCTTCGGACACGTGGGCAGCTGGGCACCCTGCAGGGAGCTGGATGGAGGAGACTCCTAGAGTCCCAGCACCGCTGCTGCTCTCCCACCTCCCTCACCCCTTCCTGTTCAATTGCCCCATGAGCCTCTCCCCAATTTGTGTAACAAACTATTTAAAGAGGATCACTCTCATAGTTTCTTCGAGGATAGCCCTAAGAATTTGCAGGTGAATCTTGTGGAGTTTGCACGCTTCTTAAGCACCTGGGAGACCCTTTTGCCCACCAGTACGTGAGAACCTCTAGGAGGCTTGTTTCTGGCCGGGCCTCCCTGCCTCCACCTCCATCATGGGGAACCGTCATTTCTTCAAGCCCCAAGTCCCGTGGTAAATTCTGTGTATGTAGATGTATAGTCTTAAAGCATGAACTCCAAAATCATGTTTAGTCTCCAAAAAACACAACGAACATATGTCTGTGCTGATAGAGGGGGATGATATTTGGATGAAATGTTTTTTTCTTTTGCTCGTCTGTATTTTTTATTTTTCTACAAAGAAGTCGGCAGTACTTTTATAGCAAGAAAAGTATTAATTAAAAGAAATGTAATGAGCACCGTGTATTTGTAAGCTCATGGAAGAAAGACTTGCCTGAGAAGGGTTACACAGTGCAGGGAAGTGCCCTTGTTTTTAGCAGGAAAGAGAGGCCTTGTAACAACAGGAAGCGCCGAGAGGCCTCAGCACCAAGGCTTCCAAGCAAAGTGGCTCTGGAAACAATGGCTGCCTGTGGCTCGGGAATATCGTGCAGGAAATGGAAGGACGCTGGCTGGGGGTGGGGTGCAGCGGGGAGCTGATAAGCACTACCTGGCTGTTCCTCACACAGACCCCGCTGGCCCAAGATGAAGTCGATTTTTTCTAGATGCTCCTCATCTCCCATTGACAAAATTGATTTTAGAAAAATGCAGACATGAGAAGAAAGAGCCCATAGTGCCATAGGTCTGGAAACCATCAGGAAGCTGGGCAGCCCAGGAAACCACAGGGTCCAATAAGCAAGAGCTAAGTCCCTGGAGGACTCCACTTAGGACTCCACAAGAATAAAAACAGCCTCAGGGTTAATGGGAGTCCAGCCATACCAAGGGGATATGTATAAACCTCCTGAGGGTGAAGTTTATGTTTTATTTGACAGAAACTTCTGTTCATATGGATGAGATGAGTTGGGGAATCATTAATAGTACAAATGTGACACAAAAACAAAACTAACAAACAAAAACTAACTGTAATGTTTGGCCCTAGGAGGCCTAGATAAAAACCAGAACCAGTGGGAGTGGGGACCTGAACATCGGCAGGTAGAAATCCAATCTAACTTTTAATTTCTAGCCCAGTTTCTCCTCCCAGCTTCATCTAGGAAGTTGACGGATGCTGGGAGGCTCGACCTGGCAGAAACATTAGCAATCATCTGGATCCAGAACTTGCTCCAGGTGTAGTAAAGATGGACGTTTTAGCCTGGGAGTGGCTGGTTCGCTAGAGGACACACAGCTGGTTCGTGTTGCTGTAACTGACACGTACGCAGCACCCAGTACCTGTGAGATACCAGGGGAATTAAAAAAGAGTTACTTTCCTCAAAGGTCTAGAGTCTAATACCTGTAGGGAACCCAGTTTTCTTAATTCATTGTCTAAGTCCTTCTCCCTCTTCAAGTTGCTGTTAGTTATGAAATCACCTCTACGTGCTGCTGCTTTCTAGTCCTCCCCATCGTTGGTGTGTGCCTTGGTTTCCCTAGTGTGAGGTTATGCTGATAAAACATCCTGGGCAGCTCATGGACTTTGCATTCAGACAGACTTACAACTGCACCCCAGTGTAACACTGGCTGTTTAACCTTGGACAAATTGACCACACTGAACCTGAGTTTCCCATCTAGAAAATAGGAACAGTAATGCCTACACCTCAGAGTTGTAAGAATGAAGTGGAGTAATAATGGCTAAGCATGGAACTCCACAGCATTTGGTTCATCCAGCCCATAACCACCCATGAGGCATGCAAAAAAAAAAAAAAAGTAAGTGGCCTGGACACACTCAGAGGAGAAAAAAATTTACATTTCCCTAAGTCTTAAGATGATTGGTGCTAGTGAAGAATACAGATCAAGAAACAGGTTTATTTTCCTTGTTTCTCTCTCATTATCCTGCTCAGTTCACAAGTCTCTCTCCTACACTCTCTGGAGGCGTATATGGCCGGCCTTTTTACCCATTACTGCTTACAGCCTCCACCCAGTGACAGCCCAGGGAGTAGCTGGCAAGAAAGCTGATCGCCCAGTTAATAAAATCTTGATCAGGTGATTCAACTGACTGCTCTTTGTGCAGTTAAATTGAGGGTTGGTTTTTTTTTTTTTTTTTTTTGAGACATGGTCTCACTCTGTCACCTAGGCTAGAGTTCAGTGGCAAAATCAT
Organism: Lemur catta; assembly: GCF_020740605.2. Classification (NCBI taxonomy): domain Eukaryota; kingdom Metazoa; phylum Chordata; class Mammalia; order Primates; family Lemuridae; genus Lemur; species Lemur catta. The sequence goes on along the minus strand of NC_059128.1, from coordinate 225,670,424 downwards.
AGCTCACTGCAACCTCAAACTCATGGGCCTAAGTAATCCTCTGGCCTCAGCCTACTGAGTAGCCTGGACTACAGGTGCATGCCACCAGGCCTGGCTAATTTTTTTTTAAGTTTTTGTAGAGATGGGGTCTTGCTATATTGCTCAGGCTGGTCTCGAATTCCTGGCCTCAAGTGATCCTCCTGCCTCAGCCTCCCAAAATGCTAGGATTACAGGCATGAGCCACTGCGCCTGGCCAAATTGAAGATTTAAATGATTTGTTGTTGCTCACAAGTTAGGCCTGAGAACCTTCCAGGGGTTGACAGATCTTTCTGCCCTCCATGAGCAGCCCCGTGGAGTGAGTGATGTCTGCCTCTACGAATCCTTGAGAACAAAACTTCTCTAGAGTCATACAGTAGGAAGAATGAACCAAAAATGTCTTTATAAATTACACAGAACCTAGCAGCCTCTATTTTCAGCAATGAGACAAAAATCCTCTGTGCAGTTTCTGTGTACAAGATGAACAGAGCTCTAAGCCCTGGGCCACGTGGGGACTCCCTGCAGGTTTGTTTTCCATGTTCAGAGCATGTGAACCTTTTTCTCTACTCAGCACCGCCCTTCCTCGCAGCCACCAGCACCCCCAGCCCAAGCATGCACACCCGAGGCACCTGTGAATCCCTCCAAGGCTTGTTAGCCAACTATGATGATGACCAGTCTTATATGTGAGTCAGAAAAGCTTTTACCTTCCTTAAAGAAATTTCAGGAAACAGCTAGAAAGGGCGAATTTTCTCACCTCCCCTTTCATTCTTGAAAAATCATAAGAGGTTCTCTCCACTGACCCTGAAGAGACATCTTTTTTTCTCTTTGGAGTGATATGTTTGTGGCATATCTTCCTCCAGATTACCCACCCCTTCCCTCTCAAAAGCCTATTTCTCTGAAGGGAAGAACTCTGGGTTGGCCTGATGAGTACCTGAAGGTCTAGTTCCAGAGCTACCTGGACTGGACATTATTCTACAGGCAATGGGGAGCCACTGAATGTTTTAGAGTAGGGGAGCTTTATCATCAAGGTAGTATTTTCGAAAGATTTATCTGGCAGTGGAGATCGAGATAGAATGCAGTCTTCCTGGGCAGTCCTCAAAAACTCCCCCAATTTATCTGAACACTCTTCTCTTCTACCAGATTGGTCTAGCCGTAATTCCTAGAATTCACATTATTTCTTGCTTTCCTACTTTGTTTATACCATTCTTTGTTCCCTGTGCCACCAGAAAGTGGATGACATTTACTAAGTGCTTATTATGCACTAGGTGCTTAAATGAGCATTCTGCATGGATTGTAGTATATATCGCATCATGTCACATCACATCACATCTTGTCATATCATCTCAAATCATCCTTCTTACTGCGTCACCTTGACTTGTCCTTCTCTATCCACTCATCTCACAATGCTGTGAGCCCCTGAGCATGAGGGTCCCATCTCAACTCTCTCTGATGTGGTCCTTCTCATACAGTTGGCTCTCTATAAATGAACAATTTCCTGTTCTTGTTCAATGTAAAAGCTCTGCCTGACTTCTCCCACCATGTGTAATCTTTTTCAAAGAACTTCCGTCACATTTTTTTTTTGCCTGTCTAGGGCCCTTAACATATTTTGCTTGATATTTTCATACTAGCCAAGTTACTTAATAATACCTCTGAGCTTCAGGTTCCTCATTTATAAAACAGGGATAAACACCTCCCTCATAAGGTGGTTGTGAGGATTGCACTGCCTACAAATAAGGGATAAAAAGGGTGAAGCTCAGAGACCAGCACATGGTAGGTACACAGTAATTGTCCATTTCTTTCTTGGCTTCCTGAAAGCAAAGGTCTAATTCAGCTTTTTGTCCCTCAGGCTAGGTAGGTTGTTCCGGGGCTGTCAGGTCTGTGCAAACCTACTCCTAATGTCCAAGGAAGCTGAGAGGCAGAAGTATGCAGTTCCTCAGAAGGAAACATTTAATAGAGACTTAGGAACGGAAACCATGTCCCAGGCAGCCATGATACAAGATGGTGGATCCCCATGCCATTACCCTAGTGCTTATATATTAATATCAAAGGACTACTGGAGTCAGCCCCTCAGGGAAATGCAAGAATGCTATGTGAATCTGCCTAAGGGCAGGGTTTATGGTCCACTTTGTTCTGATCTAAGGGCAGGATTTACGTAACAGTAGATGAAGTAGGAATCTTAGAGGCATTCCCGGAACAGGTGTTAATCAGAAGTCTACATGGTGGATTAGCATGGAAGATGGAGTTGCTTAGCCTCCACACAGGCCCTCGTAACATCCACTTGGCTAGAAGGAGAATCTTTGCTGTCACTGAGATAGAGAGAGCATTGACAGCAGAGACCTAAGGGCCCCCTCAGGGACGAAAGTCCGGGTGCAGATCAGAGGGAAGACCTGGACACTTCTACAGGAAAGGGCTGACTTGAGTTGGCATCTGAGAGCCTGTCCATGAGGAGGGGGAGGGGGCCCAGGTGCTCCCCGGGACCCTGAGTCTGGAGGAATAGACTCCAGCATGCAATCTGCCATCTGGAGCTCGCTCAGCCAAGTGGCAGAGCCACCCAAGGCCAGCAGGTTAGGCAAACACTTCGGCTTAACAAGGGGTAATAACCTCAACAGGGTCATCAGAGAGGACTTTATCAACCATTTAGAAGTTGCGTCACTGATTTCAGAAACCCCACTGGCTTCTTTAACAAAACTTATTTTCAAAAACTTTTTTTTTTTTTGAGACAGAGTCTCACTCTGCCTCCCAGGCTAGAGTACAGTGGCGTCATCATAGCTCACTGCAACCTCAAACTCTGGACTCAAGTGATCCTCCTGCCTCAGCCTCCCAAGTGGGCATACTCCACTGTGCCCAGCTAGTTTTTGTATTTTTTGTAGACACGAGGTCTCATTCTTGCTCAGCCTGGTCTCGAACTCCTGACCTCAAGCAATCCTTCCATCTCAGCCTCCCAGAGTGCTAGCATTACAGACATGAGCCACTGCACCTGGCCAAAACCCCATTTCTTTCTTTTAAATAAAATACTTTTACTATACCCCCATCACAGAAAACTTAGAGTAGAGAAAAGTGAACACTGTTTTTTGTCAGGTTACAGCATGAAAATGTCGGTTCTTAGCATGCTCGTGGCCGAAGAATGGCCATACACACCAAAGTAAGGCAAGCACGAAAATGAGGTTTGAGGAGAGAAAGATAGGGTTACAGAGCAAGAGCAAGATATAGATTTACAGTGCAGGATACATACACCACAGATGACAACCCAACCCCTGTAGCAGCAAAGGGAGACCCAAAGGAAGGGCAAAGAGAGTTTGGTTGTGGTTTGCAACTTGTTTTACAGTGTCCAGATTGGGACCTCCCTAGTGGCTCAGATATCACCGTGGAACCTATTTTTATTGGACAGTTCAGAGTTGTATTACTACACATGCAGGTTGTGCTAGGTCAATTTCCAGACTCTATCGTATCTATAGGGCTTGGCCCGTGGGCTAGAGAGTCCTCTGCATTCTTTTGCAGCTGGCACCCTAAGTTCTGATTGGCAGATTCATGGGGATTCCCTCCTCTCCCAGGTATGGCAGTTGCTCAGGAGAGGATTAGGGTGGGGCAGGACCAAGATGGGGGCTGGGGGCCCACCCATGTCCTTCTTCCCAGATGGGGCAATTGCACCAAGGCAACAGCACCCACTTTCATCCCTAGGAGACCTGGAATCCCTCACTATCTACCTAACATTTTCTACCATCTAGAGGTAATTGATATTCACATTTCAGGGTGTGTCATTTTTTATCATTTAATATATTAGGAAGGGGTGGTTTAAAAGCAACAATTAGTCTTTACTCTTTGTATTTGTATATCTTTTTCATTTTTTATCAGCAAACATTCTTTTGTATTTTTTTCAAAAGGAACTTAAAAATAGGTATTAACCACGAGGTGGTGCACACTTGAAGGTAGGGCCTGCAGTGGTAGAATTTCAGGCATTTGGGCAGTCAAGGGCAAGGAGCTGATCAGCTCTTCTCAAATTGTGGCTCCACAGTTGCCACCAACTCAGAGGACTTGTCCTTGTGCTGAGGAAGAATTGAACTAGGGTAGAAAAGCATGGGGCTTTTTCTATTCCTTATCACTTGTGGTATCATAGAAAAAGCACAGGCTTTGGTGTCAGACAAACCTGGGTTTGGATCCCAACTCTGGCACTTCCTAGCTGTGTGATGTTGGGCAGCTGACCTAAGCTTTCTGAAAATCAGCTTTCATACTTTGCAAATGGAGATCATTTTACCTTGTTTCATGGATTGGCTATAATTACAGAATGGAGAATGCAGTCAAACAAACAAACGAACAAATAAAAATACATCTAAAGCAGTGCCTGGCACATAATAAGGATTTTCTTCTTTGAGGGATCCAGTTATCAAGGAAGCACAGAAAATCTATCTGGGCAAAAATGACCAATCTCCTCTTCAGCAAAATATTTTGAATGCTTGTGTTTTTAAGGCTGTTCTTGATGAATAAGACACAGGACTGTCCTCATTGTCCCCACGGGGCTCACGACTTAGTAAAGAAGGTGAAACAGAAACAAGTAACACCTCATACCTGGTGCTGGACACAGAGTAGGCTTGAAGCAAATATTTGTGGAATTAAATTTATTATGAAATTTTTTTTGAAAACGTAATATATTCTTATAGTTCAAAATCTAAAAATATAAAAAAATGCAATAAGAAGTTTCTCTCTTACTCAAAGCCCTAGTCCCAGCTCTCCAGTTTCTTTTCCTGTAGGACAACTAAAGTTAGCACTTTCTCATGAATCCTTCCATAGATATTGACTGCATATACAAATAAAAATGCATGTCTATTCTTTTATCCTCTCTTTTTAAAAAAAGAGGCTAGCATATCATTACAGTGGTCTGCTAACAATATATCTTGGAGACCACTCTATGTCTGTACATGAAAATGTTCTTTTTAATGACTATATAGTATTCCACTATGTGAACATTCCATTATTTATGTTAGCAACTTCCTATTATTGGACAATCTTGTGCTATTACAAAAACTGCTGCAATGAATAACCTTGTTCATGTTATTTATCATGTGTACAAGAATATCTGTAGGATAAATTCCTAGAAGAGGAACCACTGAGTCAAAGAGTATTTGTATCTGTAATTCTGATAGATACTGTCAAATTGCCCTTCAGAGGTTATGCCAGTCTCCCCTGCCACTAGCAATGCATGGCAGTGCTTGTTTTCCACAGCCATGCCAACACTGTGTGTTATGTGTCTTTGCCAATCTGAGAAGTGAAAAATGATATTATATATCAGTGCAGTTTTAATAGGCAATTGAGTTGAATTGACAATCCTCCAGAGTGCCATGAAGAGAGGAGGCAAGGAGATATGAGATCATGGAGGAAAGAGAACCTAGTTCTGCCTGAGGAAGGCTTTATAGAGGAGTTGGGACTTGAGCTAAATCCTGAAAGATAAGTAGAAGGCCTTTCCCAGCAGAGAAAAGGCAATGGGCTCAGGCATGGGGAACATCCCATGCAAAGCTGGGAAGGTATGAAGGTGCAGAGCACACTCAGGAAGTGGCAGGTTGTTCAGTGTGGCTAGAACCCAGCATCCCTGTGTAGAGAGAGGGAGGGAGAGCTCAGCAGTCAGTAATGGGACTAGCAAGGTGGAGAATGGCCAGGTTGTGGAAAACTTCCTAGGCTTTACTCTGCAGTTTGGACTCTACACTGTTGGTAATAGGGAACCATGGGAAGTGTTTAGGCAGGAGAGTAACACAACCTAATCTTTGTTTTCAAAGGATAAAATATATTCCCTGTATGTAGGAACTAAACAGAAGACAGAACTAAACCCTATACTCCCTGAAATGAATTTGAAAGTGAAATAATAATAAAACAATTGCTTTAAACTCTGTAGGGAAAATGAGAATAGTACAGTGTAAACATTCCTCACTATTTTCTTCCTCTTTTCCTCCTGGGAGAAGATTATACTCGAGTTCTTCGTGGAGTAAAATGTGTATGACTTCTCACTGGAAATTCCCAAAGGGTGGTTCTAGACATGTTTTGAGCCAGATAATCATCTCATTTCCTAAAGGACAATTCTTCTTTAGATTTATATGTTCTGATCTATAACAATAAGAAATTATAGTTACATTACTTATAGTGTCACTCTCTATGCATGTGAATAATGAAGAACCAAAGGATATAGACAATATAAATAAGCTTTTCCCCTGGTAAACAAAAACACAAGCATCAGAAAAAAAAATAGATAAATTGGACTAAATGCAAAACTTCTGTGCTTCGAAGAACACCATTAAGAAAGTAAAAAGATAAACCCACAGCATAGGACAAAATATTTGGCAATCATATATCTGATAAGGGTCTAGTATTCAGAATATATGATGAACTCTAACAACTCAAGAATAAAAGACAAACCACCCAACTCAAAATGGACAAAGGATCCAAACATATTTCTTCAAAGAAGATATACAAATGGCTAATAAGCACATGAAAAGATGTTCATCATTACTTACCAAGGAAATGCAAATAAAACCCACAATGAATACCACTTCACACTTACTAGGATGACTATAATAAAAAAAAGACAATAACAAGTGTTGACAAAGATGTGGAAAAATTGGAATCCTCATGCATTGCTAGTGGGAATGTAAAATGGCAAGGCTGCTATGGAAAACAGTTTGGCAATTCCTTAAAAGTTAAACATAGAATCACCATATGACCCAGCCATTCCACTCCTGGATATATATCCAAGAGAATTGAAAACATATGTCCATACAACAAACAACTTGTACATGAAGGTTCATAGCAGCATTACTTACTTATAATAGCCAAAAAGTAGAAACAACTCAAATTTCCATCACCTGATGAATGGATAAACAAAATGAGGAATGTATTTGGAATATTATTCAGCCATAAAAATGAATGGAATGCTGACACATGCTACAACATGGATGGACCTTGAAAACATGTGAAGTGAAAGAAGCTCATCGCAAAGGCCACATATTTTTAAGATTTCATTTGTGTGAAATGTCCAGAACAGGCAAATTCATAGAAATAGAAAGTTAATTAGCAGCTGCTAGGGGCTGGGGTGAGGAGAGAAAGGGTAGTAACTAATAATGGATATTGGGCTTTCTTTTTGGGGTGATGAAAATGTTCTAGAATTAGATAGTGTGTTGGTTGCTTAACCTGTAAATATACTAAAATCACATAAGTATGCACTTTCAAAAAGTGAATGTTATGGCATTTGAGTTATATCTTAATTTTTAAAACAAAAATTAAACTTTTCTCCAAAGCCCTAAAATATTTAGATTTTTTTTGCTTAGAAAATTAGAAACACACACACACACACACACAAATTAGAAATAATTAATTTGGTCTTTTTTTATTTCAAAATATTAAGGGGGTACAAATAATTTTGTTATATGGACAGTTTTTATAATAATTTGGTTTTTTTTAAGAACAGAAAACATACTTTGTCAAATAAATACCACAAATTTTCAATATTTCTTTAATTCCACATTAGGCCAGGTGGAAGAGAGTTGAAAGAAGATAAAACAGAAGGAAGAAAGAGAATCGGAGGGAAAACTGGGGTGGACGGTGACCGCTAGGCAGGGAGAGCCTTGCAGAGGCTGGGAGGGCACAGGACGGAAGTCGGAGTTGAAGAGGGACAGGCACAAGGTAGGACACAAAGGAAGAGCAGGGACTAGCACAGAGAGAGAAGTTACAGGGGGCCATCGTGACAGCACCTGGATTCTTGGGTAGAGAAGGGGGGAACGCCCAGAAAGTTCTGTACCGACAACCCAAGCTAATGGGGAAGGAATTTAAATCTTTACTAGAAAAGATTGCCTGGCAAAATCCCAAAGAGGGGGCTCATTCATGGCACAACAAAACTGTTTCTCTCCCATATGCATTGCAACAGATTCTAACACAGGATTTCTTCCCTGTGCATTGCCTTGTGCCCGTCTCTCTTTTATCCTCCCCCCTACAGTATAATATTATTATTCTCCACCCACCAGTGGCTCTTGGTCCTTTTTATCACCTCAAACATGATGATGAACATATCCATCATGCCCAAAAGTTTCCTCGGGCCCTTTCGAAATCCCTGCCTCCTGCCTCTTACTGCTTTATCTTACTGTAAATTAGTTTGCATTTTCTAGAGTTTTACATACATGGAATCATACAGTATGTACACTTTCATAGTCTGGCTTCCTACTGTCACCAACCCTAAAGTTTTTGGTCTGCACTCATATGCTTCATCTCTCCTTGTTACTGCTGAGTTGTATTCCATTTCTATGTATACACCACTGGACTTGACTTTGAAGGTCAGGAATTCAGGACAGAGAGAGGAGATGAAATCTAACCAATACAGACTGTAACGAAATCCAGAATGGGGACAGGGGAGTGCCTGGTTCCCTAAAACATAAATGCAATTTGCTATGAAAGAACGTAGACACCATGGCCACATAAATGACCAAATAAAATTGTGCTTGTTCCGATCTCTGTCCCCAGACCCGATCAGATCTCTGGCACTCAGGGAACTGAGGCAGCTTAGCAGAGTTATGACTTCTGGGGGAGGAACAATTTGACTGCTGGCCTTTTCTGCACTAAACCCTTGAAGAGGTGAGGAATTTAGGAGAGTGCCCCACACCTATTTATAAGTGTAAAACGTCTTTTATTAATAGTTGTACCAGGTTAGATCAAATGAAACAAAAGACTTAATAGTGTTTCATAAACTGTGAAGCATAAATCAAAGGCAAGGTTTACTTTTCCATCAGAACCCACCTCAAGATATATTTTGTGCTCAGATTAAAAATTAATGTTTAAGATCGCTGATCCAGGAAAAACAACAAACAAAAAAGGGAGGTTAGAACCATCAGTGAAACAATTTGAAGAAGTTATATCATAATCAGCAACTGTGTGTACCTCTGTAGGAGGAGACTCAGAGTTCTTTGGGCCCAGGGTAAATCCCACAGAACGAGCTCTGTGACTCGACCTCCAGCGTCACTCCTTCCCATGCCTACACTGACAATGGAAGCTTTCTTTCCATCTATACCTACTCAGCTATTTTGTATCAAGCTTCTAGCCTGTCCAGAATCCTAGGGTGTCCCCAATCTGATTGAACCCCAGGGACAATACTCTGAAGAATTCTGAGATTTCAAGACTAAACTCTTAGCAGCCCCTGCAACACTAGCCCCCCAGGGCTATCTTGAGGCCCTTGTTACCCTAAGTATGGGTGGCAGATTGGCACTACCCGATCTGGGAATTTGTTGGAAATGCAAATTCTTGACACTCCCTCCACACATCTCCTTACTGAATTGGAATATGCATGCTAACAACATCCCCAGGTGATTTGTATGCATGTGAACGTATGAGAAGCTCTGGTCTAGACTGGTGGTTCCTTCAACTTATGTGTGCATCAGAGTGAGCTGGAGGCTGCTGATGCTATGGAAGGTGACCCAGGGACCACGGTCTAAGGACCACTGTTCCAGGGTCTAGAGCTAGGTGATTACACAGAGATTAACCGAGTCCTTTCCTACTACTGAGTAATAATGATGGAGAATTCCAACACTTTCCAACTCAGCCCAAGATGAGAACCCAGGAAAGCTAACACTCCACAGGGATTGGGACCATGACCTCTTCCCTTGGGTTGTTTTAATATCGTCTCCTGCTTAATTAAACAGAGCCACGGACGAGAGGTTCTAGGGCCTCTGTACCAAAGCCAGAATAAATTTATGGCAGAGGCTCTGTCTGGGAATGTGTTTTCCCCACCTTTAAAAGAAATGGAGCCTGAAGTGCCACAGCTGGGAGGTCCCTATCTGAGAACAGGCTGAGACAGGTTGGCAACCCTGCACTGCCCCTTTTGTGGAGTGTTCTTTAAAAAGGCCCTTCGAGTCTGAGGCTTGTGCCTTTGAGTCTTTGTGCCCCACACCACACAACGGCCACACGCCTCAGTAGGGAATTGAAGTGCAGAATTCCCTGAGGGCTAAGCACAGCTCCCAGACTGCCAACGCACTGCTAGATCCTCCTGCCTTTGTGCTACGAAGATACCCCTAAATGTATGGAAAAAAGATCCCATGGAAGCAAAATTACTCTCAAATGGAAACATTTACTAAAGAAGGACAAAACAGCCATTCCAAAGAGTAGAGATTAGTTTTGACTGGTATGAGGTTGGTCTTCTACCCCAGAGGCCCATTGGATGGCAGGAGGCAAACTCTGTTTTCAGCAAAAAAAAATTGTAAGTTTATATCGTAGATAAGCTACAAGTAGAAATAATCACTGTCATTGTGGAATGCTTATTCTATGCCAGGGTCTGTGCTAAATGTTTACAAGTATTATTTCAGTCCTAGCTATGAGGTTAATACTACTATTAACCTCATTTTGCAGATGTGGAAACTGAGAAACAGAATCATTGTATATTTTTCCTCAAGTTTACAAAGGCAGTTTGGTGTCTAAACCTGCACTCTCAACTATAGGCCACATGTGGCAGGTTACAGAACAGCCAGGTGTGGTGGGAAAAGAGTCAACCATTATTGTGCACAACAGGGACGTTAAGATATATTCTTTTAAGCACTAGAACACTTTCTTTCTATCTCTATCTACTTGCATGAGGGTGGGAGACAAAAATCTTACCAAGAACCCTATTTTATAAAACAGATCAAATCATAGCTCTTCTGGCTGAAGACAAGTAGAAACTCTGGAGCCCTGCCCGTGCCCACAGCCCCTCCATCACACCCCAAAGTGGCTCGACGGCTGTGGTCTCTGTCCTCACTATTTCCAATCCCAAGTCCACTCCCTGACCTCTTCTGACCTGGGTTAACAGAGAAGATTCTCCCTGGCTCCAGTCATGGAGGCCAGGGGCAAACCATGGATGTGTGCTAGAGGGGGATGGCTCTGGGCATGCACAGCCTTTGAGAGATGGCAGAATACTTTAAGTGTGATGAACTTTATTGAGCACCTAAAATTAGAGTTACTTGAAGGCAGCAAGGGGAGGAGTGCTTAGAAAGTGTCATAATTCAGGTAGAATATTGAGTCTGAATGCCTGGTGTCTACCCACATAAAGGTCCGGTCCAGCCTGGAATTGTGTGTAGGTGTGAGCATGTGCAGTAAGCATTAATGAATTGGCATTGGTCTAATCTGCAGCATCAATGGACTAGGCATGTGGTGGGGATGTGAGCACAGTGCTAACCCAAGCGTTAGTTCATGGAGGCCCCACACCACCTCTATGCCTCCAGGAAGCCACTCACTGAAGACTTCAGAGTGAGAGGCTTGGGTTCTTCCATCCCAGACCGCCACTGACAGCATTCTCACGGGGCCACCTCAGGCGGATCTGTCCAGTGACCAAAGTGGCAAGCGACTTGCCGCTCTCTCCATATCATCCAAGGACTGCATCTGCCATTCTGGGCCACTGAGCAGGTCAACCCCCAGGAGAGAACAGCACAGCTGGACCCTTCCACCAGGGCACTGAGCCTCTGGAGTGGCAGGAATTTAAGAGGCCATGTCAGTCCCTTTTATGTGGTCTGTTAAATCAATGACTGATTGGACCCACGGTGGTGGGGGTGGGGATGGGGTAGGGGAGGCCCTCACTTTTTAATAAAAACCTCTTTAACATTTAAATCACCTTTAACATTCTGACAGATTTCTTTCAGTCTTTTTTTCTTCACAATGATTTTTTCATAACTGAATTCACAATATTTTTTTTTACTTACTTGTATTATAAGCATTTTCCCACATATTAATTACTTTTCATAAGCAACAAGCAATTATGAGTGAGTGAAGCAAATTTATCTGTGCTTTGACAGAATAAGAATAAGGCAGTGGTTCTCCAATTTTGGTGTGCCTCAGAGTTACCCAGAGGGCTTGTTAAAACACAGATTGCTGGGCCTCACCCCCCGGAAGTTTTGAATCAGTGGGTCTGGAGTGGGGCCTGAGAATCTGCATTTCCAACAAGTTCCCAGGAGATGTTTTTGCTGCTGGTCAGGAGACCACACTTGGAGAATCAGTGAAAAGACTGACTTGTGGGTTTCAAGGTCACTGCTGATCTCAAAATCAAAGTTTTTGCATATTTTTCAAATTATTTAAAAAAAACCTCTTAAAACACATGAGTTTTTGAAACTTTAACAACATCCTATGATTTTTTTAAAATACAAAAGGAACATCACCTACCACTTATAAGTAACTGTTTCCACTTGTAACTCATATGAGTTCCATACTTATTTCTCTTTGAAGTTACCTGAATTTTTAGAAGGATATCTTTAAAAGACAGTCAGATTTACATCTAGCACTTTATTGTTTTTTCTTTTCCTTTACATAGTTCCATATGTATTGAAGAGCTGTGCAGAATTTATAGAGACTCACGGCATCGTGGATGGAATCTATCGGCTTTCGGGAGTCACCTCAAACATACAGCGGCTCAGGTAAGCAACTAGAACAGCCTAAAAGAATTCTCCTATGATCCTTTGTCCCCACCTCTGTCCGCAGGTGTCGGGAGTATCAAAAACCTGAAGGGATTGCGTGAAGGGTGGCAAGGCTGAAGATCAAATGTGGCTGTTTTCAGATGCCTGACAGTTCCTTAATCTAATCAGGAAACTCTCCAGCCTGATATGATTCTTTCCAACAAAAGCTTCTAGGGCTTTGAGTCTCTTTGTCTTGAGTCAGATAGATTTATCCTTCTTAGGTGCATTTGATTTAAGTTACAAGTTAGGAAAACGTGATCTAATTATCATTCACTTGCCTACCCAAAGCTCAGTTAGATTAGGTTCCTGTTACATAGTGTTCAGAACTCTGACATCGGTGCGGGTTTTTCTGTTGGCACACACTCAACATTTGGTATTTTATTTGAAATAGAAATCAGAAGCCTCTCTAATTGATGCTGGTATTTTAAAAATTACTGATGGATAAACTATTTCCAAGTCTTTGGATTTATCCTAAACATTTGGAAGAAGTTTCTATTGCATTAAATTAAGGATTTTGTGTAAAATCCTTTACACAAAACACACTTATGTGTGTGTATTTTACATGTACACACACCCATAATAGAGTATGCACAGTATATATAGAGAACATATATAAAGTATTTATATGTATACTTTTCTATGACTAAAATAATAGGTTTATACATTTTGCATATTCTTTAATATCAAAAAGAACATAATTTAATGGTATTTTATATATTTATTAAAGTTCTTTAGTTATAAATGTAGACTTTTAAGATAATGAAAACATCCTGATTTTAAGATTAATATGTAAAATTTCATAGGTTGTACAGGTAATTCAGTTTTCGTATTCTCCCTCCTGGGTTTCTGCCCCTCCCCCCAAAAAAATCTCAATTGTAATTAAATTATAACAAAGAAATAAAACATCCTTTTTTCTCCTGGAGAAGTGATGTCTGTTTAAAAAAATAATTGGTTTATTGCAGCCATAGATTCTAATGAATCTATGTGTTTACATCATTCCACTAATTTATTAGTGTGCCATTTTTTAGGGTTTCAACAGCAAATACTTCTTAATGGTTTACTCTTAGCTCTGCGATATACTACACAGTAGTTGGTATTCTGGAAGGACACCTGGCTGGGGGCCAGTTCTTTCTCATTTAAGGACTGACCTTAGCCTTGAGAAGGGAAATTTTTGGCTAAATAAGTGAATAAGTTCTAGATTGGTTTTGTTCTGTCCTCTTAAAAGCACACATGCCTATGCCTTTACGAGGCCATGGCATAATTCTCTGTTCAAGGCTCCACTCAGTTCCCGTCAGGTTCTGGCAGCATCAGGGATTTCCCTGCCCTTCATTAAAGGGACAGACCCAGAGCAAATGAGAATGGACAGTGAGCTGTTCTGAAAATGCTGGTTCTGAGAGTCCTGTTGATTTTGTCCAACACTTGGCTGACCAAGGGAATACTCTCAAGACACCCAACTTCTCTTTTGTATTAAAGCTCATATGTGTCATTTTTCAGCAGATAAGTATGTATTATCTGAGGCAGTGCACTCATGTAACCTTTTAGGAAATGTTTTCTCCTTAGAAACCAGGCCTGGAATTGGATGACGTTCCCAGACATCCCACTATGGATTGTTTGAGAAGCTATGATTAAGCTCATGTATCCTGTAGGAGGCACCATCAGGCAGCCTAGAAGTTTCCACTCTGCATCAAAGTGATGCTTGATTAAAGTTCTCAAACCTCAGTTTTGAGTCTCCAGATAAAACAAGTTTGTTGACAAGAATATACGGAGATGAGTGGTAACAATCTGACCTACGCTGGTTTTGTTCTCTCCTGTAAGAAAGGGAAGTTCATTTTGAACAATATTTTGGAAAAACTGAAATTTCAATAGGCCTTTCTGGCAAACTGGTTTCATATTTCCTCAGTGTTCATAACCAAGACTGCAGACATAATGCAGTGGAAAATCCATTTGTAAATGAGCATATGTCTTTCTAATCACAGCAGATTTTGCAAGGAAGATCCAGACCCAAAGTGAAAGCCTGCCCGTGGCTTCCCTGCTCCTGGAGTAGAAGGTCTTTTTATATCAAGGTCAAAAATATAGTCGGATCAGCAGGTTAGGGTCTTTTTACCCCTGAGCAGGCAAGCAGCTGCCGACGTGGAACACATGTTCCCTGGGATTGTTATGTCTCCGTCTGTGTTGTTTCAGGCAAGAGTTTGGCTCAGATCAATGTCCAGATCTGACAAGGGAAGTGTACCTCCAGGACATCCACTGTGTGGGCTCACTCTGCAAGCTCTACTTTAGGGAGCTGCCCAACCCCCTCCTGACTTATGAGCTCTATGAGAAATTCACGGTGAGTGTTTGCATTTCCATTATGGGGACTGGGTGGGACTCATGGGATGGGCCAAGGAGAGTTTCAGCACTAAAATAACAATCATAATGTGCACCAGATGGTTGACATTATCTTAGCATGGTGATGGAAGTAGGATGATATGATGAGGAAAGTAGGGTAGTGGAACTGTCTGCTAAATTTTTCTTTCTCGAATTTTCGGAATCATGTCATTTGTTTTAAGAGCTGGGTTAAATTATCTCCATGTTTATTCAACCAAATGTGCCTTATTGTATAGGGAGGAAACTGAGAACCAGAGAAGTAAAGTGGCTGGCCCAAGGTCACACAGCAGAGGCAGGAGAGGAATCTGAGGGTCCTGATGCCACACCCACTGCTAGTTCTTTTTTTATCAGGCTAGTCCTTCTGTGCTTCTTCTGGGGCCTGGGGAAAGAGGGCAGTGGGTGAGTAGAGAAGGGAGAGGGGACAAACAAAAGTCAGGAGAGAGATCAGAAAGCTGGGGAGAGGAAAAAATCTTAGAAAAGCAGCCAAGAGGGGGTTCAGGATAGGCCAGTGAGTTGGGCTGGTTGGGAGGAAGGATGGGCAAGAGCAGAACAGCTAAATAGCAGCTATATAGTCACCAAATAGGGATCAGCAAGTATAAAGGAGAAAAAAATTGCTTAAAGGATGTCTGTAGAGGTAGCGTTAAAAATAGGGCTTGAACATTTGGCTGCATGAGTGGAGGTGTAGTCAGAGAGTTGAATTTAACCAAGGTTGAAGTTCAGCCAGCCACAGAGGGATGAAGGACATGAGAGTGTACGCCAGGGAGTGATTGAAATAACTGGCCATGGAATTTAGTGTGAATAAGAAAGGAAATGAGGGCATAAGGCAGATGAGTAACAGTGAAAAAGTAGATCAAGGGATTATTCATCCCAGTGAGGTCAGTGGGGTGCTGTAGTGCAGTGGTCGGGGGTAAGGGGAGGTGTTTGAATTAGGATTGGAAAGGGGTTGCAGTTACTGGTAAGGACCAGACCGAGGCTCTAATGGTGGGAGGGAGTCTTTTCCATGGCTCCTGTAATAAACTTATTTTGACCATATGAAAGGTTCTTCAATTTGAAATGATATAGGAATGAATGGAAAATTCTTCTTAAAAATTGGATTTGGGCCATTAAAAATATATTTTAAGAATTTTCGGTGATACAGGGAAATATTCATATGGTAATTGGGAAAAGAGCCCAGATATAAAATTGTCTATTAATGAAGGATTAAAAGAAAGGATGTTCAAAAGACTAAGCCATTCATTTCAGTGATTGGATTATGGGTGGTTTTTCCTGCTTCTTATACTTTAACTTTCATAATTTTGTCCACTAAAAGTACATTAATTTTTAATGAAAAAAATAAACCAAAGCACACAAAAAAATTGGACATAAATATTGACCACTAGAGAAGTCAACATGTACCAACTGATGTAGAGTTGTCATTGGTTAGGGGACTTCTCCCCTGGAGATCTAAGGTAGAAGGAAAACAAGCCTCCAATCTGCATGGCTAAGTCGTAAATAATGGCAGCCCCTGCCCATGGAACCACAGAGGAGAACCACAGAGGAGAATCACTGTCATCATATGTGTTCCCACATTTTAAAAGTTTTAAAAGTAATCATGTTCAATAGAAGACAGTTTGGAAAATGGAGGAAAGTAGAAAGGAAACTTCCTTAAAGACAACTACAGTTAACATGTTTAGGTATTTCCTTCAGTCTTTTTTTCTTTGCACAGTGTTTTTGTTGTTTTGTTTTCCCAAGTCAAAATACATTTTATTGCAAAAATGAAAACAATACAAAAAAGTATAAAGGAGAAAGTATAAGTCACCTGAAATACCATACTCCAGACCTATCTCTTAACAGACACTAACTATATCTGCAATAACAGATATTAACAGGTCTCCCCCACCCCACCCCACCCCCACACACACTCTTCTTCTTCTTCTTTTTTTTTTTTGAGACAGTCTCACTCTGTTGCCCAGGCTAGAGTGCCGTGGCGTCAGCCTAGCTCACAGCAACCTCAAACTCCTGGGCTCAAGCAATCCTCCTGCCTCAGCCTCCAGGGTAGCTGGGACTACAGGCATGTGCCACCATACCCGGCTAATTTTTTCTGGTTTTAGTTGCCTGGCTAATTTCTTTCTATTTTTAGTAGAGACGGGGTCTCGCTCTCGCTGGTTTCGAACTCCTGAGCTCAAGCAATCCTCCCGCCTTGGCCTCCCAGAGTGCTACGATTACAGGCGTGAGCCATCGCGCCCGGCCACACACATACACTTCTACTTCTCAATGTTATATATTGCTGTTTCAGAATGCTTTTAATTCAACTATGTGACCATTTTTCATTTTAATAAATATAGAGAGACACTTTATGAGTATTCTCTCATATGTGCCATGATTTCTGAAACCGGGCTCCTAGTAATGGACATTTAGGATTTTTGTTTCTCAACACTTTGCTTTTATAAACATTATAATAAACATTTTTGCACATTTATCTTTACACTTTTGTCTGTTTATATCCTTAAGGGAAAATCGCTGAAGTAGATTTGCTGAGTAAAGAGTTCTTGTTTAAAATTTTGTCACATATTGCCAAACTGTCCTCCCTAGAGACAGGAATGTTCTTTTCCCCACAGACTTGCCAATACCAAGTATTTTCAATTTAGGTTATTTGCCAATTTGAATCAATCAAAAGTAATATCATATTGTTCTTTCAATTTGTGGGTAAGATTTTGTTTTCTACATAGTTGTAATCCTCCTATCAGTACAATAGTTTCATCTTTGAATATGATACAATGGAATATCATCATGTTCATGAACTGAACGAGTCTAATTTCTTTTAATAAATATCTCATTCTATGATAGTTGGGGGTAGATAGGAATTCTTGTCTAGAAACTTCAGAAATACAGTTTCTTCTTAGATCTTGTCTGTAGACTCAGAACAAAACCCACCTTTATCTCTCCTCCTCCTGTTCGCAGATATTGCTAATCATTCTGTTCTCTCACAGCAACTGAAAAATACCAATGTAATATTTTGTCACCTAGGCATCAAATTTTAAGGAAATCTGACATGGTATTTAGGCAAGTTTATTGACACTAAAAAATAAAACAGGAATGTTTTGTTATGACAACTGACCTCTACATAGATAGGACGTAGTCAAGTTAACTATGTTGAAGAATTTATCATTTAATAGATTTCTTTGATCATAGTAATGAATATGATAATATAAGCAAGCCTTCTTCAAGGACATGGAAGTAGCTCTGTTACATTGTTACACATTCTCACAATAATTTATTTAAACCTACTTGCACAGCTAAAGTAGAATAATATCTCAATGGAATAATAAGAGAATTAGAAAAAATATAAATAGAATAATAGTGATAATAGCTACCATTTATTGAGTGCTTACTATGTGATAACCTCATTATAAATATTATTTCATTTAATCCTGAAAATAATGCTATGAAACAGGTTTTCTTGTCTTTGTTGGTACAGCTAATAAGTAAAGGTAAAGATTTAAAATTTTGTTTCATAGCTCCCACACTACTAAAAAAGAGTTAACAGCACTTAAGTAGGCTCAGTTATTAAATAACTTCATGCAAGATAAAGTAATAAAGGAACAATTCTATGAACAGTGTTAGAAAAATTGGCTAACTGTTGGAGAAGGGAGAAATCACATTGCATCCTTACAATTTAATAGATTTCAGGGTGGAGAAGGGTTTCCTAATAATAAAAGCAAAAGAAAAAATGACAAAAGACAAATTTAACAAACTGAACTATATAGAAACTATTTTTCTATATAAAAAATACATTAACAAAATTCAAAAGCAAATGACCAACCATAAAAACTATTCAAAATAAAGATGACAGGGGATTAATGTTCTTTAATTATATAGAACTCCTACCTATCAGTAAAAAGAAAAAAGACACATAATACCTCACTAAACAAATAAGCAAAGAACCTCAACAGTCAATTCATAGAAAAACAAATCAATATATTCTAAAATTATCGATATATTAGAATAGTATGTTTGCATATTAAAGAAATAATTTTTTAATGTTACCATTTCAGACTGGCAAGCCTGTGATAAGACTGGCTCTTTTATAGTTTTCTACTGGAAGTGTAAATTGGTTGGACATCCCAGAAAGTCGTGTGAAATTACTATCCTAAAATGTTCATAGTCTTTAATCCAGTAACTATTTCTAGGACTCCATTCTAAGGTAATAATCATCTGCACACAAATAATTGATGTTCAAGTATGTTCACTGCACTGTTATATATAATACCAAAATTTTGTAGAGTACCTGTCTAACAATAAAAGATGATTTAAATAAATGATAAATTTATTATTTTTAAAACTGTGTAGCCATGAGAAGTCACATTTTTGAAGAATATTTACTAGCCAAAATATAAAGTTAAATGGAAAAAGAGCAATATATGCAACCAAATAGGATATTATGCCAGTATTCATATTTGGTGCTGGGAGACCTGGGCAGACTGCTGCTTTTTTGCTCCATGTGTAAGTAAGTTAATAGTGGTTATTTCTGGGTGGTGTGATAAAAGGTGATTTTTATTTTCTGTAAGATTTTTTATGTTAATTTCGAGTACAGGTGTTAGTTTCCTGTAACAATTTACCAAAACTAGGTGATTTAAACAACAGAAATTTATTCTCTCACAGTTCTGGAGGGCAGAAGTTTGAAATCAGTTTCACTAGGGTGAAGTCAAGGTGTCAGCAGGGCTGAAGAAGCTCTAGAGGAAAATCCATACCTTGCCTCTCCCAGCTTCTGGTGCCTGCTGGCATTCCCTGGCTTGTGGCCACATCACTCCATCCCTGCCTCCCTGTTCACACTGCTTTCTGTTCTCCTGTCTATGTCAGATTGCCCTCTGCCTCTCTCTTCTAAGGATCCCATGACTGCATTTAATCCCCTCCACCCCCCTCCCCCAACAGTCTAGGATAATCTCCTCACTCAAGATCCTTAATTTGACCACATCTGCAAAGACTCTTTTTCCAGATAAGGTAACATTTACAGGTTCCAGGGATTAGGACCTAATATCCTTGGAAGCAATTATTCAACCTAGTACATTTTATTTTTATCAGAAAAAAACAACATTCATTTTAGGGAAAATTCAGTTTTGTTCAGATTGATACAGCTAAAATTATTACACCCAAAGCAGCAAAAAATGGAGATTTTTAGAGGAGGAAGTTTAGAGAGGTGTTAAATTATGTATTGCATTTATATCAAAATAAATGTATATATGTAAATGTATATACATAAATGCATCAGTCTCCCTGGTTAAATTGAAAGAACAAGAACTGTGTTTATTTTACTCATTGCTGTGTTTCTTTTTCCTGCTCTCCAGCTACTGGAAAATGGTGTAACTGTTACTTAGTAAATGTTTGCTGACAGGTTTGTTGACCCAGGCTCATCATTTGAAATGTCACTTAGGGCAGACAACTAGCACCTTGTAATAGACAAAAGCAGGCTGGCTGGGAGCTCAAGACAGCTGCCAAGGGGGCAGTTGCCAAGTGGCTTGGTTTGCCCCAGCGACTCTCCCAGTTTCAACACTGAAAGTCTCATGTCCCAGGAACCCCCACCCCCCATCTCAGGCCAACCAGGATGATTGGTTACCCTGCCAGGAGCCCAAAGGTGAAAGGAGCGGCCTCAGCCATGCTGGTGCTCAGCACGATTGAGAATGGACCCACGATGGTACTGTCCTGGAAGTGTGGGCCAAGTGTGGCTATTTCACATTCTCAAACTCAAGGCAAAATACTGACTCATTCACTTAATCCATTCAACAAATGTTTACTGGGCACCTATTATGTACACCTGGCAGGCATAGTTCTAGGTGGAGAGATATAATGGTAAATGAGACAGAAAAATCCTTGCTCTTGTGAAACTCACATTTTAATGGAGGGGATAGATGATAAAAAAAATGTAAGGCATAGATCTATAATGAGAACTGCTGATAAATACTATTAACAGAAATAATGTAGGGTACGGGGGACGGAAGGATGGAGACTGCTATTTTAGGTAGGATAATCAGAGATCTCTTTATGAGGCAACATTTGAATAGAGGCAAGGGTAAAATAAGGGAACACGTAGTACAAGTATCTGGGGGAAGAGGATGCCAAGAAGAAACAGCAGATGCAAAGGGCCTGGGGCTGGGGGGACATGCTGAGCTTGCTCGAGAGAACATGTGGAGGCCAGTGGGGCCAGCGTGGAGCAAGCGAGGAGGAAACGATGGGAGACAGAGCAGGGGAATTTGCACATGGGCCAGATCACTTAGCAGTGCTTGCTTCGAGAGGTGTGATAAAGACATATATATAAAGAATGTCCGGAAGGACATGAGGTAGTTCCTCTGGAGACTTCAGTTGGAAAGAAGACTGATTCCTCTCTGCCTTCTTCTGGATGCTTTGCCTTTTTTTTTTTTAATACAATCTGTGCATGAATTACTTTTTAAAAATCTAGTTAATAGCTTAAAATAATTTATAATGATAAAAATGGTTTTATAATAATTTTACATAATGAATAAAACATTAAAGTTGTAGCTGGGGTGCAGTTGGAAGGGAGAGCTGCAGGTTGTCTGTGCTGGGCCTCCCTGGTGCCTGGGCAGCAGGACTGGAGATACACGGGCTGTGGTAGCTTTGAGTAAACAGAGAAACCCAGAGTGAGGGCCCTACACGGGGGAACAAGAGCCCAGCCTTTGCCAGAGTCCTCAGAGGGCAGGAAGCTGGTGTTATTTTATTTTATTTTATTTTATTTTATTTTATTTTATTTTATTTTAGACAGGGTCTCACTCTGTCGCTCAGGCTGGACTGCAGTGGCATGATCATAGCTCACTGCAGCCTCAAACTCCTGGGCTCAAGCTGTCCTCCCGCCTCAGCCTCCCGAGTAGCCGGGACTACAGGGATGTGCCAACACGCCTAGCTAAAGCTAGTGTTATTGATACTGATTTGGAGAGAACAAATAGTCACAGATTCATCCTAGATCTTTTAAGATTTAACCATTAGCCACATTGCTCTGGCGAATGTTGAGTGAAATTCTCTTACAGACAAAAAATTGGGGTGGGCAAAATTTCAAGCCCCCTCCCACAATTGCCCAACGATGGGTTTGCCCCTCCTAACGGGAGAACATAAAGAAGCTAAGAATAAGTTTGCAGTGACCAGATCCCATCAGGAGAAAAACGAGGACTTACAGAGATTACAGAGAGGTTTGGAGTGGGTTGGAGAGAGGTTATAAATAATGAAATAAATGCCAATCCCAAATGGGACCTGCAGGCATCAGCGGGTGAGCCTGCCCTACCTCTTAGAACAAAGATAACTAACAGCTTCCTAAATTATTAAAGGAACTTTCCATGAGGGCTGTTAAATTGGCCTGCACCTTTATTCCCCAGACACATTTTTTAAAGGGGAGGGACATTGATGGTACAAAGCTTTGCAAAGCCTGATCCTGGTTTTGCAGAGATGCAGAGAATCCTCCCCACCCCTCCCTCTGTGCCCAACAGAATGTGGGAGGGTCCACACCACATTCCACAGCCCTTCCTTCCCCCAGAGCTCCTCTCCCTTGCTCCCCCTGTGAAGTTCTCTCTGCCTAGTGGAGCAAGGGTCCCCTCCACAATCCTGTTTGCTAAATGACAGCTCCAGGGAAGAGAATGGAGGTGTCAGGTGCTTACTGGAGGCCCCATTCTTGCCCCTGCCCTACCTACATCCTGCATGTCTCACAAAGCGAGGATTGCAGCGGCGATCTTGCTTCCGCTGGGTCTACTCGCAGGCTGGCAAACCCACCAGAAGATTGGGACACACTCCCAGTCCTGCATTTCTCCCCACTTCTGCTTATGACACGAGACCTCAAGTTCTCCCCATGAAGAATTTTAGTTGCCTTTTAAAATGGTGGGCTTCTGTATATATGCGTTACTTCAATGAAATAAAAAAGGTAAAAAAAGAAAAAACATGGAGGACGAAGCCTGGGCATGATGTCCCATGTAGTGAATACCTACTGTGTGCTAGGCACTGCTCTGGACACAAGGACTCGTCATATCCCTGCACTCACAGCACTTACGTTCTAGCAAGGGCTATAGACAATAAACAATAGCCCTAATAGATAAACACATTATGTAGTGTGTAATGGTGGTAAGTCCTATGGGGGGAAAAGCAAGAGGGATCGGGAGAGCCAGGCTGGGGCAAGACTCAGAGTTCTCCTCTAGTTAGAGCAGAACATACACAGCTGGTGTGGCCTGGAATAGGGCCTGGCAAACAGAAGGTGCCAGTAGAGTTAATTCCCTTCCACTTTTCTATGCCTAAAACTTTTCATCACTGAGAGTGTGAACTTTAGCATTTACATGCAAGCAAGCAAATGACAGCCAAAGACTAATCAGAAGGCCAGGCACAGTAGCTCACACCTATAATCCTCACACTTTGGAAGGCCGAGGAGGGAGGAACGCTTGAAGCCAGGAGTTCAAGACCAGCCTGGGCAAGAGTGAGACTCTGTCTCTACAAAACATAGAAAAATTAACCAAGGGTGGTGGTGTGTGCGTGTAGCCCCACCTACTGGGGAGGCTGACGCAGGAGGATCACTTGAACTCAGGAGTTTGAGGTTGCAGTGAGCTATGATGCCGTCTAGCCAGGAGACAGAAAAAAAAAAAAAAAAAAAGACTGAACAGAGGTGAACGATATAAGAAAACCATCACCACGGTCAGGATCTTATGTTTGGTAGTATTTGTATTTGGTAATATTGCAGGGGGCAGTACCTACCAATTAAAGAATGTATTTTATGATTATACCTTTATCATATACAAATGTAAAGTAAGTTTCCAGCACCAGGATGAAATATAAGACTAAGTGATATTTGCCTTGAATTCAAGACCATGAGGATCAAAGTGAGCTCCAGAGCCCCTTTTAAAGTATATCTTGATCTAGGTGGGTTATCCAGGCATATACATATGAAAAACTCACGGAGCTGTAGCTTAAGATTTTTACACTTTTAATATATGTAAATGATGTCTCAGTGAAAAAAGAAAGGTAAATGTGATTACCATTGACCTTGGACCTGGGGTGAAATTCTCTTACAGGCAAAAAAATTGAGTGGGGAAAATTTCAAGCCCCCTCCCACAATTGCCCAACGATGAGTTTGCCCATCCCAATGGGAGAACATAAAGAAGCTAAGAATAAGTTTGCAGTGACCATATCCCTTCAGGAGAAAAATGAGGACTTAGAGAGATTATAGAGAGGTTTGGGGTGGGTTGGAGAGAGGTTACAAATAACGAAATAAATGCCAATCCCAAATGGGACTGTGGTGGCAGTTCCTGAGCACTTGGCCCTGCAGTGGGAGGGCCCTTGAGCCTGGGCACTGGCAGGACAGATTCTCAGGACAGGGCAGGAGAATCTGCCCAGGGATGCCTGCGTCATGCTGAAGCCCCCGCAGGCGAGAGATGGACGTGGCCAGCTTGTGGTCACGCTGCCTTTATTGCTGTTCCTGTCTCCTTGAAGGCCCCGGGCTGATGGGGAAACAAAATACCTACACAGGAAATAGTCCAAGAGCAAATCCAGGCAAGGCCACCGGGTCTCAGGGACAAATCTCTTATCCCTGCTAGGGAAGGCACATCTTTCCTGCTTCCTGGCATCTAGGACAGGCAGCAGCTGAGTACTCGAGGTCATGGTCCCAGCCAAGGGCGAGGGTGGCTGTACCCACAAAGACTGCTGGCCAAGTAGACATGGTGCCGCCCTGTCAACTCCCTCTCACTCTGTCTCTGTCTCTTTATCTCTCCAAGTGTAAGTCTCTGTCACTCTGCCACACGAGATGCACCCAAGATTCTACACATTCTTTACCAGACACCTAACAACCGTCTCAGATGCACAGGGACCTGAGCAGCCCAGCCATCCCTGTGTGCACACACTGTGAGACGCTTCACCTCATTAACCCTCAGACTGAAGCTGGCTGGTTGTTTTGTGGGAAAGCGTGCCTCCCAGAAGGCTGCTCTCTGGGCACAGTTGTGAGGCGGGAGTGCAGGGGCCTGAATAACACCAGCACGCACAGGTGGTGCCAACGCGCTCCAGCACTCACTGGGCTGCTTCGTGTTCTTCTCCACAGGAGGCGGTGTCGCGTTGCCCGGAAGAAGGCCAGCTGGCCCGAATCCAAAATGTTATTCAGGAGCTTCCCCCTTCCCATTATAGGTAAGAATCCTTGGGAAAAGAAATGTGTAGAATGGGCGTGGTGGCTCATGCCTGTAATCTTAGCACTTTGGGAGGCCAAGGCAGGAGACTCGCTTGAGGCCACAAGTTCAAGACCAGCCTGGGCAACATCACAAGATCCCATCTCTAAAAAAAATTGTTTTAAAAATTAGCCAGGTGTGGTGGTACGTGCCTGTAGTCCCAGCTACTTGGGAGGCTGAGGCAGGAGGATTGCTTGAGCCCAGGAGTCCGAGGCCACAGTGTGCTATGATCACGCCACTGCATTCTAGCCTGGGTGACAGAACCAGACCCTGTCTCTTAAAAAAAAAATAACGTGCAGCCTCTCAACATGGCGTGATACCGGAGAGATGGAGGGACAGGCTAACATCATAAAAAGAAGCAAATTCAGAGGACAGTGCCTTTGCTGGGGGCATTTTGAAGTTGGTGAACAGGTCACTATTATTGAAGTGAGTTGGTGCTTGACCAGGGACATTGGTGGCTAGGGGCAGTCCATCCCCAAGTCTCCTGCAGGGCACCCGCAGAGTCCCTCAGGAAGTCATCCTGCTCATGCAAGCCAGCCTCTCAGGGGCATCCTTGGTTCTTACCTGGATTTGTAGCATAACCAAATCTGTGGAAGCCACGATAGCTTTTAAACAGGGGTTGCCCGCAGCACTGCTGCATTTGACGGATTGAGCTCTCTGCTTGCTCTTCAGTACCACCCTGTGCATCATCCCATCCTTTCATTTCATTTCCGCAGGGTAGCCCCTAATTGCACCACCTTTCCCAGTGCCCCTTATGCACTCCCGTCTTTTACAAGGGGCAGATTTTGATGTAAGAAAGAACTCCTAGCGATAATAAATGTTGTTCATCTATGAAATGAGCTCCCTAACAAGCACTAAGTTATCTGTAGTTGGAAGAATTTTTTTTAATAGTGCCTAGATGGGAGCCTATTTCAAGACTGCACAGAGATGATTCTAATCTGGTTGAAAGGGGGCACGAGTGGCTGCTAAGAGTGCTCTGGTTCTTGGGTGCTGGGACTTCCTGATTCTGCCTCTGGCTGATGCTTCTTCACGGGCCTCCTCTGACATCTGCCAAGACTGACCCTCTTCCCCACCCTGGGCCAGCGTGCCTAGGGTCAAGAAACTTACTTCCATCAATCTTGACATCTTCCCAATATTCCTTCAAAATTCATAAGATAGAAATATTTAGAGTCTCTTAAATCTAACTTAGAAATTATCTGTCAGGCTTCACATAGGCACTGAAGTTTCTTTGTCAAAAAAACAAATCGTTACAGGACCTTGGAATACCTGATTCGACACCTGGCCCACATCGCCTCCTTCAGCAGCAAGACCAACATGCATGCCAGGAACCTGGCCCTGGTGTGGGCACCAAACCTACTCAGGTAACCCTCACCTTCTGACCACCCTGGTGGGCTCAAAACAGCCCCCCAAATGAAGTGAAGACTGGATTCTTCAAAATTTAAGCCCCTTTAAGACAAACCTGGAGCTAAGTGGTCATTTGTAACACATATGAACTAAAGGTGATTTTAATAGCCTAAGTTCTTTGCCTACTAACTTGGAAGCTCTGGATTCCAAAGGCATGTTTTGGGGTTTTTTTGTTTTGTTTTGTTCGTTTTTTGGCTACAATCACAATGTGGCTAAAGTTATGGGTGTGTATGTTACAATTTCTTGAAAAGGGCTTTAGTGTCTTTGGGACTCATTGACTTTTGATTTTGGTGGGGTCACAGCTGGCTATAAACGTGACCAGCTGCTTCATATGACTTCATAAGTGATGACCTGCCCCATAGAATAATTGAGTGGGAGCTGAGGGATCCTATAAAGAAAACAAAAATCAATTTCTGTATATTGACAGGATAGTATTTATAATTTTGTAATATATAATACCTGGTAACTGTTTTAAATCTGTTCAGTCTATTGGGCTTCACAGCCTTTGGAGAGTCTCTTTAATTGGTCTTAAATAGTTAAATATTCTATAAAATAAACTGTATACATTTAGAAGATGGGGCTTGTGAAAAGGCCCACTGGCTCCCCTTGCTGCTTCAGGCTGTAAGGCAGACTCACTCACTGGATGTGCTGCTTTCACGGTGTAGGTCTAAAGAGATCGAAGCCACTGGTTGCAACGGAGATGCAGCCTTCCTTGCAGTCCGGGTCCAGCAGGTGGTGATTGAGTTCATATTGAATCACGTGGATCAAATCTTTAACAATGGCGCACCTGGGTCTCTGGAGAACAATGGTAATGACTCTCCTGGCATATACCCCCACAGCCTATCCTTCTTTCTTGCCCTATTCATGGGGCCCAAGAATAAGTGAGAGTAGGCTTGGTTCTCGCTCTCAGTTTTGGGTGTGTGTGTGTGCATGCTGACTACTGTGTGTCAGTGTCCAGGGATCACACATATATACATCTGTATGTGTGTAGCAAAGCTCTGGTGTGTTTGCATGTGACTTTACCATGTATGTGATCAGTTGCATCTATGGCCTATCCTGTGAGTGTGGTGTGGTAGAATAGAACTGGAATAATGTTCTACGAGTTTTAGTGAGCTCTTAAACTCCAAATTCTGGCACTAGCAACATTCTTCTTGACTGTTAGATTTTGTCTTTACTCTCACTATGATATTACTGAAGACCCTCATGCCTTCACCTTGAAGTCCTAGATGAACACTAGAGGTAACATGTTCATACTCACATGTACATTCAGAATGCATTTGCTGCACAAGCATTTCTTGAGTGCTTGCTTTGTTCTGCCCTGCTCCAGACAGTAGGTGTACAAAAACAAGTGTTTTGGGGTATCTCATAATGGCACAATGAACATTAGGAGTGAATTGGCTCATGTGCTTGAATTCCTGTCAGCCTAATTTGTAAAAACCAGAAATCCAGTTGCTCAGGAAGCCTGCTGTATGCGGGTGGCTTTCCAACATCAGTGTCAATCAGAATCACCTGATGAGCTTGTTGAACCACAGAGTACTGGACCTTATCCCCAGAGTTTCTGGTTTAATGTGTGTGAAGTGTGGCTGATAATTTGCATCTCTAACAAGCTTCCAGGTGATGCTGATCCTGCTGGTCAGGTCCACACTCGGAGAATCAGTGGTGTATGAGAACTGTATCTGCATAATATTAGTTAGCTGAAGCGGTCATGGCTTCTGGGGAATTGATCTTTGAACCGAGACCTGACTGACACAGGGAACCAGTCATGTGAGGATCTGGGGACAAATGTTCCCCACGGACAGAGAACAAGGACTGTAGAAGCTCTGAGGTGAAAACAAGCTCAGAGTGTTACAGAACGTGGGCCAGTGTAGCTGGAACCAATGTGGTCTCCAAAGAGGGATGCCCCACCCTGGGGGTACCAAAGACCAAAGCAGTAAACTATGGGTATTGGAAGAAACTATTAGAATTTCTTTTTTCATTTATTTTTGTCTTATACTTTGTAACTTGTATTATTTTATATACTTTTTCTATTGTACCATAATATTAATACAATGGCATCTATGTATAATTTACAAATGTACACATATATAAAGGGAGTATACATTCCAACATTTTTACTGTATATTTTTGAAGACCACTGTGTGAGTGGGCAAAGAGGAGAGGGAAGGCAGATGAAAGGTACTTGTAGGTCATGCCAAGAGTCTGGTTGGTTCTTGGGGCTTAGGAAAGCACTGGAGGACTTTGAGCAGGTGCGCGCAGGAGCTGAGCACTCGGGCTGCTGTGTGGAGGAGAGGCTGCAAGGCAGCAAGCCTGGAAGCAGGAGCTACGATGAAACATGAGAAAGTGTGGCGGCCCATACAGGCATATTAGCAGTAGGCAGGAGGAAAGTGGCTGGGGCCAGGATATATTTGGAGGTACAGTTATGAGACTTGCTTATAGGCTACATATGGGGGGAGGGATGAATCATCAAAGAAGGGAATGAATAAAAAATAACTGCTCCAGGCTTTAGCTTGTTCACTGATTGGCCCATGGTGCCATTCACTGACATGAAGACGAGAGGAGGTACCAGGTATCAATGAGGAGCAGAGATCACAAGCTCTGCCATGGCATGTAAGTTAGAGATCCTGTTAAACACCTAAGCAGAGATGATGAGCAGGGCTTCCTCTGGGCCTGGAACGGAGGGAGAGATGGGTGCTAAACTGAGCTCTCCTGACCCTGCAGTCTACGTTCTTCCCATTATTCCAGTTGCTCCCAGAGTAATTTAACTTTTTTAAGTAAGTGAGTAACAAAAAATCATAAATCATCTAGAATCTGTGAGAATCTATATGAACAACTATTGGAAGTAAATTAAATTTAAATGTTTTTAACCTCCATTGGATTGAGTCAGAAGACTAGGTTAAAGCCGTAAACTTGACTGCAAAGTTTTCAGGGTCGCAGGATGTATTTATCTGCAGTCCTGTTGGACAGCAGCTGTGCTGTCCTCCTTGGAAACACCCCGCTGTCACATACTGTCTCTGTTTTCTACGAGGCCCTTTTTCAATGGTTTTACTTCCTTCCACCCAGAGAGGGCCATGCTCTTCAAAGAGAAATAGTGCCATCATGCTGCTTTCTGAAAATAAGGTGAGTCTTATGCCAAAGGTGATTTCTCAGTCTCAGTTGGTCTAAGTTATCCTTGAGTTTCTTCACTACTTCAGAAGTCACAGAAAACTGCCAAGGTCACCAAAGACGAAATAAAAGCAAACTTAGACTTCTTTTTTGCATAGATCATGTTTCTCAACCTCGGCACTGTTGACATTTAGTGCCGGATTATTCTTATTGTGGGGCACTGTTTTGTGCATCGTAAGACGTTTAGCGGCATCCCTGGTCTCCACCTACCAGATGCCAGTAGCACTCTCACACACATTTGTGACAATCAAAGATGTCTCCAGACATTGCTAAATGTCCCCAGCTGTGGTGGGGAGTGGTAGGCAAAATCGCATCATGATGAGAACTACTGACTTGGAGAAAAGAGATGACCTTGTACTTCATAGACTGTCGTCATCACTTCCTTTCCTAAAAAAAATACTAGAGCGGGAAAGGATTAGCTGCATGCACTAAAGACAACTGGGTAGTAAGAAGCCACATGTCTTTTAGGGAATAGTATAGGCTGTAAATGTTGTTTTACTGCAGGGATATAAGCCTGGGTGACCCAGGGAAGTTAGAGGCTCCAATGTGACATGGCCTTGGAGCATGTGCTCTCTAGCTGTGGGGAGTGGGGCAGTGTCCTGTCTCACCCCAGCTGAGTTAGGTTACCTCTGTGGCTGGACATACACTCCCACCTGGCCAAAGCAGTAGGCACAATTTTCAAGAATAAAGACCTATTATCATTACTCTGGCTCATGGTAAGTACTCAATAACTGTCATGTGAATGAATGAATGAATGGTCCCTCTCTGAAAAGTACCAAAAGCACAATTACCTCCTGAAGCCCCTGTTTGTCCTCTGGCTAATCTGTTCCCTGTGTGTAGCCTCAGCCCCAGGCCCCACCATGCCCAAGAGAAGCCAGGGCTGGCACTCAGCCCTCGTCACGAGATCAGGAACGGACGGGGGGGTCTGGCTGGACCCGGTGCTCAGGCCTCCCCCGGACTGAGCCCTTCTCTTCCCTTTACAGAAAACCAGCCCATCTTGAAGAGCCTGACCTTGCCAGCCCTCTCCCTGCCCATGAAGCTGGTGAGCCTGGAGGAAGCTCAGGCCCGCAGCCTGGCTACAAACCACCCCGCTCGGAAGGAAAGGAGGGAGAACAGCCTGCCCGAGATTGTCCCTCCCATGGGCACCCTCTTCCACACCGTCCTTGAGTTGCCAGACAACAAGTAAGTGGTGTTCCTTTAAATTCCGGGAGGTGTGTGGTAGGAGGGGACAGAGACTATCTGGTCTCAGGACCTAGATGGCACCGAGGGCTGGGGGGCGGGCATCTAGGTGGGGCGTGAGGAAACACTCCAGAAGAGAAGGGAGCTGTCTCTGCGCCTCTCTCACCAGCAGTTGATGTCCTTGCTCACTGCCCCAGCGTTCTCGAGACCCCCAGTCTCCCAGCGGGGACCCCAAACATCGTGTTGGGGGTGGGGGTTGTGGGGTCATGTCATGAGTCATGACTGAAATTTCTTACTTTTCAGTTTAGACAAAACAGGCTTGACATTTATAAATGGACTTGTACTAAAAACAAAAACTTGACCCCTCTCCCCCTGCCCTCTAACCCACATGACATTACAAAAGGCACCGGGCTGGGTCTCAGGGTGAAGGACACCTTGACAAATGGTGCCGCCATAGGCTAAGAGTGGCACTAGGGGACACGCACCCCCCGCCCCGCTCCTGTTTCTTGGCTCCTCTCAACCCTGTCAGAGCCCCACCTCCCCTCTGAAACAAACCAAGCACCATTCTCATTGGTGGGATATTTTTGTTCTTCATTTTTGCCTCTCACTTCCTCTGCTGCGCCCTGGTCTCCACCCACCCTGTCAGTGGTACCTCACTGTAGGAGGAGGCAGGGCTTGAAGCAGGACCCCTAAATTCTAGGCAGACAGTAAGTAGAAGGGCTGAAAGGCAATGATTTCATTGGAGGGCATCATCCCTGCTGTTTGGTCAAAAGAGGTGAGCAAACAGGCACCCCTTGCAAGGCTGCCACCTTGCACAACCATAGGGAGCACCAGTCACGCTGCATGAGGTAAGAATGGTACACCTGGAACTCACCTGGTGAGAAACCCCTCCATATCCTGGAGTGCCTGGATCGTGCCTTCTTGGGACTGAGCCCTACGTCTTCTCTCCCCAAATCGCTGGAGAATGACTCCTACCCAGGGATCAGGAAGAATTCCTTGGAAGGACCATCAGATGCATTTTCTCTGTGCTTTCAACCACACCTGGGGTGCAACATACCCCAAGGCATGCCACCCTATAAAATACTCCCCAAGGCCAAGTGTTTGAAAAAAGCCAGGCCTACTCCAAAAGAAACCACTGAGCACTGCAGAGCTATCTCAGATTCATCATAAAAACAAGCTTGGCTTGAGATCAGGATGTTCTATGAGGCCCCTGTAAAGAAAGGGATTTTTGTATGACCCACAAGTTGCAGAGTTTCAACCTAGAACTTTATGATGTCCAGTGGCTGGCCTCCATGGTGACCCCTGGTGGTGCCAGGCTTTCCCGGCCCAGCCTTTCCCACCCCCTGCCTCCGATCCTACCAAAGCAGCCTGGTATGAGGCAAAGCCTAACTTCCCTCTGCCTCTCTCTACAGTGACCACTGACCACACCCAGTGGGCTCTAACTCTCCCCAGCCACACCAGGCCAGATCCTTTTCCAGGGCGGCTTGCTCATCCAACCCTTTTCAATCCCTGAAAGTCTTCACTAGCCCTCTTCTCGCCTGTGGGCATCCAGTGGTGTGGCCACAGTGCAGGGAGCATAACAGGACCAAGGTCTGATCTTTAGTGTTTACTCCCGTAAAAATATGGTATCTTCAAAAACCCAGAACTGAAGTGCTTGCCAGAATACCCAGGGCTGTGTGGTTGCTTGTGACCTCTGAGACTCCCACTGATCTCTCCCTCTGTGTGCCCCCACCCCTGCCTTTAATAGCATGCCTTTGCCTCTCGCTCTGGGGAGTACGGTTTGCTCTGACTCCTGAAAGCCCGGCTTGTTCATCTAGGGCATCCCCTGGTAGGGTGAGAGTCAGGCTTCACTTGGATTTTTCCTAAAATATCAGAGCCATTCATAACCAAGAACATGATTGGAATATTCTGTCTCAATTTAAAGTTCCTCTTGAAATGACTAGTTTAACAAACTAACCCCTTGTGCCTTGTCTGTTTTAGGAGAAAGCTTTCCAGTAAATCGAAAAAATGGAAATCAATATTTAACCTGGGACGTTCTGGCTCAGACTCCAAATCAAAGCTGAGCAGAAATGGGAGTGTGTTTGTGAGGGGACAGAGGCTCTCAGGTAAGAACCAACAGCAGTTGTGTTTTATGATACGTGGATTTGTTCCCTGGCTGTGCTTCTTAAGTCTTTGGTTTGATCTTGTCAAACTCACTAGCCCTGAAAGAGAAATTCATAAATTAACTGAGGAGATCTTTAAAAAAAAATTTAGACTTACAAAAAGTTGTAAAAATAGTACATAAACTGTATACTTTTCACATAGCTTCCCCTAATGTTAACATCTTATATAATACAATTATCAAAGCCAAAAATACCATTAACTAATTTACAGAGTTTATTCATATTTGACTAATTGTCCCACTAATGTCCTTTCTCTGGTCTAGGATCCAATCCAGGAACCCACATTGCATTTGGCTGTCATGTCTCCTTAATCACCTCCAAACTAGGACAATTCCTTAGTCATTCTGATCTTGATACTTTGGAAGAGTACTGGCCATTTATTTTGTAGACTATACCTCAGTGTGGGTTTGTCTGATTTAGGTCATGGATTTTTGCAGAAATCCTACGTAAGTGATGCTATGCCTAGCTCAGTGTGTCATATCAGTGGGTACATCATGTCAATATCATTATGGCCTGTGAAGAGAACTTTGATCACTTAAAGTGCCATCTGTCATTAACTTTAGGATCCATCAATGGTTCTTGTCTGCAACAGTTATTACTGTGGTGTTTGCCAAATGATGATTTTCTATTAATTGGAATTCTGTAAGGAGATCTGTCCCTTCTCCCCCAGGGTCATGATTTTTAAAGAGGGATGGTGTCCATGGGACTTATTTTTGAGTAGTGAATAGAAATTGGTGCAGGAAGGAATTGAGGGAACCACTACGTAATGGAGAGTGTAACCAATCCAGCTGAATATTTGTCAGGAAAGAGAAGACCAAGGAAATTTTCCACAATGACCTTTTGTGTTTTAGATTAAAAATATAATAAAAATGGGGGCAATAGTTATGAAAACAAGTTGTAAAAGATAAAGGTACAAATGCAATGAGTAAAACTTGACTTGATCCTAGTTTGGATAAAAAAGAGCTACAAAAGAAAATTTGGGAAACAAATAGGGAAAATGTGTGTATAGATTGGATAGTAGATGATATTAAGGAATTATAAATTTCATAATGTGTTTATGGTTCTTAGGAGACATATGCTAAGCTCGAGTATTTAAGGATGAAGTGTCAAAATGTTGACATTCACTTTCAAACGATTCAGCAAAATATAGGTAGTTAGATAAATACAGATATAGAAATATATAATGCAAATATGTGGCAAAATGACAATAGTTATTGAAAGCAGGTGGTAGGCTGAAAGCTCTTCAGCTTTTCTAAATGTTTGAAAATTTTAATAATAAAGATGGGGGAAATTAATTTCTGTAGGAAAAATGAGAGGTAATATTTTTAAGAACTTTTCTCAAACCCAGTAATAATTGCATGCCAAGGATCAGAAAGTACATATGTGAGCAATCTTCATGTTTCCCCCTGGAGTAATGCAGGATGTCCCAGTATATAGCAGTTGCAATGAATTAGGTTATAAACAATGGCAAATCCAATTCAATTGATTTATGCACTGAGGGAAATTACTGGCTTCTGCAGTTGAACACCCAGATATAGGGAAGGCTTCGGGGGTGGTTTTATACAGTAGCTCTGTTTCCACTTCTCTGTGTTTTCCTCAGCTGTGCCTTCCTCTTTGGGTCAGCTTCCTCCCCAGACTGGCTTCCTTTGCTGTGGATAAGAACTACCGTGGTAGTTCCAGGCTTTACCTTTCACTATGTCCACAGGAAAAAAGAACATCATTTCTGATAGCTTGGTCCTAAGCACAGGGACCCTTTTTTCCCAGAAGGCCCCCATCACATTTTCCCCATCTCATTGGCCTTCACTGGGACACATGGATCGATCCATGTGGCCAAGGGAGTGCCTTGGGCTGACTGGCTTCCACCTGGGTTCCTGAGCCAACTACTGGCATGAGGAAAGGGAATCACTCCCAGAAGTAAAGAGCTCTGGGAGAAGGGCAGAGGGAAGTAGATTCTGGGCAGACATCTATAAATGGAAAGACAGCCCAAGTGAAGAGGACAGTTGCCACAGGAATGGCAAATCAGATACAAATCAGAAATTAGGATTCTCAAAGGAGAATCTGAGGGGAAGAGTACCTGACAAGAAACTCCTAATCTATGATAAGAGATTTGCTTTAGCACATCAAAGAGAAAATTTCAGTTACAGAATCAGAGATATGGCAATCAAAGAGGTTCACCAAGTAATGAAAATTCAAAAAAACCAACAGAACAAAACAAATGAACAAAAAGGAAATAAATGGTTTGCTTTGATCTTGACTGAGGAAGGTTTCCACCCCCATGCGGTTTTCAAAAGGAACAAATCCAAGGTGCTGGCAAACGGCAGCAAACTCACAGAACGCACAAGATGTCTCTGGCCTGGGCTTCTCAGCCTGGCTGCACCTGAGAACCACCTGAGGCATGGATCATGCCACTGTGGTGTTGCCTCAGGAGGTCTGTCAGGAGGGCTGAACATTGGTAATGTCTTAAAAGCTCCTCAGGTGATTCTATTACATAGCCACTGGTCTGACCTTATGGACAAAGTAACCAGAGACAGACCACCAGACTGACTGAACTTCAGGGGATGTGGGGTGAAATTAAAGAACCAGCAGTCAATCACATGGCTCCCTGTGGCCTTCACTATTGCCTAAGTGGCTGCTTCTTACCAGAAAAGCACTGCTGGAAACCCTGGATACTAAATAAAGCCCAGAAGACCTTATGGTCATAACTCTGGTGGAATCTGTGAGTCCAGGGAGGCCATAGAACCCAGTACCATAATCCACCAGTGTAGTCTCTGTGAGTGGCACATGAGTTCACTATGTGTTGACTGTGCATGTGAAAAGGGGGTATCAGTGGATTAACATATGTCAATATGTTAAAAATGCCACAACCAAGGGCATTTATAAAATTGATTCACCATAAAGAGTATTGTATTTTGGGGTGGTGAGGGGCTGGTGAAGGGGTGTTTAAACATGTTTAGAAAATTGAACAGAGATAAAAAAATAAATAAAGGATAAGGAAAAATGGATTATTGACTGAATGAAGAGGCATAAATTTTGGAGCCTCTCAGACACTGGTATTCAAATTGATTCAACTTAAATGTTATGAATATTATCGCACACACCACATCTAAAAGACAGAAAGATCACAAATCAACAACCTAATGAATCATCTCAAGGAACTGGAAAAGGAAGAGCAAACCAATCCCAAACCCAGCACAAGAAATGAAATAACCAATATCAGATCAGAACTAAATGAAATTGAGAATAAAAGAATTATAAAGAAGATTAATGAAACAAAAACTTGGTTCTTTGAAGAAATAAATAAAATTGACAGGCTTCTTGCTAGATTAACCACAAACAGAAAAGAAAAGACTCTAATAAGCTCAATCAGAAATGAAAAAGGAGAAATGACAATTGATATCACAGAAATACAAAATATCATCTCTGAATACTATAAAAATCTTTATGCTCATAAACTTGAAAACATGGAGGAAAATTATTGGAAACACACAACCTCCCTAAGCTCAATCAGGAAGAACTAGAACTCCTGAACAGACCAATATCAAGCACCAAAATTGAAGCAGCAATAAAAATCCCCCCCCCAAAGTCCCAGACCAGATGGTTTCACGCCCAAATTTTACCAAGACTACAGTGAAGAACTGGGACCTATACTGCAGAAATTATTCCACAACATTGAGAAGGAAGAAATCCTCCCCAACTCATTCTACAAAGCCAATATCACCTTAATACCAAAGCCAGGAAAGGACACAACAAAAAAAGGAAACTTCAGGCCAATATCCCTTATGAATATAGATGCAAAAATTCTCAATAAAATCTTAGCAAACTGAATTCAGCTTCACATCAAAAAAATAACTCACTATGACCAAGTGGGCTGCATCCCAGAGATGCAAGGATGGTTCAACATACAAAAATCTATAAATGTAATTCACCATATAAATAGAAGCAAAAACAAAGACCATATGATCTTCTCAATAGATGCAGAAAAAGCATTCAACAAAATTCAACACCCTTTTATGATAAGAATGCTTAACAAAATAGGCATAGACGGAACATAAGTCAAGATTATAAAAGCCATTTACAACAAACCCACAGCCAACATCATACTGAATGGGGAAAAATTGAAAGCATTCCCACTTAGAACTGGAATAAGACAAGGTTGCCCACTATCACCACTTGTATTCAACGTAGTGCTTGAAGTCCTAGGCAGAACAATCAGACAAGAGAAGGATATCAACAGTATCCAAATGGGGAAGGAAGAGGTCAAACTATTGCTCTTTGCTGATAATATGATCTTATACCTAGAAAACCCCAAAGATTCAACCAAGAGACTTCTGGAATTGATAAATAAATTCAGCAAAGTCTCAGGTTACAAAATTAATGTACACAAATCAGTAGCTTTCATATATGCCAACAACAGCCAAGCTGAGAATCAAATCAAAGACACAATAACTTTCACAATAGCAACAATGAAAATAAAATACCTAGGAATATATTTAACTAAGGAAGTGAAAGACCTCTTTAGGGAGAACTATGAAACACTGAGGAAAGAAATTGCAGAGGATATAAACAGATGGAAAATCATATCATGCTCATGGATTGGCAGAATCAACATTGTTAAAATGTCTATGCTATCCAAAGTGATTCACAGAGTCAATACAATCCCCATTAAAACACCAACATCATTCTTCTCAGATCTAGAATAAATAGTTCTATGCTTTCCACATAACCAGAAAAGACCCCAAATAGCCAATGGAACCTTACATAATAAGAGCAAATCAGGAAGCATCACTTTACCAGACTTCAAGCTATATCACAAGGCTATAGTAACAAAAATGGCATGGTACTGGCACAAAAACAGAGACATAGATAGACCTATGGATCAGAACAGAGAACCCAGATATGAAACCATCCTCATATTGCCATCTGATCTTTGACAAAGCAGACAAAAACATACACTGGGGAAAAGAATCCCTATTCAATAAATGGCACTGGGAAAATTGGATAGTCACATGCAGAGGACTGAAACAAGATCCTCACCTCTCAACACTCACAAAAAACAATTCATGGTGGACAGCAGACTTAAACCTAAGGCATGAAACTATAAGAATTCTAGAAGAAAATGTTGGAAAAACTCTCATAGATATTAGCCTAGGCAAAGAATTTATGAAGAGCCCAAAAGCAATCACAGCAACAACAAAAATAAATAAATGTGACATGATCAAATTAAAAAGCTTCTGCACAGCCAAGGATGCAATCAATAGAGCAAATAGACAACCTACAGAATGGGAGAAAATATTTACATACTATATATCCAATAAAGGGCTAATAACCAGAATCTGCAAAGGACTTGAGCAAATTAGCAAGAAAAAATCAAACAACTCCATTAAAAAATAGGCACAAGACATAAACAGAAACTTGTCAAATGAAGATAGACTAATGACCAACAAACTGATGAAAAAATGTTCAACATCATTAATCATCATGGAAGTGCAAATCAAAACCACAACGAGGTATCACCTAACTTCAATAAGAATGGCTCTTATCAAAAAGTCCCAAAACAACAGATGCTGATGTGGATGCAGAGAGAAAGGAATACTTATACACTGTTAGTGGGAATGCAAACTAGTACAACATCTATGGAAAGTAGTATGGAGATACCTCAAAGAACTAAAAGTAGAACTACCATTTGATCCAGCAATCCCACTACTGGGTATTTACCCAAAGGAAAAAAAAGCAATTTTATGAAAGAAGACACTTGCACTCCAATGTTTGTAGCAGCACAATTCACAATTGCAAAGATGTGGAAAAACCCAAGTGCCCATGAATACATGAGTGGATTTATGAAATGTGGTATATGTGTACTATGGAGTACTATTCAGCCATAAAAAATGGTGATCTAGTATCTTTTGTAACAACCTGGAACTAGAGACCGTTCTTCTAAGTGAAGTATTGCAAGAATGCAAAAACAAATACCACGTGTACTCAATAATAAATGGGAACTACTCAGTCAACACTTATGTGCACATATGGAAGTAAAACTCAGCAGAAATCAAGTAGGTGGGAGGGAGGAGGAGGAGATGGGTAAATTCACACCTGATGTGTATAATGCCCACTCTCTGGGTGAAGACCACACTTAGAACTTTGACTCAAACTGTATAAAAGCAAATTATGTAACCAAAACCTGTGTACCTCCATAATATTCTGAAATTAAAAAATAAATAAAATAAAGTTAAAAATATTGGGTTCAGACTCCTCATTTACTAATAGCTATTTGGCAAAATTACAATTTACCTTTATCTGTCAAACTTTAATAAAACTTTGCTCAATAAGAAAACAGGAACAGCTAGGGGGGAGTGGAGGACTGTTTTCCAAGGGGATAAATTACAAATATTTGCAAAACTTTCCTAAAGACATTTGTCTTCTATACTTACAGCCTGACTTATTTTTCTGAATGTTTCCTCTTAGTATACATTCATCAGAGATATTTTTTCTCTTGTCTTTAGTGGAAAAAGCTACTATCCGACCAGCTAAAAGCATGGACTCGCTGTGTTCAGTGCCTGTGGAAGGTGAGATTTTACAATGAGTTTCTAGCTGGGGATCACACCTGGGAGACTGGAGCTCACACCAGATTTGCCTGTTTATCTGCAGTCATGGTCACGCACAGTCACCTAGTCTCAAATGCCTCCCTGACCCTTCCCAAACTCAAGCCCTTGCCATACACAGCCTCCCCTGCTACCACAGGGGTAGGCCTAAAGAGCCTTTCTCTTTCTCCAACCTTCCTCTAGCCACAGCTGGAGTCCACAGCTACTTTTCATTCAAACTTGTAGAAGGTAAAAGGTCAACACCTGAAAACGAAGGCAGATGCAGCTTCCCCTTTGGGCAGTAAAAAGAGCCAAGCATTGGTTTATGTAGGTGCTCATATGTCTTGAGTTTGGATGTTTCCATAAGTATTGGCTTCATAGTGCTTTTCAGGTCATGATTTCGAGTTAAGTTTGTTCATTCATTCATTCATTCATTCACTCATTCGTTATTTATCAGTAAACATCAATTAGGCACCAGCTATGTGTCAGGCATGTGCACACTACCATATACTTTGTTGGAGAAGATGTGTGTGCACTTGCACACAAGGTGACACCCTCACCATGACAACATGTAACCACCTTTGTTCTCACAGCTCTAGCCTTAAGGGCAGACTTGCCTGTACAATCTCTCTTCTTAGGCAACCAACAAGTATCGTTACCAGTTTCAAGGCAAAGGACTTGTCTGGCAACAGACTGTTAAAACTCCTCTATATTTATCCCATGACTTTCCAACCCCTTTAATACAAGACATTTTTATCTTTGAAAAATGAGACAGCCTGAAGCAATACAGGAAATCTTTAGAACAACTTTTTATGGGATTTTGGGGTTTTTTTTTTTTGCCTTATATGGATTCCTAAGAACAACGTTTAAAATAATTCCAAACTTGTATAATGCTCAGTGAGATCTTTTTAAGCTGACCGGATAGTTTTAGAATTTTTTCACTTTTATATTCATTCATTTGCTTTTTTGCTTGTTTTTTGAGACACGGTATCTCTCTGTTGTCCAGGGCTGGAGTGCAATGGCATCATCATAGCTCGCTGCAAACTCAAACTCCTGGGCTCAAGTGATCCTCCTGCCTCAGCCTCCCGA
Source organism: Lemur catta (assembly GCF_020740605.2). Classification (NCBI taxonomy): domain Eukaryota; kingdom Metazoa; phylum Chordata; class Mammalia; order Primates; family Lemuridae; genus Lemur; species Lemur catta. The sequence goes on along the minus strand of NC_059128.1, from coordinate 225,629,862 downwards.
GTAGCTGGACTACAGGCACCACCACACCTGGCTAATTTTTCCTATTTTTAGTAGAGATGGGGTCTCACTCTTGCTCAGGCTGGTCTCTAACTCCTGGCCTCAAGCAATCCTCCCGCATTGGCCTGCGGGAGTGCTAGGATTACAGGTGTGAAACACTTAGTCCGGTCCCATTTGCTTTGGTTTTGAAACCTCTTTGGTCAGTTCTTGCCCAGGTTTGCAGGACTTAATATTTCAAAATATAAGTCATTGTGCATATGACTTAAGTGAGTATTGGGCAGATCATCTAATCTCTGAGTCTCACTGTCCTCATGTGTTAAAGGACATAATTACACTTCCCTTACAGGGTGGTTGTAAGAATTTTAAACATAATGTTCCATAAGATGTTCAGCATAGTGCTTAATACCAAGTTAGAAATTATTTTCTGGATCCCTTGCAACTCACAAATCATCTCCAAGCTTATTTACTTCCCATGCAGACTTTTTTCTTTTTGCCTTCATTTCTAAGTCAGTTAAGAACTCACTGCTCACCGCTATGCTTCTGAACATTTAGTTAATTTACATTCCTAGTTTCTTATCCTCTGAATCAACAGGAAGAAGTCTGGGCAAAGAGGGGAGAGGTCTAGCTGAGAACAGCATTTGTTTCCTTGCTAGGAAATCAAAGTCCTGTCTGGGTCCCTCTGCCAGAGAAGACTTAAAACAATAGCTTTTAAAGTTCTAAAATAAAACAAGATACTCTCATTTTTCCCTTTTGTCTTCTTCATTTTGAGCAAACATCGTTCTACCATCTCCTATCTGTTTCTTTATTTTTTTCATGATCTACACTTAATGCCTGGTAGATGATAGCTCTGTTTAACAATATTGTCAGTGACTTTCTTTTGGAAACTGCTCTTACCTGCAGAGTTTAAAACTGATATATATGTCATAACAGCAAATGGTCCTATCAGAGCATCATGCCAAAATTCTGCATGTATGAAAAAAATGTTTTCTCTTGTCAAGCGAATGTTAGGTACCTGTCATTGTTTGGCTATGCCGCTATTAGAATGCTGTGCCTCTCCAGTATTCAAATATTGTGTGCCTGCCCTTCCTGCAGGCCAAGCAGTCATGCATGTGCCCAGTCTGCTAACATGTACTTGTTCTTTTTCACCAGGAAAAGAAACCAAAGGAAATTTCAATCGAACAGTCACCACTGGTGGATTTTTCATTCCAGCATCAAAAATGCACTCGACCAACACTGGTAGCTCATGTGACCTCAGCAAGCAGGAGGGAGAATGGGGCCAGGAGGGGATGCCTGCGGGGGCTGAGGGTGGCTTTGACGTGAGCAGTGACCGGAGCCAACTCCAGGGCGCTCAGGCCCGGCCCCCACCTGAGCAGCTGAAGGTGTTCCGGCCCATTGAGGATCCTGAGAGTGAGCAAACAGCCCCAAAGATGCTGGGCATGTTCTACACCTCGAACGACAGCCCCAGCAAATCCGCCTTCACCAGCAGCCTCTTCCAGATGGAGCCCTCCCCCCGTCATCAGCGCAAGGCACTGAACATCTCCGAGCCCTTTGCTGTGTCTGTGCCACTCCGTGTCTCAGCTGTCATCAGCACCAACAGCACCCCGTGCAGAACACCCCCGAAGGAGCTGCAGTCTCTTTCCAGCCTGGAAGAATTTTCTTTCCAGGGATCAGAGAGTGGAGGTTGGCCAGAAGAGGAGAAGCCACTGGGAGCTGAGACTTCTACAGGTAAAGCAGGGGAAGAAGGTCTCTTTCCATTGCAAGAAATAAAAAAAAGACTTAAATTTACTTAAATACAGTTTTCAGTGCAATGTAGTGAAGTGGTTAAGATTGTCGGCTCTAGAGCCAGAGAGCCTGGGTACAAATCCAGGCTCTGCCATTTTCTTTGTGATCTTTAGTGGGTTAACGAGGGCCGGGCACAGTGGCTCACTCCTGTAATCCCAGCACTTTGGGAGGCCAAGGTGGGAAGACTGCTTGAGCCCAGGAGTTCAGGGTTACAGTGAGCTATGATGGTGCCACTATACTCCAGCCTGGACAACAGAGCGAGACCCTGTCTCTAAAAACAATTCAAAAAGACAGCAGGTTAAGTTTAACCACTCTGTACCTCAGTTTCTTAATCTGTAAAATGGGAATAATGATGTTAATAATCATACCTTCTTCATGAGTTTGTTGAGAACATTAAATTAGTTAATACATATAAAGCTCTCAGAACAGTGTCTAAAATATATGGTGAGCACTCAATAAATGTTACCCATCACTATTTTATTCTTGCACATAGTGAGAAGGCAGGAGGGAAAGCTCACAGCATGGAATGCAGAACTGCAGAACTAAAACTGGGGATTCAACTCTTCCAGACTCATTCGCTCTCCGTCCACACATCCTCATGTCTACGGAGAACGTGCTAGCAACCTTAGCAATGAGAAAGAGCATCTTTCCCCCAATTTCCTTGCAGGGAGGATTCTGCCTGGGTCACATGCCCAGCCTTGGACCGGTCACTGTTGCCACACTAAGAGTGTCTGAGATTGGCCAGACTTGGGTCTCTGGGTGTGCCTGGAGTGAGGAGGAGTTCTTTGACCAATAACCAAACAGAAGCCACATAAAATGGAAGTAGGAAGAATCCCAAAGGAGAATATGGCTGATGGTCAAATCAAATAGTGTTTATTTTGGTTTAGGAATGTTTCTTTCCAATGAATATTAGCTAGCTATTTTTCAGCACCTGTTATGTTGTCAGGCACTGTCCTAAGTTTTCTACACGTATTATCTCATTTCTCCTCACAACAATCCTATGAGTTATAGGTAGTTACTATTATCCCTATTTGCTTAGAGAGGAGTAAGTCATTTGCCCAATGGGTCATAGCACAGAAGTGGAAAAACCAGGATTTTAATCCAGACTTAAAAACCCATGCTTGTGAGCACTCCCCCGTGCTCCCTTGTGTGTTTGCTGTGGGCTGTGGAGTCACAAAGACATGACTAGCAAGCTTGCACACTACGAAAGGAAACTGAAACTCTGCACTGAAGTTCAGCACAGGGTCAGCCTATGGAACTAGCATAAAAGCCTCCTCCAGCTTTTTGGAATGAGGGAGGGCCTGGGTGCCCAAAGTATCATGTATCATGACAGAGGTGCTCAGAGCGGACGGCAAAGGCATGAAGGAGAGGCAGTCCTCTTGGGAGGGTTCTGGGAAGATTTAGAAGAGGTGACATTAAGGGTGGGCCTTCATAAATGGGTAGGATTTCTTCCTGCACAAAAGATGACATAGGACATTCTAGGCTGAGAGGCAGCTAAATACTGTGGGAAGTGTGTAGGTTTTGGAACCCCACTGGGCTGATTCGGAGGCCAGCTTTACCACTTTTTGGCAGTTGACAGCGGGTGATTTTGGAGCCTGTTTCTCATCAACAGCGGAGGCTCCTATCCCAAAGGCTGAGGTGAGATCTGAAGGGGGCAATGTCCTTAAACTACCTGCCCATGGTCTGGCTCTGAAGATGCTCAATGAATGTTAATCCTGTTTCCTCCCCTTACCCTTCAGGATGGGTGCACAGGTGAGCAAAAGGCAGAGGCATCAAGTGATGCCTGGTCTGGAGAATGGTCCATGGGTGGTGTGGGTGATGCAGGATGAGGGTAGAGGAGGAGGTGAAGCCTTTGAAGAAAACACTGTTTCCAAAGGCTTTTGGGAGATTGGTTGTCCTCTTCAAAACAGAGGGTCACTGGGCCCCAAAGACAGACCAGGGGACAATGTATTGTCTTTTTTTCCCTCTCTCTTTTTTCTGTAAATAAGAATACCCAGTCTGTATTAAACTGGTCTGGGCAGGCTCCAGCCTGCCTTCCTGCCATGACTGGTGGGTGATGGGGGCAGAATGAGGGACCTGTGGGAGGCAGCCACGTCGGCCTGGGACCCAGGGCAGAAGCGAGCCGCTGAAAGGCTCAGGGACAACAGGTCCCTGCACTCTGCTCTTTGATGGGGGCAGCTTAATTTAAACTTCCTATCTCCATCCATGATTATTCCAAATAGAGAACTTCACCTTCATTAATAAAATATTTTTCTTTGTTTTGAGCAGTAGCAGTGGGTAAAAGAAAAAGAATTAAGGACAATTTTCCAGGTTACCTAATTAAAATTTTTAGTCGCTCTAGTCAAACCAGCTCTCCCACTTCTGGCTAATCTAGGTGAAATGCCAATATAGCCCAAGGGGTAAGAGATATCAAAGAAGTAGTGCACTTTAACTGAAGTGCTGATAATGAGATCATTGATTGCTCCAAGTGAAAAGTTTAAAGGATTAATCAATGCAACCATTATAATTGATTATCTGACTTTTACCTGATTCAAGGGTATAACCTGCTAACCTAATCCTCAGCCAGGGAGAAAAAGGACCACAAACCTGATCCTTCTGAAAGTGAAGGACGAATTTATGGGCTGACTTAAAAGCTACAATGAACACTCTGCATCCCTGTTTAGATATTCTTATTAGAGAAAGATTAGAATAACCACATAGCTTTAAGGAAACTTGATAAATGAAAATCCATAATTTCTCCAAGAGATATTAGGAGTTGCCTCATTCTTTTACTGAAGAATTTACAACAGAATCCTCTTAACTAGTTATATTTTAATGCATCTGAAATATGATTCTACCTACAAAAATTTGTTCTGCCCTTTTTATTGTTTTGTTTTGTTTTTTAACCAGGAGCAAAGCTAGCTCATAATCCCGTGGTTCTCTTAGTTAAGGTACAGGCTAAGCTGCTATAAGATAGAAAACTAAAAATACAGAGACTCAAATAAGTTAGAAGTTTATTTCTACCTTACATCAAGGTCCAGAGGAAGGGGGCTGGGCTCCAGGAGAGCATCTGGGGTTCCAGGCTCCTTCAGCTGTACCCGAGGGCGTTATCCTTATCCGTGCAGCCAAAGTGGGCTCAGCACCCCATGTCCACATTCTCACCCATGAGAGGGGGATAAGAAGAGGAAGCCAAGCAGCTTCCACCCAAGGATGCAACCCGGAAGCTACACATATCACTTCCAGTCCATCCCATCTGCCAAACTTATTTCACATGGCCATACCTACCTTCAAGAGAGGCTGAGAAATTGGGAGAGGTTCTAGCTCTAAATAAAGAAGAGAATGGATATTGGGGGACAATTAGCAGTCTCTGCCTCCATGGTCACCCACTTTGTACATTACGTGTCCCATGCTGGGAACCTGGCAATGCCCTTCCCTTTTGAGCTATAGAGATTCTTCTGTAGCATAGAAGCAGCCACCAAATCTGTCAACCAACAAAAATTTGTTGAACTCACAGGACTTTAGCAGGTAATTTTTAGGAATAGATACTGCCTCTGTTCTTGAGGAAGTTACCCAAGGATGGAAGCCACATACATGTGGAAAGATAATGGTAAACTGATGATTGAGCACCACATAGGCAATAACACTAAAAACTTCAAGGTGAGGGAAGAAGGAGAGATTGGTCTGGAGGTGGTCTAGGAAAGCTACAAGGAGGTGGAGGCACATGCCTGTAGTCCTAGCTATGCAGGAGGTTGAGGTAGGAGGATCACTTGTACAACGGCACTCCAACCTGAGTGATAGAGTGGGACCCAGTGTAAAAAAAAATTACTAATGCATTTACCCTTTCACTCAGAAGTTTCACTTCCAAGAATTTATTTTAAATAAATAGCTGCACAAATACAAAATGGTGACACATAGCATGGCATTATTTGTAATAGCAAAAGACTGGTGATGCCTGTCTCTTTAGAATACTGGTTGGATAACTAGGGTACATCCACACAATAAAGTCCTACAGACCCCATAGCTTCATGGGCCCTGCACAACATTCCTTCAAACCCCTGTGTATCTGTGGGGGACAGTTTCTGTGCACATGGAAGGCGTCCTATCTCAGATGTCTTCCTTGTGTTTCTAGTTTTCTGCCTCAGGCCTTTTTCTGAAGGGAGAACATCACTCAGCCCTTACTTGGGACAGCCCAGAAGTATGCAGAATTAACTGTGGCAGCCCTCAACTAATACAGGCCAGGAATCATGAATAAATGACCCAGCCTCATATCCTTTGGAGGGATTATTGTGGAGCATACTCTACCTAGCTCCTCAGAGTCCCAGTTGCTCACAGTGGTAGCCAGCTCACCACCATGCTCTTTATTGATTTTGCCTCCATCCCTGTCTCACTTCCTCATTTCTGCTTCCTGGGACCACCTTCCAAATAAGCCCCCTGCTGCTGGGATTTTGTTTCAGGCTCTGCTTTGAGGGGAACCCAGACCAGGCTACATCCTAAAGAATGATCAGTCTCCCTGTCTACTAATATGGCATGGACTTCAAGATACGTTAAGTGAGAAAATGTAAAGCCAACAACTGTATATATCATCTGCTATATTTTATATAAAAAGAGTAAGAGATAAAAAAAATATACAGTACAAGTATCTGTGCAAAAATAAATTGCTGGCCTGGAGCAGTGGATCACACCTGTAATCCTAGCACTCTGGGAGGTTGAGGCAGGAGGATCAGTTGAGTGCAGGAATTTGAGCTTGCAGTGAGCTGTGATGACACCACTGCACTCCAGCTCGGGCAACAGAGTGAGACCCTGTCTCAAATTAAATAAATAAATAAATAAAATGAACCAATAAACTAATAAAAGTGGTTACCCATAAGAGACAGTGGGAGTGTGGAACAGAGTGAAGCAGCAGGGATGAACACATGGAGGGTGACCAAGGACAGATAGGTCTGGGAAGGCTCCAAAGAGGTGTTGTCTTAAAGAATGGATTAGATCGGAACCACAGCGAGGACCAGAGCAGAAGAGTGCAAGGCCTAGTAGGGGGAGTGGTAGGAGAAGAGTGGACACGTGGCTGGACCAGAGTGAGGAGGCCTTTTTATAGACAGTGGGCCCTCCGTATCCATGGATTCACCATCCTTGGATTCAACCAACTGCTGGTCAAAAATATTAAAGAAAAGAATTGCGTCTATACTGTACATGTACAGACTTTTTTTTCTCATTGCTTTTCTTTAAACAATACAGTATACCAACTATTTACATAGCATTTACATGGTATTATATATTATAAGCAGTCTAGAGATGATTTAGAGTATATGGGAGGCTGTGCATAGATTATATGCAAATTCTACACCATTTTTCCTAAGGGACTTGAGCATCCACAGCTTTTGGCATCCATGGGAGGTCCTGGAACCAATCCCCCACAGATACCGAGGGGCGACTATAGTCTTAACTTTCAAACTCTGTAAATGTTTTACATATTCAAAGAAAAAATTGGATTTTAGGAAATAAGGGTACTAAGTAATGGACAAAAGCAAATAGCACTATTATCAATTCTGAAGCATTATTCAGACATCAGGAAGCCGGCTCTAGGTCTGACTGAGCTGTAAGGCAGGGATTGTGGTGAGATACCACGGAGTTAAGTCACCAGTGTGACCGATGGTGATGAGCAGAGTTTGTTCTTAGCCAATAAACTTTTCTGAGCTTGTGCAGTATGTCAGACACTGTGCTTTTTCTCATGTTCTACTTTATCCTCACACGGGCCCTGCAAAGCAAGTACTATGATGCCTTTGTACCAAGATTACAAGTTTCACTGAGACTAGAATTTGAACCCAGGTTTCTTTAATTCCACTGTCAATCATTAATAACATTTATTAAGGGCCTGCTATGTGCCGAGCACTACCCTAGGTACTTAGTTTTTATTGCTCACTGTGAAAACAGCCTTATGTAATGAAATGGGGCCTTACTTCAGGCAAGGCAATAGAGGCCAAACTTGAGGTCTGCCTTCTTCTTCCTGATCTCAATAGATGTTTAAGATCAGAGCCAAATTACTTTGGAATATATCTAAATCAACTGTAGCTATTCCCCCCGGCAAGAGTCACACAGGAAGCTGCTAATCATAATTATAAGACATCGTGGCAGCAAGGTGTGAATAATAGATTTTTGGACCTTGGGTACAGAACTTGACATCTCAGGGCCTATTTATTTGTGAAGTGAAAGATTGGGCTAGAAGAGGGTTTCTCAACTTCGGCACTATTGACATTTTGGGTTGGAAAGTTCTTTCTTGTGGGGGGCTGTCCTGTGTGTTGGAGAATATTTAGCAGCATCCCTGGCTTCTGTTCACTAAATGCCAGTAGCACACCCCTTCCCAATGTTGTGACAACCAAAAATATCTCCAGACATTGCCAAATGTCCCCTAGGGGGAGGGGAAGGTAGGAGCAAAATGGCCTCTGGTTGAAAACTACTAGATTAGATGATCTTCAAGGTCCCTCTCATCCCTGACAATCTGTGACTCTGGGACCTGAGGCCAGAACATTACTAGGAAAGAGTTGTAAAGAATGTATGGGGCAGCTGTACCTGGTGGCTCACACCTATAATGCCAGCACTTTGGGAGCTGAGGTGGAAGGATCGCTTGAGGCCAGAAGTTGGAGGTTGCAGTGAGCTATGACAATGTCACTGCGCTCCAGTCCAGACAACAGAGCAAGACCCTGTCTCAAAAAAAAAAAAAAAAAAGAATGCGCAAGGCAGTGAGTGAGCTGCGAGAATACCCTCCATCTTTGTGAAGCAGGATCAGGAGACAGGGCAGTGACTATGTTGGGAACAGTCTCTCTTGAAATGAAATCTCCTTTAACTGATAACTCACACCTTCATTGCAGCCTCTGTACCTAAGAAGGCAGTTCTTGAGGATGCCAAGCCAGTACCTGAAGCAGTGGGGACAGCAGAATACGGCAAAGGCCTTTCCCTGGAGCCAGGCACCCAGCTGGAGGAGAAAACCTCAGAAGTCTCTTTGGGCTCTCAACATTCAAGTGAATTAGAGAAGATGCCAAATCCAGAGAAGGTGGTGGAAGAAGGACGAGAAGCTGGCCGGGTGGAGTCCAGTGCTCTGCCAGAGAGCCCCAGGACCAGAGCCGAAGCTGTGTTTCTCCATGAGATGGTAAGGTGGACTCACGGCCTGCTCCAGCTGGGTAGTCCTCCCAAGGGCTCTTGCTGCAATTTAAAGTAGATTAAAAAAAAATTTTTTTTTAACAATTAGTTTCTGCCAAAGAGAGTTTAAGCTACAAACTTCTAATCAGGTCTGGGATTTGTTTTGCAGTAGACTTTTCTGAAGTCCTTCAGTGATGAGGAGGAAACATCCAGCTCAGATTCCTCAGGACAGATTCAACTCTAAATATTTCTAACCTGAGGTTACCACAAACCAGTAACATGTCATTGGAATGTAACAACATTCAATCCCAGAAGCAGCACAAAACCTGCTTGTCATATCCCAGTCCCAAATATGATGATCATTCACAGGGTCCATCCCTCTTCCTCCAGACATCCTGGGTAGGCAGTTGTCTATGATTGTTTCTAAAACCTGAAAGATTTCCAGGATCCATTCCTTCCTCCTATGGCTTCTGGAGAAGTTAAAATACAATGGCAAAGCTTACTGACCTTGTCCACTTTTTAGAGGCAGAATTTTCCAAGAAGGTTTTTATGGGATGTCCTTATATCCCATAAGGGAGGAGGTTTTCCAGGGACTCCCAGGAAAGAGTCCTGCATTTGAGAAACAGCTCTATAATCAGAGGAGTGTGCCAAAGGGGAAAAGGAAGCTCTTTGCCTTTTAACTTGCTTCCAGGACTTGGTTTTTAGGACATGCACAAAAGGACCATGTGCTGGGAGTTAGAGCATAGCTGGGGTGACACGGTGGCCTCAGGAAGGCTGAGTGAGGTTCCCTATAAGATGCATTTGCATTTTTTGAAGAGAAAGGATGCAGAGATTCATATGGGGATTGGATTCTTATGTGGAGGGCCCAAGTATGAATGGCATTGCTTTGAGAAGTGGATAAAGTTAATGCTGGAAAGAAACCAGGGTGGATTCAAGAAAACAAGTAAAGGCATCAATTCATTCATTCATTCAAAACATGTAGTAAACACCCACTTTGTGCCAGGCATGATGCTGAACAGTGAGATCACTGTAATGAACAAAACTGTCACTGTCCCTGCCTTGTTGGAGCTAATACCCTAGAAGGGGAAAGGACATTGAACAAGTAATTTCTGGGGTGCTATGGAGGCTTGGAGTGCTGTGGAAGCATATAGCAGGAGGACCCAACCTAGTGAGAGGGAGGAGGGGTGCCACAGGGGCCAGGGAGGGCTTCTCTGAAGAACAGGTATTTAGGTTGAGAACTTGGCCGTAAGAAAGGGGTAGAGTGTGGGATAGAAAGGGAGAAAATTCCAGGCAGAAAGAATAAGATGTGCCATGAATCTTGGATGGGAAAGAACATAAAACATTTCAAGGAATGAGAACAAGGCCAGGATAGCTGGGCTGGAGAAAGTGAGACTCAAAGGGACACAGGAGCCACATCAGCCAGGACACCTTGGAAGGGATTTGGGGATTAACCTAAGGGCAGTGGGAAAGCATATGAGATGTTCAGAATTTTATGTTTAAAAGGTTTCTCTATTCTGTGAGGAGCATGGCTTGGAGAAGGGCAGGAGAGGAGGCACGAATGCCAGTTAGGAGGCTAGTATGTGGCAAGCCAGGTGAGAAAAGATGGTGGCGTGGGCTCATGTGAGGTCATGGGGACAGAAGTGGAAGGATGCAAGAGCCATTTAGAAGGTAGAATGAACAAGATTTGGTGAAAAATTGGAGAAGGAGTGAGGAAAAAGGAAGCGTCAAAGGCACCTCATAAGTTCTGGTCTGAACAAAAAGTTACACTGTGGGTCCACTTACTGAGAGGGCAGAGTGAAGTAGAGGGGAATTTAGATGGTAATTTATTCATCTAAATGTACTGATTTTTTTAGTAAGAGATCAATTAATGTAGGTGCTGAGGAGAGTAAAGAGATGAGTCTGTCCCTGCCCTAAAGGAGGGCCCAGTCTAGTAGGCAAAATAGAAATGTACACACATAAATGCAGTGCAGTAGAATCAGATTACTTTTTGACCAAGTAATCCTGCAGAGTTGTGTGAAAGAAATAACTCAAAAGAAAACATTACAGCCATTGCAATTCAATTGGCCCTTTATTGAGCACCTACTCACAATACACCAGGCACCTTTTGGACTTGAGGTATCAAAGATGAATAAACACAATCCCTGACATCAAGGAGCTCACAGTCCACTGGGAATGGTAAGGCAAACATAACAAGTAACTGTAATATGAAATGACATGTGATTAGAGCCAGGTGGGAAGGGGTGAGAGGTCAGCAGCCAATCAGACCTCTCAGAAAGATCTGTGCCCCCACAGGGTAGAAATGCATCTCCAAACTGTTTCTGCTTTGGGCAGAATTAGGCCTTGAAGCATGACTTGGAAGAAACTGAAATTTTTTTTTTTCCTGGCTCTGACCAGGCCTCCATCCCTTTCCTGTCTACAGCTTTGGGCTCTGTGTAGGGAAAGGGAGGAGTGGAGAAGGACAAAGGGAAGCTGGACTTGAGGGGAGACAAGAATAGCAAACAAGATGAGGGAGGAGGCAGTTCAACAATCACAGAAAAAAAAACCCATCATCTTAACAGTGATTTTGCTATTTTTCTATATGCCTTTATTTTAATATGTATTGAAATATTTTTCCATGTGGAATATGTATTTCTTTGGTAATGAGAAAAAAGAACTACATTTACTTATTTGGAAAGCAGGTGTCAGGGTAAAAATGAACATTTTCATTCTACTGAGAGAATCTCATTCTTGTATGCTTTCTAGTAAACCTGAAGTTAAATAAGACTGGGGTTTCTGTCTGTTTTATAAGGCAACAGTGCACAGAGATTAAGCACTTATGTTCTGGTGTAGACAGAACTGGATTTCAATCCCAGTCTTCTGTTGTATGACTTAGGTTAATTGTTTATTTGCTCCGAGGCTTCCTCATCTATAAAATGGGAGTGATTATGATAGTGTTTATCTCCTAGAGTTGCCAGGGAAATTAAACAAGAAGATAAAGTATTGTTGAAGTATTTTATGGTACGTGGTAAGCGCTCAGACGCCACCGTTGTCAATGGCGCTGCGTCCTTTATTTGCTGAGGTGGCGCAGGCTGGCGCTGCGCTAGTCCCTTCCCTCTCTCTGGAAACAGTGCGATGTCAGTGTCCAGAGTCCTTCGTTCTAAAATAATCAGTTTATTGATGTTTTTCAGGATGAAGATGATCTGGCCAACACCCTGATCTGGCCCGAGATTCAACAGGAGCTGAAAATCATCGAATCTGAGGAGGAGCTTTCCTCCTTGCCACCGCCTGCTGTGACGATGACCCCAATTCAGCCAATTCTTGAGTCAAGTCCTGGGGCCTTGGCTCCCCCAGAGCCTCCTGGGAGCTTGCCTTGTGGCTCCGCCCCTGCTCCAGTCCCCGCCCCTCTGGAGGAGTTTACTAGGGATCCAACCAATCAGAGCACAGAGAGCACTTCCATGGCTACCAACAGAGAGAAGCTGGAGCCAATCAGCGGCCTCCACAGATCCGAGTTGGAGCTGGGCCTGCGCCCAGACCCCGCCCCCCTGGCTCCTCTGGAAATAGTCCCGTTTGAGACCGTGTCTCTACAAACGAGGGTGGAGGTGGGGGCCCCGGGGAATCTATCTCCTCCACTCCCACCTGCTCCTCCCCCTCCAACTCCTTTGGAGGAGGCACCTCGAGTCTTGGTGTCAAAGGGTGGCCCTGAGAGGGAAGACCCATCCAGGAATTTGAGGACAAATCCCCAGCTGAAGTTCAAAGACAGACCTGGGATCCCTAGCCTGTGTCAGGGAGACGAGGCTGCTCCAAGACAAAGTGAAAAGCAAAATTCGAAGAATGCTGCTCGCGAGGGAAAAGGCTCTGGTTTACCAAGCCCAACAAAGGAGATTGCGGTCTCCCCACAAGGAGAAGGGGATGTAGCCCATTCAGTTCAGGAGCCTTCAGACTGTGACGAAGACGACGCTGTGACAGACATTGCCCAGCATGGTCTGGAGATGGTGGAGCCCTGGGAGGAGCCCCAGTGGGTGACAAGTCCCCTTCACTCCCCTACCCTGAAAGATGGGCACGAGGCCCAGGTGCAGGGCCCCCAGGGCCACCGATTGGAGAAGAGGCTTTCCCACAGGCCCAGCCTTCGCCAGAGCCATTCTCTAGACAGCAAGCCCACATTTAAGAGTCAGCGGACTCTCGAGGCTCCCTCCTCCAGCAGTTGTACTGATCTTGAAACAGAGAGGAATTCCAACCCTCAGCAGCCCCTGGCACCCAGGAGAGAGATTATTGGATGGGATGAGAAAGCCATGAGGTCTTTCAGAGAGTTCTCTGGCCTGAAAGGGGAAGAGGCTCTTCCCAGCCAGAAGGGACCAGGTGGTGTGCAACCCAAGCCAGCAGAAACTAGCCCCATCAGCCTAGCAGAGGGAAAGGAGTTGGGGACATACCTAGGGCACAGCAACCCTCCAATTAAGCAAGGTGGTGTTCCTGGGCTGGAGAGCAGTGAGGAGAGTTCACCGAGCATGCAGGACAGCACCTTACCAGATCATCCCCCAAAGTTACAGCTGAAGAGCACTGAGTGTGGGCCCCCAAAAGCGAAAAATAGACCTTCTTCCCTCAACCTGGACTCTGCCATTCCCATTACTGACCTCTTCCGGTTGGAGAATGTGGCCTCATTTAGTTCACCTGGAATGCAGCAATCTGAGCCGGAAGACCCAAAGGGCACATGGGTGACTTCATCTCACTGTAAAGCAGACCCCTGGAGGGTTTACTCCCAGGACCCCCAGGACCTGGACATTGTTGCTCATGCCCTGACAGGCCGCCGTAACTCAGCTCCTGTGAGTGTGTCAGCTGTGAGAACCTCCTTCATGGTCAAAATGTGCCAGGCCAGGGCAGTCCCAGTCATCCCGCCCAAGATTCAGTACACCCAGATCCCACAGCCCCTGCCCTCTCAGAGCTCAGGGGAGAGTGGGGCTCAGCCTCTGGAGAGGAGCCAAGAGGAACCCAGCTCAACTAGTGGGACCTCTGAGAAATCTGCCAAAGATGATTCTCCTTCCCCCCTGGAAAGCCCAAAGGGAGAGAAACCAAAGCAAAATACAGGAGCTGTTAAGTCCTTGCCAATGGATGCCACTGCATCCTGCATGTGTGAGGGACCCACCCTTTCTCCAGAACCAGGCTTGTCTAACCTGCTCTCCTCCCAGGATGCAACAGTGCAATGCAGAAAGCGTACATCAGAGACAGAGCCGTCTGGGGACAACCTTCTATCTTCAAAAATAGAGCGACCATCTGGGAGTTCTAAGCCTTTCCATAGGTCTAGGCCAGGAAGACCTCAGAGCCTAATCTTATTCAGTCCTCCTTTCCCCATTATGGACCACCTGCCCCCCTCATCCACAGTGACGGATTCCAAGGTCCTGCTGTCCCCTATCAGAAGTCCCACCCAGACAATTTCCCCTGGCCTTCTTTGTGGGGAGTTGGCAGAAAACACATGGGTCACACCAGAAGGGGTTACACTTAGGAATAAAATGACTATCCCTAAGAATGGTCAGAGACTAGAGACCTCAACCAGCTGTTTTTACCAGCCCCAGCGGAGATCAGTGATTCTGGATGGAAGAAGTGGGAGGCAAATAGAATGACATCAATTCACCTGCTGGTGTCTGAAAAAAACAGCATGACTCATCTGGAAGTTATTACAGGGCCAACTTGTCATTTTCCAGGCACGGGTTATCAAGTTTGGGCTTATTTTGGCCTCTGACTTCTCTTTCTTCAGCCTTTTGACCATTTATTAATTTGTCCATTTTCCATAAGAGGGTCAAGGGAAGGATGAGGAGATGAAATTTGGATGTCTATATGAGCAAGTGGGAAAAGGTTAGGTAAGAGAAGAGGATGGAATGTGTGCTGCAGTGAAATTTGGGGCTTGTTTGTGAGTTGCATTGCTCCCCTATTATCATTATCTATTACTCTTGAGAGCTGGCTGTGATAGTGTCCTTTGAAAGAAAGAAAAATCTCTTGCCTATGTCAGAAAATATTGCTATTGAGGTTTGAAGACCTCCTCTTTACGTCATGCTTTTTAGTGCTCTTTAAAGCATATGTTCTTTTAGACCAGTTTTCTAATAAGCTTTGTAAAAGAAGTGTACTATCCAAAATAGAAGCAGATTTGGAAATGCAAACTAACGTGCACTTAGATATCCAAGTAGGTGAGTTTACCCATGCTGTTTCCCTGGAATCCCTGCAGACCTGTCCAAGATGACTCCATATACCAGCATAGAAAATCAAAATCAAGTGCAAACTCTGAGACTGGCACAATCCAAGAAGACTTTCTGGCTCTGGCTTCTATTCATTTTGGACTCCAACTGCCACTATACTGAACTCTGACTTATAAATCCAGTAGCTGGGCAGGGTTGGGGCTGAGCTGAGGATTACCTTAATGAAATTTACTAAATCTTCATTTCGGTATGCAACTGAAGTGAAGGTTATCTGCTTTCTTTACAATATCAAAGTCCAAGAACACAAAGTCATCATAGAGAAAAGCCTCATGAAAAGGCAGAACTGTGCTCCAAACTTACTGTGTTTAAATTGATGAGGCATAAGCAGAAAACACTTCTAGCTCAGCTTCACTCTTCTTGCACACCAGGCTGGGCCCAGTAGTACAGGAGAGGAAGAAGGGAGGCAACCTAGGAGGGGAGGGAAGAGCCCTAGCAGAGTGGCCCTCACTGCCACTCACTGAGAGCTGCCCTTCTTGAAAATGTATTTCATTTTAGCCAGTTGGTCCCTTCCTTTCTTCCCTCTCCCTTGCATAGTTCCCTCACCCACCAGTCACTCCAGGCATTCAAACTTGCTCTTCTCCTCTGTCTATATATTAACACAAACAGAAGCAATAAACCAATCTTATTTTGTTTCAGTTATTTAGAACTTTTCAATGGTTCTTTCCTTTCAGCTGGAGAGGAGGAAGGAGAACTAATATACCTGCTGGCAGATTGTTGGTGCTCCCCAAAAAGGGGTTTCACAGGGCACCTCTTCTCAGGTTCAAGCCTGGCTGAACTCTGTCCGGAAGCTCAGTCATTGCAGAAATAGCAGTACCTCTGGGCAGACCTCGCAACTGAGGCTCGTGCTGGGCTGGGTCAGGGCTGAGCTGTACTTACCTCCTCCAATAAGAAATTGGGAGCTGATGCCCTGCAACAGATATATATTCCTTCCTCTCTCTCTCTCTCCCCCCATCCTCCCCTCCCTCCCTGATAAGGCTTACGAATAGTTTTGAAATCTCGTACCTTTTAAAGCCAGTGTCTATGGCAAGGGTGGCTGGTGAGTCAGCTGATGAGTTCTGCCTTCAGAGAACACCGAGTGAGCAAGGGGAGCAATTAGTAGGCCTTTGGTCAGTGTGTTTGGACTCACTGGGTGAGCAAGACATTGGGCCAACAGCCAATGAGATGTCGACCCATAAGAAAAGTCCTAAAATATAGCATTTTCCCCCTAGGCAAGCAAGGTGAAGAAATATAGTGGTGGCGGATGAGAAAGGCCATGTTCAAGAGATTTGAAAAGTACATTCCTGCCTTATCAGAAAATGTGGCAGATAGCCTTTTATGTCAGTCTCAGTGCACTTGTGGTGTCTACGCTTTGGTAAGGACCACATTCCGGTTAAAATGTGAGGGAGGGAAAGAACCGCACTTTGCTTCACTGTCCGAACTCTGAGCCAAATAATGAAATATTTAAACTATATTATGATTATTTTAAAGTTTTCTTTGTAACAGTTATATATTTGTATTTGGGGATAGACTGAGAAGCCACCATTACACGCTAACAAGTGACTTCAGTTCTAAGGGTTGAGGAGCCCATGTAGATTGATGAAATGGCTGCCATGTCCCTTTAGACTCTGACCCTTTCGTTTACAGCATCACCTTCAGGAGCATGAGTATGTGGCTGTCGGCAGGAGACACACAGGAGGCTGTCTGGAGATATTCCCCACTCTGGGCTTTCCCAGCCGGTCAGTTCCAGAAGGCCTGAGACGCTGACTCCTCTTCTCAGTCAGTGTCGTGCTGCTCCAGCGTGGCCCTCTCCTTCGACTATCTCCCAGCCTGTCAGCCACCACAAACATGATTATATCCTGTGGTCTGGGCTAGCCAGGAATTTCACTGATGAAATTCCACTCTAAGGCAAAGAAAGCTCATATATTCTCCCCAAATTGTTACCCAAAATGCCGTGGGATTACCTATTTGGTCACCCACTTGGGGCGCTGAAAAATGAACCCCCTGAGAATTGCTGGATGGGAATCAGAGTGCCTGCTTCCATCCAGGGGAGGGGCAGAACAGGAGCTGCTGTCTGAGTCCCTAGAAAGGAATGTAGAATCAAACTCTCAAAGGGCTCCTTCAAATCAACTATCAGTCCTCAAAATGGGGGCGGCTGACTTTAAATGTTGAATTTGAAGTGCATGTCGAATGGGTACATGCATGTACCAATGTTTTCTTTCATTCAGCATTAATGATTGCTTAAGAAAATAATAACCTATATTTATTGCAAAATGGCCTGCCCAGACCTTGTGTGTTTTTTTTTTTTTTTTTAAGCCAAAATGGACCAGATAGAGGGTATCTGGATTTTATTCTCTGCTTCACTTGGTGTATGAGACCTGGCATATGAAGAGACCTGACCAAGAACCCCATAAAGATACTGTTAGCCCAATCTAAGCCCTAAAATTCAAATATTATCCAAGTCAAAATTTTGGATTCTGGGGACATTAAAAACATAAATATCACCATCCTCAACAAATATTTATCAAGAGCTTAGTAATAGTGCACTGCGTACCTTAGCACTCCTAAATCCTTGAAGAGACTAATGAAAAGGAGAGAGGGGTGGTAGCAAATGAAGCAGCCCATAAACAGCCAGGAGCAAGGTTTAGGCCTATTAAGTTACCAAACGAAAGCAGAAGGGGGAAAAATATAACAACTAGCATCTTTTAATAGGATTGTTAGTGGTATTCAAGTGACCTACTGACTTTAAATAATCAAATTAAACACAATTGCAAATCCAAGAGAACATACCAGTGAGATGCTCAGGTGTTGAGAACTTTGATTTTAAAAATTAGAGTGGCAACTATGTTAGAATAAGTATTAATAGCTCTGCAGTTTTGCATAGCCCTAATTGGTTTGGTTGTGAATTCCTGTTGCATCTCTGCAAATGAGCCAGGAAAGATCAGTATTCTATACTCTTTGAGAGCAGATGTTAGGGACTTTTATCATCACCAAGTGGATTAAGTCCTGTTGATGATGAAGTCATAGGCCCAAGGTAAACTGTTCATTTCATGTGCTGTATAGTGTTAGCACATAATAACCACATTTGGCTAAAATTGGGTGGGACGGTCATTTGTCTACACAGGCCTGTGCTCCTGCCTGAAGAGGTGCTGTGGAACATAAGATTCATTTATCTAGGATTGGAGTGGGAAAAGTCCATGGTAGGTCCAGTTCCCATCAGAATTGATTAGGGCCACATTCTACCATGGCAGGTCCTATCTGATGACAACATGAATCTTGGAGATAAGTGTTGCCAGGAGTATGATTTTAGGCACTTCAAGCAAGCAAGCAGGTCAGCTCAATATGTGAAATGACAAAGAATGTGACCTCCATTAACCAACATCTTCCCTAGCAAAATAAGGCCAGAAGAGGGAGCAAGCATCTTTCCAAGCATGGAGAGGAGGGGAGATGGTAGAAGGGTGATTGCCTGAGATGAGTGCAGTCCAGTAGTATAAAATTGGGGCCTCCATAGATTGGCTGCTGGGTAGGGGGTCATTTAGTAACCTCAAGGTACATGAATAACACAGAGATTACTTCTCTATGAGGGTGAGGAGGACATAGCTAAATATAAGAAGCTCATGAAGTCCATAGCCATGTTTTACTGGATGAACCACAATGCTTTGCAATAATTTAATGCCATAGTACTTTCTGGCTTATAATTCTGCAAAGTAAAGCACTTTTTCAAAGGAGTCTTTTGGAAAGCAACATAATTTCAGCTGTGTTGTGAGCTCTATGAATATGTTTCCAAAGATATAATCGAATGTCTTTCTATTGATTAAAAAAGTATAAATAAATATTAAACCTATCCATAGAGACATTTAAGTGTAATTAAAACAGATTGTTATGCTTTAAAAATATACTCTAATAAATGATATAAAATATAATGCTTATGATGGAACTATGAACTAGAGGAAGACACTGGGTCACCAAAATCAATAATCAGAAAAGTGGATTATATGCATCAGACTCGTTCTGGTTTGTTCTAGTTTGTTCTATTTGATGTCATTTTTTGTTAATTTGAGGTTTGGTCTCACAGCAAAAGCCCTGATGATTTGCTTCAGTAAATTTTTCGTGTCTTTGTTATTTTACTTATTAATAACTGCTAAATGTTTGCAACTTCACCCTCTTACTGTTGCAATTACACAGTCATGTCACCCACAATACCCAATATAAATCCATGATAGTGTAACGAAAAATGAGAAAAAAAAAGCTTATTGCTTCTCAAAATTCCACAGCTTAAGGAGTCATGTGGGTCCACCTGCAAAGATGTGAACTCAATCTTCCTATTACTTGAATCAATCAAAGGTGACTATTTTTTTATTTGAGTGATTATGTTGAAGATGCTCAAGGAGGAAAAAACAAGAGTGCTTTATCCTGGGATATATCCTGGCATATATATAACAAAAAAAACTCAGGAGTCAAGGGAGTGTGACAATCATAAAACTTGGGCTTACAACCTAGTGATATTTACAGTAAAAATGTCATTGCCAGGGGGGTAAAAATACTACCATTGAGGCAACCATATTCTATTTAGAACCCTACACTGCTCGGGCCTGCTCCTGTCATCCTTCACTGCTGCCCTGAGTGCCTTTTTCTCCTATACACCCTAGATCCCCACACTTCTCTGTTTCTCTGACAAATCTCCCCCTACCCTACCCCAACACACAGTTCCCCTCACTCCCAATCTTTCCAAGGTTTCTCTGGAATCATTCTCTCCTTATAAATTCCCTTGCAGCCCCAGTCTAACTGAATGTTATTGCCACTTCCTGGACTTCAGTAAAACTCCCGTGAGGACACTTTTTTCCCTGCACAAGAGGCTGCACATTCTTCCACATAACACAGACTTTTACAAAGGGTCAGGACACGTTCTCCCAGTTTCTCACTTCTGCACCATTGTTTCTTCCCATCTTATACAAAAATCCCTCACTACCAAAATTTACAAATCCACCTATCTTAACTTTTACCATTCCGTGTGGCCACGATGTGGTCAATGTCCCAGATTCCCCAGCCTTTGGTACCAGGCTCCCTATTTCCTTCTACCTTGTCCTACCATTATCCTGGATGGCTTCAATGTTCCGAAGGAAAACCTACCCAACACCCTTGCCATAATTGCTTACAGAGTTTTACCCCTACTCAGTTTTGGCCATTTGCTTCTGGGGTTACACATCAGGCTCTTTCACAACCCAGAGTTTTGTAATTCTTTCTGAGAAGCTCCTCCATCCTTATTACTTTATTCCTTGTATTTGCACAGGATTACCAATGCCTTGCCCACCCCAGCTCTGGCAGACAGCACACCTACCAGACTTCATACCACCTTCCCCAGCCAGGTGCATCATCTCAACTATTCTCACCAGGACCAT
The DNA here is from genome assembly GCF_020740605.2 of Lemur catta. NCBI lineage: Eukaryota > Metazoa > Chordata > Mammalia > Primates > Lemuridae > Lemur > Lemur catta. The sequence goes on along the minus strand of NC_059128.1, from coordinate 225,609,377 downwards.
TAACTGCCTCAACCACTCATTCTTTAGCCATACCTGCTTTACAAACCTCCAGTCTAGGACCAGGACTCTTACCACCCATCTTCTCTGACCCTTAACTGTGTCTATGGGTTAGATCAGAGAGAATCATAAAACCATGGGATGAAAGACTTTAGCTATTTATGGTCTACCACCTCAGCAGTGGCCTCATTCCCAAAACCTACAATGGCTATTCCACTATTCTCAATATTCTCCTAGACAATTCTACGCACCCAAAATAAGGATAATTGCTTTGTGCTTCACAACTTTATGATATCAACTGATCTTTCTTCAACCTACCACTGCCATTTTCCCTTACCCATATATATATATGTGTATCCAACCTCCCTTGTTGTCTCTCTTCCCAAGGGCTCACAAGGCTTCTGTGTTCCGAATCTCCTTCCATCCATCATTCTTTCCTGTGTGTTCAGTCTTCCCTCTTCAGTCTTCAATCCCTCGGCATAAAAACATCCTAAAGTCTCTTCCTCAGCTCTATCCACCTTTACCACTTTGTTGTGTCCAGGTTCTTGGGAGAGTCATCAATGTCATCAATGTTCACTGTTTCAACTTCTTCATTCCAATTCACAATTCTGGACTAACTGCACCCTGACTTCCACCCGTGTTGCTCCACTAAAATTTTTCTTGCTAAAGTCACCAATAACCTAATAACCAAATCCAACAGTCACTTCTCAGTCTCTTGACTTCCCTTTTATATTTGATCCTATTGATCATTCCTTTTTGTGAAACTCTTTCTGGTTTGACTCTTTTCATGACCGTTCATTTTCTTAGTCTTGTTCACTTGAAAGTTTCCTCTTCCTCTACCATTAAATGTTGTTATTCACCAGAATTCTCTCATTCCTTCCCTTTTCACAGTATATCCTTTCCCTATACTATTTTATTTTTGCCCATGGTTTCTTCTACCACTTACATACTGGTGACCCATCGCACCCCTATTTTCTCTTTTTTTTTTTTTTTTTTTTTGAGACAGAGTCTCACTCTGTTGCCCAGGCTAGAGTGCTGTGGCTTCAGTCTAGCTCATAGCAACCTCAAACTACTGGGCTCAAGCAATCCTTCTGCCTCAGCCTCCCGAGTAGCTGGGACTACAGGCATGCACCACCATGCCCGGCTAATTTTTTCAATATATGTTTATTTGTCCAGCTAATTTCTTTCTATTTTTAATAGAGACAGGGTCTCACTCTTGCTCAGGCTGGTCTCAAACTCCTGAGCTCAAACAATCCTCCCACTTTGGCCTCCCAGAGTGCTAGGTTTACAGGCGTGAGCCACCGTGCCTGGCCATGCCATTATTTCTTTAAATATGTCTTCTGGCCTCTCTTTTCTTTCTTCTCCTTCTCTAACCCTATTATGTAAAGGTTTGGTCTCTTGATGGTGTCCCATAATTACTGTAGGGTTTCTTCATTCTTTTATCTTCTTGTCCCTGAGGCTACATAATTTCAAATGTTCCATTTACCAGCTCACTGATTTTTTCTTCTGCTTGATCAAATCTGATGTTGAAACTTTCTATTAGATTTTTCAGTTCAGTCATTGAATTTGTCTTCTCTAGGATTTCTATCCAGTTCTTTACTATTATTTCTCTTTCTTTGTCAAACTTTTTTTTGTGTGTATTGTTTTCCAAATTGCATTAAAATTTGTATCTGTATATTCTTATAGTTCATTGAATTTCTTCATCAGTATTATTCTGAATTCTTTGTCAGTCATTTCATAGATCTCCATTTTGGGAGATCCATTATTGGAGCTTTATTAGTTTCAAAGTGTCATGAGTCTCTTATTCTCTATAATCTTTGTCCTTGCATTGATTTCTGACATTTGAGGAGAAAGCCCCTGCTTCTTTCTTTTACAGGTGTTCTTGAGCAAGGATAGACCTTTACTATTTAGCCTATGATTCTGTAAGGGCCAGCTTGTGACAACCCCAGGCAGGCAGAAGTTGTATGAGTTCTCTAGTTGACTAATTGGCTGCTGGCCTTGCTTCGATGTTGAGTGGGGCTGCTGGCTGGGCTCTGCTATCGGCAGAGCTGCTGGCTGTGTACTGTGATGGCTTCTGGTCAGCCCAGTCACAAGATGTATTCCCTGGCCAGTTAATTCTGCTATTTGAGATCTGCAGTTGGGCAGGGCCACAGGCTGGCCTCTAAATTAGGTAGAGTCACTGCTCAGGACAGACATGACCAGAGGCTATGCTCCTTAGAAATACATGCTTGAGGATTGCCTCCCTGTCAGGGTGGAGCCATGGGGTAGGCATTTGGCTGAGTTGGGTGGCTATTTGACCTCCTGAGTCAAGTCTAGCCCCTATGCATCTCCCAGATGTGGGGAGGTAGAAGTCTCCCTGCCTGGGTGGGGTCATTTGAAGTGCTTTTTGGCTAGAGGAGCCACTGCTTGACTTCCTGAGTCAGGCTAGTCTAGCCTCTTCACTTCTCTGATATCCATGAAGGTGAGAGTTTCCTTGCCTAGGCAGGGTTGTTGGGCAGGCTTTTTGGCTGGATGGAGTGGCTTGACTTCCAGGGCCAAACCAGTGTAGCCCCTTCACTCTCCAGAATGAGAGGAGGCAGGCATCTCCCTGCTTGGGTGAGGTCTTTGGCTTTGAAGCTGGGCAGGAAGACTAGTAGTCTAGGGAGTCAAGCTAGGTTGTACTTCCCACACCAGCTCAACATTGTGGGTGGGCTATGAGGTTGCCTGACATCTCTGATCAGGGACCATACTTTGTAGGAACACAGAGATCCACCAAGATGGCACACTGGTCACTATGACTTCTGACTCTGTCCTTTGTTTCTACCTGACCCTTGGCAGTCTGGCCCTACTGTTTCCCCTAGTGTTCCCCATGAGATGTAACCAGAGTGGGCTTTCTGGGAAGTTTCTTGGAATCCTAGGGAAGTGGATGATTGCTTCTAGTTTTCTTTCCCCCCTGTGGGAAACTGGGCCCAGGGAAATCTTCTCTGTCTGGTGTTGTGCCAACTTGGGGATCAAAGTGACACCATGCTTCTTGCCCAGCTAATTCAGATTTCATTCAGTTCTGCAGACCATATGGGTGTCTCAGGATAGTTTCAAAGTGTTGGGGTTTTCAAAAGGATGTTCTAGTCTATGGATGCTCACTAGTTGAACTTTTTGTGGAGGGGAGTGGAGCCTGAGACTTCCTATTCCACCAGCTTGTTCTGACTTTCTGTCTTGCATGGACTTTTTTAATGATTGGCTAACTGGTCTCCCTGCTTTAAGTCTCATTGACATTCACCATTCTCCAAATCTATTGTACATACTGCTGCCAAAGTTGTCTAAGATGACTTAGTGGTTCTCAAACTTTAGCATTCCTGGAAATCACCTGGAGAGCTTATTAAAACAGATTGCTGAGCTACATATAGTTTCTTAGTAAGTTTGGGGTAGGGCTTGAAAATGTCCATTTCTAATAAGTTCCCAGTTAGTTGATGTTGATGCTACTGGTCCAGAGATTACACTTTGTGAACCCTTGAACTGAGAAGGCTTTGTACCATAAGTCCAAAGTTATTCCTCAACTTAAAATCTTTCATTAGCTGTCGTCTGTCTACAGAAGAATTCCCAGACTTCTGGCCAGGTGTGGTGGCTCATGTCTGTAATCCTAACACTTTGGGAGGCTGAGGCAGGAGGACTGGTTGAGGCCAGGAGTTTGAGATCAGCCTAAGCAAGAGTGAGACCCCATCTCTACAAAAAAATAGAAAAATTAGCTGGGTGAGGTGGTGTGCACCAGCTGGTTGGGAGGCTGAGGCAGGAGGATCACTTGAGCCCAGGAGTTTGAAGTGACAGTGAGCTTTGATGATGCCACTGCACTCTAGCCTTGTCTCCAAAAAAATAAAAGCTCCCAGACTTCTGTCTGCTTAAGAATTACTTAGAGTGCTTGTGAAAAGTATTATTATTGGGCTTCACACTCAAGATTCTGACTTACTAGATCTGATGCAGTGTGCAGGGATCACCCTTTTCAGAACCTGTGGCCTACAAGATAATAAAAATACAAACTCCTTAATGTGGAATTCAAGTCCTTTTGTAATCTACTCCTTGCCTAGCTCTCTAGTACTGCTGAACTAGTTATTTAAATACTTAGTGCAAGTCCATACCCTGGATCTTTGTATATTCTGTCCAACTGCATCTCTTTCATCTATGTAGTGAATTCTTAGTGCTCCTTCAAAATGCATCTTCTATGCCACTGCTTCAGTGAAGCCTTTCCTGACGCTGCAGCTTCCAAGTCCATGAGGCAAAGTTGATCACTCCCTTCTCTCTATCACCACTGTATCTTGTACGTAATTCTATTACTGAACACCCTTATGTGAAAACTGATTTACTTGTCTTCCTTCTATCATTAATGAACTTGAACATCACTATCTCTGGCATCCAGGAACATCTTTATCTGGCACCTGGCAGTGTATGGCACACAATTGCCCAGGAAATAGAAATGAGGGGGAGAGGTGGCAGTGGTGGTGATGACTGATAGGGAGGGGAAGGAAAGGAGGTTTGGGGAATATAAACATGGAAATCAGAGTAAATAGGATACTAAGGACCATTTCCATCATGCTTATTCCCATCAACTACCCTCCTCTACTCCTGAGACATTTACCCACCTTAGACCACCCAGACAACTGGCCAAGCATCTTCTTTCCCTTTCTGGTATCCCAAGTTCACCCAACTGATCTTTTCCTATACCATGCTTTCCACATACCTTTTAATTTCCCAAATGTAAAGAACTACAAAAAAGATCATTCTTTAATGGCTATAAATTTCCTACTATTACTAAGCAAAGATGGTGTCCCTTCTCTTACATAATTCATAATAAAATACCCAGGAAACCAGTAATCTTTTCTCTCCCCTATGAATGTGACATCTACAAAGAACAGCTAGAATGAGCAGGAGCATGTTGAACTGAAGGGTTTTTTCCCGCTCATGCAACCATATCTGAAGTGGGGGGAGTGTCTTTGCGATTCCATTCTAAAATTAATTTTTATTTATTTCTTTTATTTATTCACTTGTTTGACCAACCTGGCATCTGGTCCTCCTGTACTACTTCCTTAGGATACAACCAAGACAGGTCAAGCCAGAAGGGGGCATCATGTCAGTTTACAAGATTGGACTATTATCACCAATCAGGGTTATTTGGACTAGTTTTCAATGCTAGTGCCAAGCTGGGGCCACTTTGATGAGATGTCTCTGTGCCTATGTCACCCATTTTGTTTTCAGCTATGGGGTAATCTTATCAAAATATTTCCCAGTTGTCAGGTGCAGTGGTTTGCACCTGTAATCCCAGCTATTCGAAGGCCAAGGCAGGAGGATCACTTGAGGCCAGGAGACCAAGAGCAGCCTGGGCAACATAAAGAGACCTTGTCTCTTAAAAAAAAAAAAAAAAAGGCTAGCCAAGAGAAGCATGTCTTCAACATCCTAAGGAAAAAATAGTGACATCGTAGCTTCCCTACCTTCCCTCCACTCCAATGACCTCCATAGTTATGCCGAACCACTTTAAAAAGCAACCAACCTAATACACAGGTTTTCTTGTTATTCATCTAATATACCAACTTGCTCTCACCTCAAGGCACTGTCCTTGCTGCCACAGTAAGAGGGAATTCGCCCCAAAGCTATTTGTATGACTCTTGCTTTGTCTGATCTTTACTCAAAAATCATCTCCTCATAGATGACTTACAGCAGTGTCAATCCTACCTCTTTGTTTTCTTGTCATGATTTATTTTCTATTTACTGTACTTATCACTACTACCAGGAAACATTATATTATACATAAATTTATTTATTGCATGTTCTGCACCACCTGCGCGCCCCCACCCCCCCACATTGTAAGCTGTGTGTGGGTAGGACCTTTGCATTTCTTAGTCACTGCTATATCCCCAGTGCCTCATATAGTGCCTGGTGGTCAATATATAGTGGTCAATATATATATTTGTTGAATTGCTGAATAGATTCAGACTGAATGCTGAATAACTTAACTTTTTTAAAAAAGTATACACATCAAAATATTTAAGAAAACAATGGTTAATATAAACTTAAAAGTGGTCACTTTGTGTAGGTACATACACACCTACACCTCATAATGCTTCCTTTGCTGAAAACCTTTTGGGAACTCTTCTGCAAGAATTGTTTTCAGAGCCAGTTTATAAACTACGTGATTGGTCTTTTAACTTCATAACTCATATTTTGTCTCATCACAAGTTTCACAGCATAAAAAACCAAACCCAGCATAGAAAACATACCACAATATATTTTAGGCTCTCCAAGACAAGGCCTTGGAAGTTTATATGATTAGTGACATCAATGGACTAAGTATATCATCTCCCAAGAATGATAACCTAAAGGGTTAATGCTCATAAACATGAAGATTCTGGAACATGAAATTTAAAACACACATTTTGGATATAGATTAAATTCTCTGAAGACATGGTGATAAACTCTTACATTTTACTTCTCATAACTCCAAACATAATGCCATTGTAGGTAGGTTGCAGTTATACTACATCTAAGAATGTTTAGCTGAGGACTTGCCCATTCTCCCAGTTACTCGGTATTTTCAACCTGTCTATATTCTCCAGACCACATGGCATTTCCACTCAGCTTCTCCCACTAATCCAGCCACACACCATCTCCGTTATGAGGGTGGGCACTCCAAAGACATTCTGTCTTATAAAGTATTACTTCAAATAACTAAGAGTAAAAGGAAAATCTCTGGAGATGAAAGAAGTGAAAGAAAAGGAAAACTGACAGCAAAACCCTGAGTCTCAGCATAGGAGCTTATGCAAGAGTATATTTACAGGTCACAGGGTAGAAGAGACCAGCTGAGTCCCTATCTCAGAAATGCTTCCTCCTAGGCAATAAAGAAAACCTCACTCAGGACTTTAACCAACTCTTTTCTCTATGTATTTTAACACTACTAGCCTGCTGAATTAAAAGAGAATGGGTGCTGGCAGGCAACTCCACTGATCTGCCTTTCTGTAGCAATAATTACTGGCCAGCTGAGGGCTGAAGATCATGAGAAGAACTGGAAGGAAAGCAGATACACCAAAGGTACTGTGTCAAGTAATATATGAGATGTGTTCATAAAGGAATGAGTTACTCCAGAGCCATACAAACAAATTAATCTCTTTACTGGAGAGGCATACCTCTCATATGTATATTATTCAAATATACTAACACATGAAAGATCACATCACCTTGTTTACGGATACATTTAATATCCCTTACCCTTCCCGACTTTCAAAACATAATAGTATACAAAATATAAAATATCTTAAATATTTATAAAAATTGCAAGAAAAAAATAGAACGTATGAAAATATTTTTATCTGAGTTCTCCCTCATTGTTGAGAGGCAGCTTAGTTTGCCTTCAGTTCGTAACTGTTGAGTGGGTAGGAGTATGCCCTGCCTAATACTATTCTGTCCCGGAGGAGCTTAAATAAAACATAGTAGTTGCAGAAGAGGATGAGAGCCATGGAAAGTGTGTGGTTCCACTTCTCCGACCGCAGCAGGGAATATAGCTGGTAGAAGACGACACTGCCCTCAATAAGGATAAGCAGATTTAACAGCCTTAATGGTCGATGAAATAGAAACTGTAAGGAAGTTAAAAAGCAAAACATTATTTTGTAGAAAAGACTGTCGTTATTCTTGCATTCATTTTCTTACAATAATTTCATATTTACAGGTTCCTACATGCAATAACAAGTAGATCTGCTTATTGAATATCAATCAGGCTATTTCTTTCTATAGAGATCCAAACTTCTTCCTTTTTGCTAAAGGAATGATGAAATAAATTTTATTTCAATGTCCCGGAGACATAAAAAGAGATATGCCCAAAAGAACACTACCTAAAAAGATTTTTCTTAGATTGTATCTTAGATATGTATTTTATTTAAGATAACCAAAAGTATATTTATCTAAGACAGAGGTTGGATAAAGGACCAAATGGGAAATATTTTAGGCTTTGCAAGAGGCAAAACTTGAGGATATTATGTAGGTACATACATAAGCACTTAAAATGTAACCATTTAAAACTGTAAAAACCATTCTTGGCTTGTGGGTTAAGACATAAACGCCAACATTAGACAAGTTTGGGGAAAAAGGGAAGTTACAAGTTGAATATCAATAAAATTGTTTCTTAATTTGTCCTTAAACTCTTTACCCACCATGGTCACTGACCGAAATCCTCTATACCACATACTTCTGCTGTTTGTTTATTTATTTTTTTCTGGATATTAAGAAGGAGGGTGCACAAAGACAGGATAAGGAGGAAGGAAGGAAAAATGAATCAGAATTAGACTTAGACCAAAAACAGGGCTTACTATTTTCACTCCCACCAAATTCTTCATTCTAAGAGGCTAAATCCTGGTTTACTAATAAAAAGGTATTATGAATATAAGATATAGGCCATAGGTTGCAAAGGTACATTACCTAACAATTCAGCTTAACCAGTCTAGGACTAAATTTAGATGACGAGAGACTGCAATAGTGGTAGTGTTTCAAATCTAAAAGAATTAATTTAGATGGAATTTAGATCTCAGAGCTTACATCTGAGAATGAAGCCAAATTATCGTGACAGCTCTGAAAGGTACCCCAGTTTGGGAGGAAGAAATGTTTACCCCAGAGTCTAATAGCTATAGGTAAAAGGCACATTTTAAATGAGTGTTCTCAAATTTCAGTGTGCCTAAGAATCATTTCCAAATATGCAAATGCTGCAAATTCCTGGGATCATATAGAGATTCTGGTTCAGAAGGCTGGGATGGGAGCCCTAAATCATGGTTTTTAAAGAGTGGACCAGGTGATTTATATGCAGGTGGCCCAAGGACCACCTTGAAAAGCACTTATTTAACTATCTATCTGGTCATACAAAATCAGTAATAAGTTAATTTGCCTAATCTTTCTTCTATAGTTTTCACCTGATTCTTCCGCTGTCCAAAGCTAGCAGGGAAAATACTTATTTTTCAAACAGAAAATCCTAATGAAATATCTGGCTACGACAGGTTTCAAGGGTCTGAAAGGACCAACAGAAGTTATTCATGATCTAGAGAATTCAGCTGGCTGAATTAAATATTCTATGTAGAAATCAAATGCTTGTGTAATTGTGACTTAAGTCCACTCCCATCTTAAGGCAATTCCACTGGAGTCAAGGAGATGCTTGTAGCTTTCTCATTCAAGAGCCTTGCCCTCCCATGTTCTTCCCAACCCCCAACCTGCCCCCCTCTTCCCTCACCATGGTATTTACAAGCATCAGCAAGTTCCGGTATTTAATTGAAAGATCCCTTAGTAGCAAACACCTGTAGAACCAGGACCCCTCACAAATGAACTGGGAGGGAAAAAGAGAGAAAAGGATGCAAGTATCTCAAAAAAAAAAAAAGATGTCCAATTGTAAGAATAGGATCTCCATTTAAAGGCAATGCACTGCACTATGGGCATTTTTACTAAGAACAGCTCCCTAGGTGCACCTTCTCTTCCCCTCTCCCATTGGTCTGCTGGCCTTTCCTTTGTAAGGAAGTATTTCTGCCTCCTACAGCCAGAATTTCTGGAAAACTGAAAGACCAAATAGAATATACACGAGGCATGAGTTCAAATGGGAAAGAAGCTGGATTTAGTAGGTATCTGTTGTCTTTTCCTTTTTTAACTTTCAAGCTTTTTTCCTTTTAATCCAGGTAAAAGTTAGGCCACAGAGGATGGCATTTGACTGTTTTCCAAAGGAGAAGTTAAGATATTTTGAGGAGATAATTATATAACAAATACCAAAAAGTAAAGTCAACACTATCACTACATCAAATATCACTTATGGACACACAGATACTATATACTTTAAAGATACCACTAAACCAAACCATTACAAAATAAAAATTGTAAGATAAAAAAGGAAGTCTTAGATAATTGCCTACTTGTTTCATGTAACACTAGATTCAACAAATTCCAATATAACTAAATAAAGCAGTCAAAGCTATTGTAACTGGAAATAATAATATATGACCTTCCAACTGCCTTTCACAAGACATTTCCAAAGGACGGGGCCACTGTTAACAGTAGTAGCAATAATTACCGTGTATTAATTTCCTAATATGTGCTACACACTGTGCTAGGTGCTTACACATAGAGTGGCCTCCTAACACCCCTACGCTTATGTTTGAAAATAAATAAGCGGTACTTGCATAAAAGCGGGCATGGGATACATCTGAAGGCACTGCCACGTTGTAAGGCCCCATGGCTCTATATAAACATCTGCTGTGCCGCACCAGCACCCCTTGAGGCCATATTGTATTTTCTGACCAACTAAGGGAAAAAGAAATGCAATGTTAGCATATTGGCAATTACAGACAAGATAGTGTCTGGCAAGGCCAGCTATATTTCTATGGAAGGGATTAAGTATTCAAGGCTTCATCTGTCTGAATTCTGAAAATATAGTAATTCCATGGTCAAACTGGAAATAGTTAGAAAGGATTCGTTATTATAACTTTATTGCTATATAGTACAGAGTGATACAGTTAACTTAGTGTTGAAGACTTAAGAGACTTAGAAGAATGAGCAGATATAAATGCGTAAGTAAGGCACCTAATGAGCCAGAAAACAGAGTATAAGCAGGTGGACTGTCATCGTCATCCCAAGTAAGCAGAGTCCACCGGCAGAAATGCAAGAGGGAATAAACAAGAAGAGAAAGCTAATGGCCGTAAGAGTAATGGAGAAATTAACACACTGTCAAACTAGCAGAATTATATTCCCCAAAGCGACAGAAAATCAGTTTGCTTAGCATATAATTCAAATACCTCACAAATGTGAGAAGGTATACAGCAGAATACAGAGAAACACGACATATACACAGAGTTTTCTTTTTACCGCTTTCTTGGTTTATTTTTACAGAGGTTTCTCTAGGGAAAAGAAGTTAAGGAAGAAGCAGCTTCACTCTTTCCAGCATCAACGTAATGGAGTTGGGGTGGGGTGGGGATCTTCAGGTTAAGCTTTTAAAAAAAATCTAAGTTAATTCATCTCTTCCTCATTTTGGAAAGGTTAGTTTCCTAGGGTAAGAACTGGGACAGCAGTTTAGATATGTTAAAAAAAAAAATTCTAGCACCCTGAAGCTTTCCCAGTTCAGAAAATGTTCCACCGGCCTTGCTCACACTTACCAGCATTAAAGTGATGATACACCTCATGGCCATGTGCCATCAGTAGCCTGAAGATGTACAGTACTAGTACTGTGGATTGTATTTTCAATTTTTATTGAAATCTGTCCTTTGCCCACAGTCGGGTTTCTTTTCAGCCTGGCCCAATCTCTTTCAGTTCCTGGGCTTGAAGGCCTGTGCTAATCTGTATCAGACATCAAGGCAGATAATTGAAGGGAGAACTCTGAGGGGGAGAGGGGAAGGGAAGGTCACCTCAATCTGTCCCACTTAATTAGGAAAGAATTTCTAGGGGATGAAATTTGTGAAATGTTCAAATTATAAAAGGGGGGAAGATGAAGATGGTCCAGGTCTGAGAGAAAGGTATGATGACAGGCTCAGAAGTGAGAGAACAAAAGGGTTCTAAAGTTAGCTCTTTTGGATAATGGGCCATGCAGAGAAATGACTGATAAGGGGGATATGAGAGGAATACTTAGAACTCACGGTGAGGGACAGTTTTCATTTAATATGGGAGAAGCAGGGAAATATTCAGCAGAGAGTTTAGAAAGAAAAGAAAAAAAAAACAGTAAAAAGTATAGGCAAGAAAAATTACTAAAATAAACCTGCATGTATTAGAAAGAAAAAAATGAGGGAAGCAAATTCCAGCTGTCTAAATGTGAGATGAGTTGCTAGCAACTACGTAGCTGTGGAAAAGAAGATGAGAAAACAAATATTAAAGTGTTCTAAAAAGAATTAAAAATATATCATGATTCTTTGAATTTGGGCAAAGGGGTAAGACTTAAAGAGAATTCCAAGGGTACAGCCTGGGAGATAAATTATATTCGCTAAAGTGACTGTGCAGCTGAAAAGTAGAAGGCATTTAAGGAAGGGCTGGGGATGGTGGTGGAAATGAGTTAATATCCCCTGTGTTTGGTTTAGCATGATGACAAGCATCCATATAGACAAAAACTAAAAATTAAATGTTCAAAGCCAAGAATGACATAAAGAGCAAATAAACATGATCAGCAGCATGTAGAAAAGTGTTACATGGTTTTACCCTCTATCCTACTCACATGTGCTGTGGAGCATTGCTGTAGGACCCATGTTCAAGCTTCTGCCACTTGCCCAGGTGAGCAGCTGATTTATGTAGCAAATCACAGTATTTGGATGGCAGCAGCTGTGTGGTGAGCATGACAAAAGCATTGATCCACACCATAATGAGGTGCTCGCATGACCAGCGCATGTCATAGTACTGGGTACTCTGGAAGAGATCAGAAGAGAGAGAAATGATCCATGCACTGGCGAACAGAGGCAGGAATGGGTGCGTGTACATATGCCCTGCAGACAAATGCCACACTGAGTCACACATGCACTGGTTGTCCTGCTGTCCGTGCAGAAAGTTCAAGAGCAGAGTCTTCCAAAATCCTTCAACCTGACTCTCTGGCTGTATGAGTTAGGGCTGGAGGGAGAGGCAATTATATTTTAAGTGTTTCCTTTCTAGAAGAACTGAGTGCTCTCTGAAGGACCACTCCGGCTGCAGAAGTGCTTCTGAATGGGTGAAAGAAGGGCACTAAAATGTCCCAAAAGATTTTGGGCCCAAGTGACATCCAGATCATTTTTCTTTTCTATTGAAGTAAATTGAAGTTTAGATAAAGGTTAGTTTAAATTCAAGGAAACTCCTGATAACCATGTTAATGTCAACCACAGTAGGCTAAATTCTGTTGAAACCTTGGTCCTTTTAAGCTACTACATACTGATTCTATTACAAGTACATTTTAATTATCCCCAGAAACTAAAAAATACTTTTAAAAAAAGAGAAAAGAAAAAAGAAAGAAAAGAAAAAATGGGGGGACCACTACGGGTGCATCACATATACAGAAATACCTATCCGCCAACCAGGAGCGGTATTAGTGCACTCCAGATGCAGCCGAACTCCACCATCCAGGCTGCCAAAGGGGAGACAGAGAAAAGGGGGATTAAACAAGAAATACCTAGTTTATATAATTCACACACAAATCCAGGAAGCACATAAAAGCAAGATAACCACTTACCTTCACAAAACACAGGGGGAGAAATGCAACATAGTAGGCACTGAAGAGGGAGTTGAAGAGAACTTCTTTGATTCTGTGGTTGAAATCTGCTTTTAGACATTCTACTTCGTTGCGAATGAGGTCTGGAGATAACGGGCAGCTGTGAGTGGGGATGGGCGTGGCATTATTAAATTGTTCTTTTAGAGACTCCAGCAATAAGGAGAGAAAGTCTTTGGATTTGGCCAAGCCACCCACAGTTGAGGCACTTTCCTCTACCACCTGGTGCTGAACCACATAGTTATAGTCTGTGAGAAGAAGATGAGCTCTGCTATCTTGATGAAAACAGCAGAGGGGAACATAAACACCAAACCTGTAAAACAAGTTGAATATGAAAATGAGTCCCTAGATACCACCTAAGATCAAATCTTACAACGTCAATAAAATAGTCCACTAGAATAAACATAACTCAAGAAGGATTTTGCTGATGGTAAATTCATTATTTGGGAAGCTTTTTTTTCCCACAAAAGCAGTATACACTCATTGCAGAATAATAGAAAACTACAGAAAACCATAATAACAAAATATAAATCACCTAGAAATAATCATTTTTATAACCCCGGTGCACATTTTCTAACTTGTAAACTTTACATATATATAGTTACCTATACTTTTTTCCTTTTATATGCTTGGCCTCATACAGTATAAATTGTTTTAACTTTGTGCATGTGTATGTATGTGGGTGTGTAGTGAGTATTTTCTCATGTCTAAATATTTTTCTATAAGAATTTTTAAAGACAGCACAGTGTTCTCATATAGATGTACCATAATTTACCCATTTGTCTCTTGTTGGAAACAGGCGGTTTCTTATTTTCCACTACCATAAGTAACAACAGGATAAGGATTTTCCTAACACACATCTTTGTGAACATCTGGTAGTTTTCACATGGCTTGCCCTTCACCTCAAATGTCCCTTTCTTAGTGAGGGGCCCTCCTGTCTCCCTAATATAGCACTCACCCTAATACCACAGGCACCCCTAGTTCTCCTTTCCTGGTTATTTTTCTCCACAAATCTTACCACTCCACATAGTTTACATGTTTATTAGGTTTTCGATTTTGGGTTTTGTTTTTTTTTTCTTAGTCTTTCTTCCCCTCACTACAAGTTAAGTTCTATGAACCAGAGATTTCAGTGTGCTTAATTCACTGCTATATCCTTGGTACCTGAAATAGTGGCTGAAACATAGTAAGAACCCTATAAATATTTCATGAAATAATGAAAAAATTCTAGAAGTAAAAATACATTTCTAGAAGTAAAATTATTGGTTAAAAGACTGAATATATTTGAGACTTCTGATAATTTCTTATAGTTATTCCAAATGTTGTTGGTTCATTAAATTTTTTTAAATACTTCCCCAAGTCTTCATTAAGTAACTTCCGTATTATGATTAGGTATTGTAAATAAAATGCTCATATCACTGACATAAATTCAGATATGAAAACAGCAAGTAAAAAGATATCTTATTTAGTTATAAATTTTATTTTAAAATGAAATGATACTTGTTCATAGTTTTCTACAAAGGGAGAAAGGATGAGCTTGTTACTGATTAAGAGGATAGTTAGCAGCAGCTCTGAGATCCACCATGAATATGCCCTTGGGAGGATGAAAGGGGACAGAGGTAAAAGTACTAGGCAGAAAAACTCACACATGTACAAAATTGTGATAGCCACAGAAGGCTGTAAGAAGTTCAGTAGTGCTGAAACAAGAAGTTCAGCGCTGCCAAAACACAAGCTGCACGTGCAGGTTTAAGGCTGCGGGTAAGAGGCTGGAGTGTGTCGTTAATACAATGATGGCCCCGATTCTTTACCCTTCCTTCCTTCCTTGTAGTCTTGCTCTTTGCCTTGTAACCACACAGCCCTCATTCTATGGGTAAGGTGACCTGCCCTACCCCCATACTAGGCTCAACAATGTGACTTGTTTTGGCCAATGAGATGTCAGCAGACATGCTGCAAAAGCTTGAAATGGACTTGTACACCGGGGCTTGCTCTCTTGATACTCTGACAACTTCATGGGACCATAAGCAGGCTAGTATGCTAGAGGATGAGGGTCATATGGAGAAGAGCTGAGTTGTCCCTGTTTCAGGTATGTGGTTGAACCCAGCTAAGATCAGGAGAGCCTCCTGACTTCCAGCTGACCCCAACACTTGCACAATAAATACTTACTGTGGTATGCTACTATGATTTTGTGGGTTTTACAGCATTATTGTGGCAATAGATAACTGATACAGGGTAGAATGAAAGAAACTGGAAAGATAGTACCAAAAGCTCAGACCATGGAAGGTTTTGTAAGGTAAAGGAAATGATTTATTAAAGGATTTTAAACAGGGTTAATAACATGATCAAATTTCCCATTTTGAAACTCATTCTAGCTACAATGAAAAATAAAATGAGGGGAACAGGAATGGATTATCAGGCTGGGCACAGAGGCTTACGACTATAATCCTAGTACTCTGGGAAGCCAAAGTAGAAGGATTGCTTGAGGTCAAGAGTTCGAGACCAGTCTAAGGAATAGTGAGACCCCATCTCTACCAAAAACAGAAAAAATTAGTCAAGCGTGGTGGAACTGATCTGCAGTCCCAGCTACTCAGAAGGCTGAGGCAGGAGGATTGCCTGAGCCCAGGAGTTTGAGGTTACAGTGAGCTATGATGACACCACTGCACTGTAGCCAGAGCCACAGACTGAGATTCTTGTCTCAAAAAGAAAAAAAAGAATGGATTATCAGAAGGCCACCTGGAGGTTTAGAATGTAATAGTAGAAACTATGGAGAATAGTGGATTGATTCAAAATATATTTAGGGACCACTAAACTCTAAACTGTTAGAGTTTAGACTAATTTACCCTAAACTGAGAAGCTATTTGAGAACTGAAGAAAAAAAAAGAGGCAAAAAAGAGCCTCTTTCTTATTTTAACCTATGAACAAACAGGAAAAGATGTAGTTATTGCCATATCTAGTATTTTAAATTTCTCACACTTTTAAATTGAAGTTTAGATAAAAGGTAGATTACACAACTTTTAAAAAAATAAAGAAGGGAAACATAGGCATACCTCATTTTATTGGACTGTTTTATTATGCTTTGGGATAGTGCAGTTTTTTTTTATCTTTACAAACTAAAGGTTTGTGGCAACCCTGTGTCAAGCATGTCTATCAGTGCCATTTTCCTACAGTATGTGCTCACTTCATGTCTGTGTCACATTATGATAATTCTTACAATATTTCAAATATTTTCATTATTGTTATATCTGTTATGGTGATCTATGATGAGTGATCTTTGATGTTACTGTTGAAATTATTTTGGGGCACCATGAACCATGTCCCAAAATAAATTAAGACAGCAAACTTAATGGATATTGTATGTTCTGACTGCTCCACTAACCAGTCATTCCCCTGTCTCTCTCCCTCTCCTCGGGCCTCCCTTTTCCCTGAGACACAACAATATTGAAATTAGGCCAATTAATAACCTTAAATGGCCTCTAAGTGTTCAAGAGAGAGTTGTACATCTCTCACTTTAAATCAAAAGCTAGACACGATTAAGTCTGGTGAGGAAGGCATGTCAAAAGCCCAGGCAGGCAAAAGCTAGGCTTCTTGTGCCAAACAGTTAGCCAAGTTGTGAAGGCAAAGAAAATGTTCTTGAAGGAAATTAAAAGTGCTACTCCAGTGTACACATGAATGATAAGAAAGGAAAACAGCCCTACTGCTGATATGCAGAAAGTTTGAGTGGTCTGGATAGAAGACCAAACTATCTACAACATTCCCTTAAGCCAAAACCTAATCCAGAGCAAGACCCTAATTCTCTTCAATTCCGTGAGGGCTAAGAGAGGTGAGAAAACTGCAGAAGAAAAGTCTGAAGGTGGCAGAGGTTGGTTCATGAGATTTAAGGAAACAAGCTGTCCCAAAACATCAAAGTACAAGGTGAAGCAGCAAGTGCTGATGGAGAAGCTGCAGCAAGTTACCCAGAAGATCTAGCTAAGATCATTGATTAAGGTACATACACTCAACAACAGATTTTTCAATGGATACAAAGCAACCTTGTATTATATTGGAAGAAGATGCCATCTAGGACTTTCATAGCTAGAAAGGAAAAGTCAATGCCTAGCTTCAAAGATTCAAAGCATTGGCTGACTCTCTTGTTAGGGGTTAATGCGGCTGGTGACTTTAAGTGGAACCCACAGCTTATTTACCATTCTGAAACTCCTAGGCCCCTTAAGAATTATGCTAAATCTACTTTGCCTGTGCTCTATAAAAGGAACAACAAAGCCCTGGTGACAGTACATCTGTTTACAGCATGGTTTACTAAACATGACCAACTGTTGACACCTACTACTCAGGAAAAAAGATTCCTTTCAAAATATTACTCATAAACCATGCAACTCGTCACCCAAAGGCTCTGATGAGGATATACAAGATTAATGTTGTTTTCACGCCTGTTAACACAACATCCATTTTGCGGCCCAAGGATCGACTAATTTTGACTTTGAAGTCATATTATTTAAGAAATACATATTGTAAGGCTATAGCTGCCATAGATAGTGATTCCTCCGTGGATCTGGCAAAAGTCAATTGAAAACCCTTTGGGAAGAATTCACCACTCTGGATGCCATTAAGAACATTTGTGACTCATGAAAGGAGGTCAAAATATCAACATGAACAGGAGTTTGGAAGAAGTTGATTCCCACCCTCATGGATGACTCTGATGGGTTCAAGACTTCAGTGGAGGCAGTAAGAGTAGCTGTGGTGGAAGTTGCAAGAGAAATAGAAGTGGAACCTGAAGATGTGATTGAATTGCTTCAATCTCATGATAAAACTTGAATGGATAAGGAGTTGCTTCTTATGAATAAGCAAAGAAAGTGGTTTATTGAGATGGAATCTACTCTGGGTGAAGATGCTGTGAATATTGTTGAAATGACAATAAGGGATTTAAAATATTATATAAACTTAACAGATAAAGCAACCACAGGGTTTTAGAGGACTGGCTCCAATTTTGAAAGAAGTTCCACTGTGGGTAAAATGCTATCAAACAGCATCACATGCTACAGACAAATCCTTCATGAAAGGAAGAGTCAATCAATGTGGGAAACTTCACTGTCTTATCTAAGAAATTGCCACAGCCATCCCAACCTTCAGCAACCGCCACCCTAATCAGTCAGCAGCCATCAACATCAAGGCAAGATCCACCATCAGCAAAACGATTACAACTCACTGAAGGCTCAGATGATCACTGGCATTTTTTATTTTAAAAAATAAAGTATTTTTAAATTAAGATATCTACAATTTTCATATAATTTATATAATAATACTATCACACACTTAACAGGCTGCAGTACAGTGTAAACATAACTTTTATATACACTGGGAAACAAAAAATTTTTGTGACTCTCTTTATTGCAATATTCACTTTATTGCAGCAGTCTAGAACCAAACCCACAACATCTCTGAGGTATGCTTGTATACTGAAACCTAAAATTTGTTTAAATTACATTCTTATTTCCTGTGAAGAGCCTTTAAGAATAAGTAAGCTTCTTTATATACCTAAATAGAAATAGAAAAGTTTGCTAGTCACTTTGATGACAGTAATCCTCTTAAACCTGGCCAAAATATTCCTTGATATAGCCGTAATTAGCCTTTCAAATCAGCTAGGTTAATCTTCTGATTCAACCAGGTAAGGAGAATGACTAAATAATTTATTTTCAACCCAAACAGCTAAGATATTAATCTACAAATATAGAAGCAATTGATATAAAGTATAATACATACCTTATGCAAAATCTGAGTCATGAAAAATGTTTATAACATTTTGTAGGAAAAAGGGTAATATTAATGAATTCACCTGATGAATACCTTATATAATTGTTTAAAAAATATAATTAGACCTACAAAGCACAATGAATAGAAGATTCTTCCTGCCATCCTTGTCGACACAATCTCTGATTATGCCTTGATTTTATACTATGTGATCACCCATATAAATTCATGCTAACACTTCAACACCATAACTGGCATAAAGCAATAATTCTCAAACTTGACCAAGCATCAGAATCACCTGGAGGGCTTGTTAAAATACAACTTGGTGGGCACTGTTTTCCAGTTTCTGTTTCAGTAGGTTTAGGGTAGATTCTGAGATTTCTATTTCTAACACACTTCTAAATGATGCTCCTACTGCTGTTCTGGGAACCACATTTTGAGAACTATTGATTACAGAGTAATGGTTAAGACAAGGGCTCTGGAATCAAAAATACCTTAGTCTCTCACAATTTGTCTAACCATGAGAAAGTTTTACAATGTCTTAACTTGTCTTTACCCATGGCAAAGACAGCTAATTGTCTGCCAACAGCCACAGTTCTCCTGTTTCTGCACAGCAACAGAATTTTTAGTTGTGATACAGCTGCCCTACTAAAGATTTAATTTTTCAGCCTCTTGTGTGTGTGTACCTATCAGCAATTAAGTTCTGGCCACTGGGAGGTGGGATGAAGTGATAAGTGGGTAACTGGATCATGCCCTTCCCCTCCCAATCTATCCTGCTAGGGAGGATGGAGTAAAAAGAGAGCAGAAGCCTGGGTGCCAACACTGTGGGGCTGCCACAGTTAACTAAGGTGACTTACACCCATACTATACATGAGAGAGGAATAAACTTGTAACTTTTTAAAGCCACTAGTATTTTAGATCTCTGTTACAGCAGACTAAATATACTACCTCCTGGATTACGGTGATGATTTCCTCAGGTGATGTTTATAAGCACCAAGCACATAATGAAAGCTCAATAAATAGCAGCTATCTATTCATCTCCAATGAAGAAAGTATGTGCAATATGTCAATATGTACAGTACATACCCACCAGATACCATGTACACTCACCAGAATGGCTAAAATTTTAAGACGGAAAACCTCAAATATTGACAAAGATGCAGAGCAACCAGAACTCTCACAATTGGTGGGAGGACAAAAATGATACAACCTCTTTGAAAAAAGGCCTGGTAGATTCTTATAAACATAGTCCTATCCTATGACACAGCAAAGCCATTCTAGATATTTCTCCCAAAAGAATGAAAACATCTTCATAA
This sequence comes from Lemur catta, assembly GCF_020740605.2. Taxonomy (NCBI): domain Eukaryota; kingdom Metazoa; phylum Chordata; class Mammalia; order Primates; family Lemuridae; genus Lemur; species Lemur catta. Next base: position 225,589,136 of record NC_059128.1, on the reverse strand, counting down.
AAAAGACTCATTTGAGTATGTTCTTAACAATTTTATTTATAACAACCAAAAACTAGAAACAGCCCAGGTATCCATAATAGAAGAATAAACAAAGTATGGTATATTCATATAATAAAAGATTACTGATACATGCACCCACATGGATGAATCTCAAAAACATTATGCTGAGTAAAAGAAGCCTTACATAAAAGGTTGTACATACTGTATGATTCCGTTTATATGACATTTTAGAACAGGCAAACTAATCTGTAGTAGAAAATAATCAAAACAGTGGTCATCTCTGGGGAGATAAATGTGGGGGTTTGATGGAAAAGTGGCATGAAGAAACCTTTTGAAGTAGTGGTAATGTTCTATATCTGGATATGGGTTTGAGTTAAACAGATGTGTTTACATGTATCAAAATTGAACAAATATACACAAGATTTGTGAATTTTACCTCAAAAGAAATTTAACCTCAAAAGAAAAAACTGTAGACAAACAGCAAGCTCTAATTAATATATGTATATGCTGAAGTATTTGGGGGCAGTAAACTGAGGTCTGAAATTTAACTTCGAAATGCACCAAAAATAAGATGGACTGATGGATAGAGGGATGGATGGACAGGTATGTATTATGCAATTATAGTAAAATATTAATAGGAAGAATCTAGGTGGGGTTACACTGGTGTTTGCTGTAAAATTCTTTCAACATTGTTGAGTGTTTACAAGTTTTCATAATAAAATGTTGATTAAAAAAATAATAATATATATATGTCTACAGGGCTTGAATAGGGCACACAGTAGCCCCCCTTTATCCTCAGGGGGTACATTCCAAGACCCCCAGTGGATGCCGGAAACCATGGATGGTACCAAACCCTATATACACTATGCCTTTTCCTATACTGTATATACACACCTATGATAAAGTTTAATTTATAGATTAGTTACAGTAAAGAATTAACAATAATAATAAAATAGAATAGTTATAACAATATATTGTTCACAATTTCATGGATAGAATTTGTTCTTGCCCTAAATCTTAGCCACATCAGCATGATTTTTTTGTCTTTACTTATTAAGTTGAGATCTTTTACCTTTCCATTTAAAGGAAGCACTTTACACCTCCTCTTTGGCATATGTGAATTACCAGCATCACTAATCTTGCACTTTCGGGCAAGATTAAGTAAAATAAGGGTTATTTCAACACAAGCATTGCTATATAGTGACAGCTGATTTGATAACCAAGTTGGCTTCTAAGTGACTAATGGGCAGGGAGCCTGTACAGCATGGATACGCTTGACAAAGAGATAATTCACATACTGGGTGGGACAAAGTGCGATGACAAGAGATTTCATCATGCTACTCAGAACAACATACAATTTAAAACGTATAAACTGTACATTTTGAAATTTTCCATTTACTATTTTCAGACCTTGGTTGACTGTGGGTAACTGAAACCATGGAAAGCAAAACTGTGGAAAGCAAAACCATGGATAAGTGGGGGTTACTGTACGGTACTTCTGTTACATGATCCCAAAGATCAAAGTAATATGACCAACCAAATTACCATCCAAGGGTTAAGACTGATTAAGCCAGTTCATTCAACTAAAATTAACCACCATTTCCCTAGTACAGGTCTTTACTTGGTGAATAGAGATAATTAAAATATTCTCCATTGGTAAAACAGCCATATATTCCAGGTTTCCTGGGACAGTCCTGCTTTATGCCTGTTGTCCCAACTGTACCCTAGTTTAGAAAACAAAATATATGGTCACTATACCCCCAGATTTTCCAATTTTCTAAACTCTTGGCTTATATTTGAAGAATTTCATTTTCCCCTCTTTTATAGAATCATTTGCACAACCCAAATAACTTCTAAAGATTTACTAATAAAATGGTAAAACTGGAGTACTCACGGGTAGCCAAGGAAAAGGAGATTGAGGACTGAATGGCTTCGAAAGAGATTGACGAGGGTCCAACAAAGTACCCATCCACACAAAGTGAGTAGTACCAAGCGAGCTGATATCAGAACCATGTAGTGAATCATTGATGCTGCACCTGCCTTAGTAGCCTGAAAGTTTGGAAGCATCAAAAGGAACATTTTATAAATGATCTTATTCAAAAGTAATGCAACTCAAGGAAGGACTTAGTAGCTTTAGTGGAAGCTAAAACGTGTCTAAAAAAATGAAAAAGAAAAACTGCCCATTGCATGTTATCTCCCTAATAATAACTTCTCTAGCCACAGCTCATCATTTCTTCCTTGTACCCCCACAGTGCCGTATACAGACCTCCTTTAAGTTCTTACGATATCATCTCATTTATTTACACTGGGGCATTGAGACATACTTTGAGAAGTATGGTCCATGGACCACATTCATCAGAATCACCTGGGGTGCTTATTGAACATGTAAATGCCTAATGACCTCCTTCTCCAGAGGCAGGGAACAAAATGAGTCAAGGAACCTATATTTTAAGAACCTATCAAGTGGTTTTTATGTACATAAAGATGGAGAGCCACTAATTTATCTGTCTTACTTCCCACTAGACTATAAGGGCCTCAATAGCAGTGATATTTCTATTTTTATTTGAATCCTCACCTCTAATCTGTTTGCTAAATTAGTGTTTAATAAGTTACTGAAGTTTCAAAAAATAATTGGATCTTCTTGGACACACACCTTATGTTTCTTTTTTAACTTCTGCAAACATGGAAATAATGCATAATCACTTCCAATTCTTTACATTACAGCTGTTCAAATATTCTTCTTTAATCTCAAATCTTTAAAACTGACTATATATAGTAAGTACTTCTCAAAACATGAAGCTGTGCAATGCCATTTTCTTTCAAAATGTACTAGGAAGGATAGAATGACAAAAATGTAGGGGAAAATGGTAGATATCCATAACCTCTAAAACAGCAGTATCGGAACTCAGAAAGGGGAAAAAAGTCATCTGGAATCAACAGTACATGGGAGGGGCTAAGTCGTTTTTCAGGTCCCTCCTATATATCCACTTCTTAGTTTACAGATAATATTACACAACATATATAATATATTTGCAATGTATTGTATATACTACATATATAGTAATATACACAGTATAAATAGTTACTTAAAATGCAAAGAAGCAGTTAAATTAATAATGCAATGAACTGCTTAAGCCTCAAACTGTGGAGAAGGCTCACGGTGTTCTCAGCCATAGCAGGGCACATAGTTTCCTATCACTCCCCTGATCCATAACTCATGCCAATATACCTCACATGTCAAAGACTAAGGAAGTTATTTCAGTCACTGGAGTTACTCCATTGCCTCCCATCTCAAAACTTCAGGGTTAGAAATAAAAAAGACTACTTCTGCCTAATGTCACCACAGCAGCAGAGCTTGGATTTATTATTAATTTTGCCTTATTCCTGAACCCAAGCCTTATTCTTAACCACTGTGCTAACCACTCTTTACCAGGTTCTGGGTTCACAGTGGTAACCAAGACAAACAACACCCTTGTCTTTATGAAGCTGCCCAACCATGAAAAGCAAATAATCTAAGCAAACTTAGATTTAGACAATTATTCTTATAATTATGATGAGATCTAAGGAAAAGAGTAAGCTGCTATGGAGAGCAAATAGCAACAGATCCTAACCTAGAGATGGCTTCCTTTAGGAAGTTATATTTAAGCTGAGATCTAAAGGATAAGCAAGAGTTAGCCAGGTATGGAAAAGAAAAATATTCGTAACACTATGTTAAGTAAAAAGTATAGATATAAAACTATATACAGATAATGTCTCAAATATATTAAAATAAATATATATATCTTATATCTTTATATGCAAATAAAGATTAGAAGGGAGTACACCAAAATGTGGTCCTCAATGAGACTGTAATTTTTAAAGTTTCTGCTTTAAATTTTAGCATTTTCCAATTTTTTTTTTTAGCAAAATATAGTACTTTTCTATTTAGAAAAATAATTGTCAAAAAAGAGAGTTGTTTCAGGGTCGTGAACAAACAGTTGCATTTACTTCTGGTCTCATGGAGCAAGTACAGAAGCAGAGCTAGCCTGGAGGTGAACAAACAGAGTCTATGTAGGTGGAGAGGTAGTCCTCTCTGAATAGTATTTAGCTTTCTGAATTAAAAACCTCCACCCTTTCCTTAAATACGATAGGTCCTTCTCAGGGTAGGGATCCTTTCTGTGAAATAAGCAAAAAAAAGAGGGCAAATTTATTTTAATGGAAGGAAGAAAAGATGATTTATAATGGATTTTATCCATCTACTTTAGATATTTTAGGGAGAGAATCACTATACAGCTTTTTAAAATTTTTCAGTAGGTAATATGTTCACATCACGCAAAATACAAAAGTGTAACAGTGTTTGTAGTGAAAAGCTTCCCACCTGCTGTTCCCATCTCTTACCACCAACTAGGTAGCCTGTTGTTATAATAGTTTGCATGTCCTTCTAGATACAATTTATTTATATAAAAGCAAATATATTTTGTTCCCTCCATCTGTCTTTTTTAAACACTGTCCTGTACCTTGTTTTTTCCACTTAACATCTTGGAGGTTAATACATAAACATTTTTTCATCTTTTTAAAGACTACATGCTATACCATTATGTAGATGTACCATAATTATTTAAACATTCCCTTACTGATGCACATTAAGGTATAAGTTTAAGTCTTTGATTAAAAACATGTTTAAATTCAGCTTAAATATTCTGTTCCCAGTAAGAACTGCAAGCTTCTTTAGAAAGTAGCTAATATAGTCTCCAACTAAGGGTGTGCAAAAGCTGCTAAACTATTTTTAGGCCTTTCAAAGTTGCCTTTGCAGCAATAGGGTAGAAACCCCAGTTATGCAGGGTTTACACACTACCTGGACATATTAATTTGACATATCCAAGCAGCATTTCTAAGTAACTAAAGGGATGCAACAAAATCATTCCCTGCCTATTTTAAGAGATGTAAACATAAAACTCCAGTGAGATCCTCTAAAGAAAGAACACACTTTCTCAATATATCCAAAAGTAAGCTTCTATTTTCATCATCTAAATAAAGAACCTGAAAGAAAAGGTTATAAAAACACCATTTCCCCCTGTGAAAAACACAATCCTACTACCAGTATTTTCCAGTTAACTTCAAATGGCTTTCAGATCATGACTTAACATCTCTAACTACTGTGCTCACAGAAATAAGATTCCTGAAAATCAGAGCTTATACACAAGAAGACTTTCCATGTGTGTTATGCAAGAAATAAGCTGACTTTCAATAATCTGATTATAAAATTATATATAAGATATACGTGATTTTAAAAAAATCTGGCCGGGCGTGGTGGCTCACACCTGTAATCCTAGCACTCTGGGAGGCCGAGGCGGGTGGATAGTTTGAGCTCAGGAGTTCGAGACCAGCCTGAGCAAGAGCAAGAGCAAGACCTTGTCTCTACTAAAAAAATTGAAAGAAATTATCTGGACAACTAAAAATATGTAGAAAAAATTAGCCAGGCATGGTGGCACATGCCTGTAGTCCCAGCTACTCAGGAGGCTGAGGCAGAAGGATTGCTTGAGCCCAGGAATTTGAGTTGCTGTGAGCTAGGCTGACGCCATGGCACTGGAGCCCGGGCAACAGAGTGAGACTCTGTCTCAAATAAAAAAAACTAAGATATGACCATTTAAAATTTCACACTGAATCATAAATTCCAATATTAAAATTATTAGCCACTTTAGCTAAGTTAACATTTTTTGGTTTTGTAATCATTTATAGAATACAAGATAATAAAATCTTAAGAAAGCACATTTTTCTTCCTTATTGGGGTTTACAAATATATGAAAAATGATACCAATGGCCAACTCCAACAACAACTTTTAATTTAATAAAGATCATTTTGAGCTGGGTGTGGTGCTGTGCACCTGTAATCCCAGCTACTCTAAAGGCTGAGGTGGGAGGATTGCCTGATGCTAGGAGTTTGAGACCAGTCTGGACAGCATAGAGAAACCCCTGTCTCTAAAATAAAAATAAATAAATAAATAAATGATCGTTTTAATGTTCCAGTTCTTTCCTCTTCTGCCCACTAAACTTAGATGCTAATCTTCAGATTAATCCTGTGCACATTTTGACATTGCCTTTTTTAAAACTCTAAGTTTTAATAAACTCAAACAAACGTTTCTTGCTAGCTAACTCTACAAACACTATATAAACAATATCAAGAGAAAGTTACCTGAAACGGGATGTTTTAGATGCAACTGTATATGTACAGATGACTCTCCACAGTAATAGTTATCTGACACTCATCCTATTTTTACTGAACTATTAAAATTTTGAAAACTGTACTGAAGAACTTGGAAGCTGAAAATAAGCTCCTGCCTGACAAATGAGATTTCTAACAGTTCTCTTGAGTTATTTCAGACTTGAATTTTAAATATATTGCAGGAAAACCTTTTTTAAAGTAATGCCAGAACTCACACGGGAGTAAAGAAATTAATTTATAGTTTTATTAAAGTTATATTTGGACATTTCACATTTTCAGCCTGAACCCAATCTAGTAACTAATTCTAGCTACAAGTGATAGAAGATAGTGAATGAGCTGTTACCTCTGAGATGAGGGCCCATACAAGCCTCCTTGCAAGCATCACTGTGATGAATGCTGCCAGGTGATAATCAATGAGATGAAAATTCTATAAGAGAAACAAATAACTACATCAGAAAGAAATATGATGTATATCCAGCTGGGACTACTACACCAATAGAGGTTTACCCCTCAAAAGACCTTCCTTAGATCACCTTACCCTTACAGACTATGGGAATTTCACAGATCTTGAAGAGACCACCTACCTTCTCCTTCTCCTTTCATGACAAATTGCTTTAACTTTCCAGACACTATTTTAAACTATCTGGAATGTATTCTCCTTTTTTGAAAGTTTACTGTATTAAAAGGAAAATATTGTGGCTTTGGATTAATAAGTAGTAACCTACAGAATTATGGCAAGAATAATTCATATAAAATACTATATTTATAATAGTCAAATTTAATAGATCAGTTGGGATTCTCAGACTTCAGAAGTTACTGTTGGTCTCTTTATGCAAGCTTATGTTAACCTAACTGGGCATCTACTTAACTACACAGTTGGCACATCAATTATATTCATTTAGTCTTTCTTCCTAACTTGATTGAGAATTATGCCTTAGATCTCATCTTTTCTTCTGTAAAATAATAGCATTACCTAAATGCTGTCTATGGTTTCTTCTAGTCCCAACGCTGTCAATATAACTGTGATAATAAGCAAAATGAAAAGTCTTAACTATTTCCCAGGAACCAAGGAACTTAGTATGTATTTTCATTTTGATGGTCAAAAGGTCTGTAGGTTTCCACAATTCCTTCCAAAATGGAAAGTTGAATTTCTCAATAAATTAATTCAATAAATATGTATGTAGCACCCACAACATGCCAGGTACTCTTCTTGACACTAAGGATATAGTGCTGAAGATGACAGCCAAGGTTCCTGCTCTTCTGGATCTTCCTTTCTACTGTGGCATGAGAGGGAAAGGGAATGGCAGAGATTACCAGTTGTTTCTTCTACCATTTAAAATTTAACTGGGCACTGACTCCCAGCCAACTAAAGGTTCATTTTTCAGCCTCCCTTGCAAAAACTACTTCTAGCCAAGGGATGTGTGGAAAAGTGATTTGCCTAACTTCCAAGCCATGCCCTTAAAGGAAGAACTGTCTCTTTTTCCTTTCCTCCTCCTTCCTACTGTCCAGATGTGATGATAGAGGTTGCAGCAGCTGCCTTGGACCACAGTTTCAAAAAAGCATGTTGGAGATAGCAAAGCAATAAATAAAAAGAATTGCTACACTGCCATTATATCACCCAACTAAACCTTTCATTTAATAGGGAAACAAGCTTTTGTTATGCTTTAGTCATCCTGTTACAACAGCAAGAAGGGTGAGATGAGGTAATGAGTGATAAATGAGTTTAGATTTTTTTTTCTAATGGGAAGTCATAGTATTTTAGGAAAAGAGGGCCACAGTTCTATTTGTATTTTAAAATGATCATTGGCTGCTGCATGGAGCATATATCGTAGATGGACAAGATTAGTTAAGAAATTATAGCTTTTAATTCAGGTGAGAAATGATGATGGATTGATCAGGGTTAGTAGCAATGGAGATGGAATGAAGTGGCCAAATTTAAATCCATTTTAGAGGTAGAACAGCCACAATATCAAGAGAGTGACTTACCACTCCTTAGATCATATCCTTTTCTCTCTCTAAGTATTTTGCATTGTAACAATACTTATCCTCTTCAAGTTTTGGGACTCCTCCCTACTCATTCCACTCCTCCAAAGTAATGAATGCAGATTCATCAAACCCCTAGCTAATGTCTGGGTCTTATTAATGCATCACCAGTCCATCTAAGACACTTTTTAAATCAAAAGATTTAAGTGCCTAATATATCTTTTTGTTAGCAAATTTTTTTATATTTTAAATCAATGAAAACTGGTAGTTTATGATTAACTCCTTATAAATTAGGATATTTGATTAATCAGAGCCCTCTACTGACTATTCTGAATAATTTACTAATTATAGCTTTTATATTTCTTAGGGTTAAGACTCATTAGCTAATTATCTGAGAGCTAAAACGATACTTCACATATCCAGGTGTCTATATTTTCTTTTTGGTAATTATTAAGATCTTGAAATGGAAAAAGGAAAAACCTAATATATAAATCTTACAAATTTCCAGGTCAGACACTCATAATAGAAGAAAACTTAAAAGACAACCATGTATTTGGGACATAAGTCCCTTCTACAGCATCCCAGTCAAGTAACCAACCACTGTCCAGGCTCAAACACCTTTAGTGATGGGAAATAACTAGGTCTCTGGCAGTCCACTCTATCTTGGAATAGCTCACTGATTCAGACTTCTTTCAGATTCATGGCCTAAAATCTTATTTACTATTTCACATATGTTACTCTTCGCTTCATAACTGAATTTTAAGCTTAGTGTTAGCAAAGATCATGTACAGTAAATAAGTGAACCAATCCACACTATTAGCTCCTTTAAGTTTGCTTTCCTCTAAAAATGACATTTCCAGGCTTTCTTGCAACTAAGGTTCTAGATATGATTTGGATTCTGCCAACCACAGGGATTACATAAAACTTGAATTCAGAACTGAGTGAAGTGGGGAGTGGGGTTGTGGTAAAAGGCATCCATTTTTGATGGTGTGGGTCAGAGCAAAGTAAGCATAATTCTGGAGTCAGCACCTGTAGCAGCAGGTTCCGAATGGACAGGTACATGGCTCCCTTTGTTTCAAGGCAACGTCTGTAGGTGATTTTTTTAAAGAACTCTAGTCAGAAATGGTATGCTGGGAGAAAGCTCTTCGATTAGTCTAAAAATTTAACAAATGAGAATTTTCCAGAGGGATGTCAAACAATTGAAAATTTTATAATGAACTACCCAACAAGCACTTATAGACTAAATACAGAACAAATACAGAAAGAAAGCATAGTAGATTAGTCTGCAATTGAGTACTCATTTTGCTACTATGTGATTTTCGAGCTAGTTTATGAGTCTCACATCCTTATTTATAAAATAGGAGTCAAACAGTAGTACCTACCTACTTTTATAAATAGTAAATGAGATAATACTTATAAAGAACATACTAAATATTTTAATAGGTGTTTGCCATTGACGCTGTTAAGGTAGTAAATACTTACAGAGCTACATAACTGGAAGAAGTCTTAAAGATTATTTAATTTAACCCCTCCCTTTCACAACACCATGGCCAAGGAAGCATGAAGTATAGTTCCTATGCTCAATAAACTCATAATCCGGGTAAGAAAAAAGACCATTTAAAATTAAAAAACAGAAAATTTGGTATTAAATTGTTACAGTGCTTAAATAAAGAAACCGACATTCTTATTACATGATATTAAATAGATGGATGGTCAATATAGTAAGAAAATTCTTAACAGTTAATTTCAGGAACAACCAAGTTATAGAAATATTTTTTAAAAATTTTTTATTCCCTTCCCATACTATCTTGAGGATTTTGGTCCACATTTCCTTTTTATGTTCACCAGGCCAGGGAGGTTTGCTAATCTTTTGTTAGCCTCAAACACATATATAAACTACCCAGGACAATAGTTGTCTTTCCCCTAGAACGTATCTCTCTCACCCATCCAAATCTGCCATGCCAATGACATATCTGTCAAGTCATCTGACTAGCCTTACTGATATTTTATATACCCATCTACGGTGAACCTTCTCTGCAACAAGATTAACATGACCCTCTAAAAATACTGGGAAAAAACCTCAATATATTTTTATGTACTTCAACAGAGACAGCTAGTTCCTGTTTCAATTTCGTTTTTGTAACAGAACCCAATTTTATTCAGGTTACCAATGTACCCAGCTAAAGGACTATATTTTCTAGCCACCCCTGCCATTAGGAGTGTATATGTGTGGAAATGATGTGACCCTAACCCATAAGAAATTCTCCTTTATATTTCCCTAAGCTCTTACCCCTTTCTGGCTGACCATGGACCATGTTGGAAGACACCAGTATCTCCCTCAGCCTGAATGACCACCTGAAAGAATGCCTGCCAACCAAGACAACTGCTTCAGACTGTTATGTGTTTGAAGCATTATATAATTTGGCGTTTATTTGTGACAGAAACTACCATCATCCTAATCCAGTCATTAAAAGGATAGAGCTGCTGGAATTTAATCATATTGACACCTTGTATTTACAACAAACTTAACATGGTACAGAGAAAGCTAAATATCAAAAACTTTCTGTGATACTATAATAAATTATTTAAATGTTTTCTAAATTTTCATTTATATTTTTACTTCCTCTGCTAGTATTTATACCTTAACAATCTTACCATGAAATTTTATTTCTGAAAATAATCTGTGGTCCAGTAGAAAAACATTTTATTAGAAGAAAAACTATTAAGAAAAATAATTTCTACATATAGACTTTCCAGCTAGCTTCTTGGCTGACATGAAGATGTTAAAGGCCTAGTAAGACTTACCAGTGAAGTACAAGAAGCAGGATGATTGTAAGGATACCACCACACCGTTTTATAGATGTTGATGTACTGGATGAACAGAGCAACCAATAGGTAGATGAAAAAAAGAAATTCAAAGAGCAGGCTCCCATCCACAGGCAAGTCAGGAATTTGGCAATGACGAACAGGACCCGGGGTAATTAAGGCTGTGATAGGTGGGACTGGAAGGCCAACAGCACTACCATTCCTGAAAGAGAAAACTATAGTTAACTCAGTTGGCGATACCCTTCCGTGTCACAGAGCACAAAGGGCCCCTGCTGCCTCATCCACCTACCCCTTAACTGTCGGCTTTCCCCCAAGACTTCCATCCTGGCATCCTCTTCTCTTCTCCCTTTACACACTCTCTCAGTGATCTAAGATGTAGCCATGGCTTCCATTATCATCTACATGCTGAAGACTCTCTTTCTACAGAGCTCACTGTTGAGTTTCAGTCCCATGTTACCTAACTCCCTTTTGGACATCTTTGTGTTCCTCCTCCTATAGTTCTGACATAGTTCATGGCCCACCCAACCAGCTGTCCAAATCAGAAACTTGGGAATCACACCAGAACTCTTCTTCTGCCTCTCCATATCCAATCACTCTAAATCTTATAGATTCCACTTTATAAAACTTTGTCCAAACTGTACCTTCCCCTTTAAATTCATTGCCTTAGTTCAAACATTCACCATTTTGCACCTAAACTATTATAGTAATTCTCCTAAATTCAACTTTATTTTCACCAAACCTCCAACATGCCTTCAGGGGTCTAAGGGGAAACTCTGATACTATTACTCTCTTACCTAAAACCCTGAAAAGCTCTCTACTGCCAATGGGATAATATCCAAAAATTTTTAGTATATCCTATGAGGCCTCACCTCTTTTCACTCTTCCACATGCACCCTATACAATACCCATGCTATTTGCTGTCTGGAATATACATGCTATTCTTTTGCGCTCATTATTCCCTTTACATGTATAAGAATACCCTTCCTTAACTTCTCATGTATTTACTGATAAAATACTTTAAGACTTTTTAAACTCATTGTTCAAGACTTTTAAGATGCTCAAACATATCCTCTGTAAAGCTTATTCTGACTCAACCAAAATTGATTCATCTCTTCTCTGTGCCACCATTATACCTAAATTATACCTTTATTACAGTACTTTTTATACTCTTACATAATTTTGTGTATACATCTACATCTTGTCTACCAGACCATAATCTTAAGGACAGAGACTGTACTTTTCTTAGTTCACTGCAAATATATATCTTTAAGTTGAAAAGGCAGCAGACTGATACAGTCACGAAAAGGAGAGAGATCTCTTAAAACACAAATATAAATAGAGATTTGAATCTCGATCTTATTCTTCTTTCTTCCAACGTCTTTTACAGATCAGACATAGCTAGGCTATCTAAAATGATAAGAAAGGGATAGGGATAAAATTTCCTATTGTTTAATGCCTAGGAATAGTTACAGAGATCTCAGAGAGATCTCTGTTACTATTTACAGAACAAGGAAAACAGGCTTGGTTTGGATACTTCCAAAGAAAATTCAAGAGAACGAACAATATTAGTGTTACCATTCTACTCTAAAATTTCCAAATACAGAATACCAACATTGGTATGTGGCATTTATAGTACTTTAAGTGACTCATGGGAACATGAACTCTATTCATAGTTAAGAATATTATGGGAGAAACTCAGAAGAGCTAGAAGGTAAGAACAGTACTGCAGGGGGTGGGGAGGATGGAAAAAAAGCATAAAAGTCTTTTCCTCTCATTCCCAGAGCGTACTCCAATAAAGAAGGCCTACCAAGTAATAAATTGTGATCTATCAGTAGGTCTCAGAACCATACTTGCTCAATCATAAACTAGTCTTTACATACCACAGCTTCTGATCTGTTCTGGGAGGTGCGCCACAGCACTGTAAAACTCTAGGAGGCATCATTCCATAAAATACAACATGAATGGCAGCCTCTGGAGTTGTACAAGTCAACAGACCTGAATGGAGAGGATTAAGGGCAGCAGCCAATCTACTCTCTCACTCCAGTTAATCACAAGACATTGAAATAAAAAATTCTGATGAGAAGTTACAGGGTTAGGAGCCTCTATTCTAGAACAAACTAAAAATTCTTATTCCTCTTCAGTAAAAAATATACTACAGGGGAAAACATGCTAAGCTATTTGTTATGACGTAAGGGTTAAAAAGGTGCTTAAAGGATTTTCCCAAGTAAAGCAGACTAATATGCTTCTGCCATTAACAAAGTCAATAAAATGCTGGGCTTCAAAAAAGATGTACAAAAGATCTACACCTATGATACTCTATACTGCCTTGGCTATTAAACTTCAAGACAGAAGACAGAGACAAAGGTCAAATAAAATGATCCACAGCATCAGTGGGGAAAAAAGAAAAGTATTCTTATGTAAAAAGAATCTATGAGATTAAGTCTTTTTCATCTAAACTAAAAAGTTGAAAGCTTGAAAGGAGATACGACCGAAGTTCTTAAAACCAAACAATTTATAACCAAATAAACGGACTTGGTCAATACACCTCAGAAAATTAGTTAAAGAGGTATTATGTAGGAAAAACAAAAGAATTATTCCTCTAACAGGATATAAAAATAGATTTAAGAATTTATTCAGGACTCGCTTATTTCTCACAGCAACAAGTTGTGACAACACATATAAAGTGTTGTCTACCAGGAAAGTTCATTAGAAACTCAATGTGGGCCGGGTGTGGTGGCTCACGCCTGAAATCCTAGCACTGTGGGAGGCCAAGGCGGGAGGATAGCTTGAGGTCAGGAGTTCGAGACAAGCCTGAGCAAGAGCGAGACCCTGTCTCTACTAAAAAAAAAAAAAAATAGAAAGAAATTAACCGGACAACTAAAAATATATAGAAAAAATTAGCCGGGCATGGTGGTGCATGCCTGTAGCCTGTAGTCCCAGCTACTCCGGAGGCTGAGGCAGTAGGATTGCTTGAGCCCAGGAGTTTGAGGTTGCTGTGAGCTAGGCCGATGCCATAGCACTCTAGCCTGGGCAACAGAGTGAGACTCTGTCTCAAAAAAAAAAAAAAAAGAAAAAAACTCAATGTGCAAAGTTTTTATTGGGGGCTAGCCACATAGGCACCCTCTTTCTTCCTAGCAGTACAAAATTCCAGACTCTCAAAAGGAAATCAGGTATTCAGCATAGCTACCCTTAGAAAGACCTGCTTATAAGGGTTACATCTGGAAACTTGACCGGTAAACAGTCCCCTCCACTGATACAAAACTTTCCCTAAATAATAAGAATGGCTAGCTGTGCCTAGAACTGTTTGTATAAACAATGTGATTTATGCTGAATACCTGTGCTTTGTCCTTGCATATACAGTTTTGAGTGCAGGAAAGGATTAGCATAGCAAGCCTGATACTAGCTCTTATGGAGCCAGCAAACAGCACAACTTGGGTAAGCAAATGGATAAAACAAGAAAGAGTCAAAGGGAAGAAGAGGAATTAGAAGAGATAGAAAAAACAGTAATTATTTGCACATGTTCAGGTGATATTAACAAAGTATATGCAAGGAATAAACAAAGGAAAAAAAACACACTTAGTTCTTCTCAAATAAGATTCTCCCTCAATCTGAAGCTAAGAAACTCAAAAATACACGGTAAATCTTCCTTTTTTAAAAGGACAATCATCTAAATACATTGTTGCAAGAATAAATCCCTGTTACCCGAAGGTAGAAAGCGGGACAGAGAACTATGGATTTCAATCTTGACTGTGTCACCAAACTAGCTCTTTGACATTCTCAAATTTAACTTAACTAATCAGGCCACAAACACCTACCAAACAGGTACAAAGGCTCTCTTCTCCAGTCAACCTATGTCTTGCAGACACCCCAGATCATACCATACTTAAGCAATTATCTATTTCTCTCTTCAATATTCTACAGACATCCCAGAAGTAAGCTCTCCTCATTTGGACACTGTCTTTCTTCATATACATCCTTCTTAAAACCATATTCTAAGCCATCCACCATTGCCTTTATCTATATTTTTTATACCTCTTTCCCAGGCCTCATAAAACAAACTATTCCATCTGCTTCCTTCTCATCAAGAAGCAAATATAGAGCCTTTTCTTCCCAAAATAACCTCTCTAGGTAAACATGTCACAAAAGAATCATTCAGTAATAGTCTCAGGGACTTTTCAAGCCATGACCAATTATTTCTTTCACTTTAATCTGTTGGAAAACACATTCTTCTACCCACCCCCATAATCAATTACCAAAGAAATATATGTTAAAGGAGAGAGGGTAGAGAATGGTAAATCAAGGCAACCATAGTTGGAACCCTAAAAAGCCAGGACAGAAGACCTACAATGAAGGGCAGAGAAAAGAATACAAGACTACAGCCAAATCCAGGTAAAAGCAGAGGTATTTCCCAAATGTTCTGAGTTCTTCCCAGTATACTATCTGAAAACTCCAAGTGCAAGCAGAAGCATCTAGGAATGAGACTTTCAGCTCTTTTTAACAGCAGAACGCTTCATTATCCTTCCCCCAAGAGATATTTTACATGGTATCCTGATATTTAAAACTCATAGGAAAGGGAGTTAATATGATTAAGAGGAATAGAAAACATGAAGCCTAGACTACTAGGGCTGCCCCACCCCTTTTCCTTTTTTTTTTCCTTAGGGTCTCACTCTGTCACTTCAGCTAGAGTGCAGTAGCATCGTCCTAGCTCACTACAACCTCAAACTCCTGGGCTCAAATGATCCTCTGCCTCAGCCTCCTGAATAGCTGTGACTACGGGCCATGCCAACATGCTTTGCTAATTTTTCTTTATTCCTTTTTTTTTTTGTAGAGACAGGGTCTTGTTCATGCTCAGGCTGGTCTTGAACTCTTGATCTCAAGCAATCCTCCCTCCTCCACCTTCCAAAGTGCTGGGATTACAGATGTCAACCACCGCACCTGGCCCCCTTTTCCCTTCTGAGCCCTCCTACAGCAGCCTCTATGACACTGAAGAGGGATTCAATGGGACAGTTTGAGAACATGATTATCTAGGGAAATTCTCAAAGCCAAAGTAGAAGGGAATGAACAAAGAACTGCTGGAGTTAAGACAGAGGCAAAGCTAGAATTTTGTAGTTAGCTAGAATCCTAGCTAGGCATAGGTAGGATTTTCTATCACAATTTGAAAGTGCTGAATCTATAAGTTTATAGTATATCTTAGTAAAATTAAGGCATGTACTTCAAATTGCAAACAATTTTCATCTCCGTACCTTTCTTCTAAAGCATTTTCACATACTCTCATTCTTTTCATTTCTTTATTTTAACAAATATAAAATAATACATGTTATTTGTAGAAATTTTCGAAAAAATCAGTAGTTTTAAAAAATTACTGCTACTACCTCATTTATTTTCAACATCTTGCTTCGATGCAAACAGTATCACTATTTTTAAAATGAAGAAATCCAAAGAGCAGCAGAGTAAAAAATAATACTGTTGAATAAACTACAGTTACTCTGTATAAATATATAAACATAAAATTTGGATTGAAAATTAGTATAATGAGAATCAGAGACTGGAACAAAATTCCTTCAAACTGGAATTTCAGGGAGAGCTCCACTGAAATGACAAGATCAGAATTAATTTTGAAGATTGGGTAGAACTTGAGTTGGAAAGTCAGAAAGAAAGAGGGAGGTCAGGCCAAGAAGAGAAAAGTGCATAAATACTATCAGGCAGGCCTCAAAAGACAAGAGTGGTACTGACTGCTAGCTTTGAAAATTAAAATCAAGGCAAGGAAAAACTATATTCAGGGAAAAAGCAGAAATTAACTGGCAAAAATTATCTTGACCAAACACTTGATTGGATAGAAACATTTCTTTGCACTGTTACATGATCAAACCTCTTGATGACGTTAGTTACTGTAGATTAGAAATAATTCATTGTAACTTTTGAAAATTAGGAACATAAATTTCCATTAAAAAGATCAAATTCTTTATTCTCATACAACATGACACAAACTTAAGATGTCTAGGCTATAGCTGACAGCTTATTATTATAGAATAATTTTTTGACAAAAAAATTTTTAAAACCTTTGATGGAATGTGACATAATTTTAGAACCACATGTGAGCTGTCAGTTTTAATTTGCTCTCCAAAAAAAAGAAACAAGGAATGCCAGTAAGTAGATAAACAATTGCATTTGCCTTGTATTTTCATTCACTTCTTCCTTCTAATAGCTAAAAAGGGGATGACTAGAATTTGGAATATCAGCCTAAAGTAAGAGTTTACTTTGTGACTGTTTTCACTTTACAGGCCCCATATCACATCTTTCTACTTCCAAAATATTCTGAAATATTGAGCTTTCAGTCTTCAAGGACAGGATTTCTACCTCAGTATCAAGATAAGCAAATATCTGGATGGCATGATGACTTTCATATTAGTCTTATTGATCATAGGACATCACAAATTATGCATACCCTTATTTCTTCTGTACCTGTTTCTCAAGCCTGTTCCATTGCCACAGCTCCCACCAACCAACGTCTGTAAAGAAGGTAAAGCTGAACGGCTTAGCTGCTGCCGACTGGGGCCCCTCCTTCCACCGGGCATGTCCGGGAACCAGTCTGTTTCCAGTGCCGCCTGTAGTTGCAACCCAGGTTAATGGCTGTCAACCGGTTTCAACTCTGAACAACAACAAAAGAAAACATTTAAATATCAGTTGACTATTTTTAAAGTAGGCAACATAACAAAACAACCAGAAAAACTGAGTGAGCAGGCCTTGCAAAACCAGATTTTCAAACAAACGCTCCCAGTGTCTCTTAGCTACTTTATTCTAATTAAAGGAAAATTCAGACTCTAATGGGTCAGAAAGAAGCCTAGGTTCTGATCTAAGCTCTCTCTGTTCAGTTTAGGCAAGTCACAATTTTTGTCTTTTGTCAGTTGACTTGTATCATATGAAAGATACTACAATCAGATGTTAGTTTACAAGAAACATCACAATTTATATATTTCCAATTCAAATCTCATGCTAAACCACTTGAAATACAGGAGAAAACACACTGTCCAAAATGTTAGGTTTTGTTATCAAGGGATCTGGGCTCTGAGATCAGATGTGTCAGATTATCTGACCTTACCTGAGTCGTTTGGCCTCTGAGTTTGTTTCTTCGTGAGGGGAAAAACAAGTGTCCTCTGTTCTACAGAGGTCGATATCAGAACTGATGAAGATAAATGAAAGGGCACAAGAAGGCCTTTTAACTCTTTAAAAGTGAAACTGTTCAAATGGTATCTCCATATGCTAGGTGAAAATACAGAAAGGAACTCAAGTGGATTCCCACTCCAGAAAAACTGATGTAAAATCATTTAGAAATTACTGAAACTGCAAGATTAAAAGGCAAGTAACAGAGATCCTCACTGAAAAGAAGCTGTGTTTTCATCAATTTAGGGCAAAAACCATGGTTCCTCCAATATGGATATCAAATGTTTCCTAACGAGACAACCAAAAACCAAAGGATGACACGCTGGAAAAACCCTGTTTTTCAAAACGTTACTGCAGACTGATCCGATGTTCCCTATTCCTAACAGCCTTACTGTTAGATTAGCAAACGCCAAGTGAGACAAAGCATTCAAACGGTTGGATGTAGGGGCTGCTAGTCCTTGCTTAATTAGTGAGCAAAGGGAAAGAAAAGTGAGGGGCAAAAAACTGGGACGGAAGAGGCGAGAGTATGGGGTGGGGGGAGGTAGCCGGCTAAAGATCACAAACTTCAACAGACTGGTCCCTAAGAGGTGTGGACAAAGGCGGTCCCCGCCACACACCCCGGAGGGCCAGACCAGGCCCAGGACAGTCGGACAGTGAGGCAGCTCAGTAATACTCACGCATGGAAGAGGCCCGGCCGGTGGGGCAGGATCCCTGGGAGGCGGCGGCGGCTTTACAGACTGGACCCCAGGCAACAGAACTCCCTCCCCGCGCTGAAGCACTCCAAACCAGCTGCCTGTACGCAGGTCGTCCCCGCCCAGAGAGTCGAGAAAAGGTATCCAGGCTTTGGGGTGCCAGACCCGAGTCAGTGCCAGAGCCAGAGCTAAAACTAGAGCCAGAGCTCGGCCAGGTCAGCACTCATCCCCTACCTCCATTACCACGGAGCGGAGCAGACGTGGCAGCGCACAGTGATGACGTCAGTTCCGCGACGGCTGGCCGCCCCAGCTGCGAGCTGGCCCCGGAACCGTACAGGCAGCCACGGGGGCCAGCTTGTCAACCCCTCCCGCGTGCACCTGCGCAGTGGAACTCGCCTTCTCCTTCGGGTTCGTGGTCCCGCCTTTCCGGCCAGCGCTGGCCAACGTTATTTCCTCCGTCAGCTAGCCCCTACGAGGTGCAGGGTACTTCTTGTTAGCTCATGGACTCCAGGCCACAACGATGTACAAGTTGTCGCCCCCAGTTTACAGATGAGGGGAGATTGGGAGGCGTCACCTAGGGTCACGTCACTGCTAAGTGAAGGAACCCAAATCGTGAAGACTTCAGCATCCAACCCTGCACTTCCTGTATTTTAAGTAAAGGACTAGATAGATGTGGGTGTTACAAAGTGAATGCCACAAAACCTTAGGGTCTAGTGGAAAAGACAAGACACCAGGAAAACACAGTAATTACAATTTTATTACAATGCATGCAACATTAAATGTATGTCCAAAGACCAGAGATAGCATGCAAGGCAGTGTAAGGAACTCTATGGGATGGGGGTGGTGTCGATACCAAGAAAAACTTCACAGAGAGCTTGGGATTTAAGCCAAGACTTCACGAATGAGTAGGGAGTTCGTGGGAGAATGGCTCTTCTCTTGGAGAGGAAGTGGTAGATAAAAAGGTAAGGAGGCAGGCAACGTCATGATGAGTTCACGAACTGCCAATAATTTAGTACTAGAAGAGTAAGAGCGTTGAAAGGAGCGTTTCTATGAGATCTTTCGCTCCAGAGAGTTTAATCTCCTTAATGGAAAGTTCTTTGTGTTGATTATATGATTAGTTAACCGTTATTGAGAGTTTTGTTTTTGTTGTTGTGCCAGACACTGGGCTACTACCTTTACACATTTCCTTTAAATCTCACAATGCTTTGATAGATACTACCATGGTTCCTGTTTGCAGAGGAAACTGAAGTTAATAGAAGTTAAGTAATAACCTAGCTAATAAATGGCAGAGCCAGAATGACTTATACCAAAACTGCTAAAGTTAGTAATTTTCCCCAAAGTCCTAGTGTCCTGAGGTACCACAGAGACTTCATTCATGCATAGAGATGGGTGTCAATTTAGGATGGTTTGACTTACAATTTTTTGACTTTACAATGGTGCAAAAATGATACCCATTCAGTAGAAACCATACTTCCAGTACTCATACAGCCATTCTGGGTTTTTATATTTTGAAGTATAGTCATACGTCCCATAATGATCTTTCAGTCAACGTTGAACCACATATACAACAGTGGTCCCATAAGATTATAATGGACCTGGAAAATTCCTATTGCCTAGTAATGTCATAGTTGTTGTTATGTGGCAGTGCAACACATTACTCATGTATGTGTGGTGATGCTGATGTAAATCTATTGCGCTGCCACTTGTATAAAAGTATAACACATAAAATTATGTACAGTACATAACACTTGATAATGATAATAAATGACTGTTAATGGTTTATGTATTTACTATACTATGCTTTTTTCGTTATTTTAGAGTGTACTCCTTATACTTATTTAAAAAAAGAAAAAGTTAACTGTAAAACAGCCTCAGGCAGGTCTTTCAGGAGGTATTCCAAAAGAAGGCATTGTTGTCATAGGAGATGACAGCTCCATGCATGTTATTGCCCCTGAAGACCTTCAAATGGGACAAGATGTGGAGGTAGAAGACAGTGATATTGATAATCCTGACCTTCTGTAAGCCCAGGCTAATATGTGTGTTTGTGTATTTGTTTTTAACAAAAAAGTTGAAAAAGTAAAAAACAAATTAAAAATTTTACAAATAGAAAAAAGCTTATAGAATAAGGATATAAAGAAAAAATATTTTTGTGCAGCTATACAATGTGTTTGTGTTCTAAGCTAAAGGTTATGAAAGAGTCAAAAAGTTAAAAAAAAGTAAACATTTATAAAGTAAAAAAAAAGCTACAGTAAGCTAAGTTTAATTTATTATTGAAGAAAGGAAATTTTTTATAAGTTTTGTGTAGCCTAAGTTCACAGTGTTTATAAAATCTACAGTAGTGTACAATAATGTCCTAGGCCTTCACATTCACTCACTACTCACTACCTGACTCACCTAGAGCAACTTCCAATTTTGCAGGCTCCATTTATGGTAAGTGCCCTATAAAGGTGTACTTTTAAAATCTTTTATAACATAGTTTTACTGTAACTTTTCTATATTTAGATAACCAAATACTTACCATTGTGTTACAGTAGCCTCCAGTATTCCGTACAGTAAAATGCTATACAAGTTTGTAGCCTAGGAGTAACAGGCTACATCATATAGCTTAATTTTGTAGTAAGCTATACCATCTAGGTTTGTATATGTATGATGTTTGCACACCACTGAAATCACCTAATGAGTCATTTCTCAGGATGTATTGCCATTGTTAAATGACATATAACTATACTGCACACCTCCTGGAAGTAGAGAAAATTCTGACTCAAGTTTTATTTAGACTCCTGAAGAAGTCTTGTATGGTAGTGTTGGGAGTCCATTTTTCCCTACTGCCTATTCACCTAAAGTAAGCTTCACTCACACAAAAATTGGATGGTCCTACCCTCATGGAATGTTGTCCAAATGCCTCCTCTGACTGACATGGCCCATTCCTAGCTAATCAACATTATTTTATCTTCTACCATTCTTCAACATGCATCCAAAACCCACCACTGCCATCAACCTAGATTCTACCCCCACCTTCTGCAAATTATGGCTCCCACATTTTCAGTGTTTCCAGCACAGTATTCCTTAACTGCAACATTTCCTTTTCTTCAGCCTGGAATATACTCCTCCCACCCCTTTCTCCAGATTTCTACTTCATGTTGATTTTTTTCCTCCACTGAAACCAGTAACATTTAACTATTGCCTTAAATTGTAAATTATTTCTGGGGAAGCACATATGTTTTCCCTACTAGTTCTGAACTTGGGAACACAGATTTGATCTTGTACTTCCGTGTATTTCCACAAAGCCTAGGATGTTACTATGCACATTTTAGGCAATGGATAAATAATTGTACTTGTATGATTACCATATATACCTACACTTAACTATATACACGTATATATATATTAATAGATATATACCTATACTATGCTATGTATCTATACTGTCTAGTATTATGTTGCTCACTGTCAAAAAACAAAATTTCAACAAATTTAGTTTAAAGATCTAATTGGCTTTTATTAGTGATTCATATATCAGGTAGCATCCCATCTATGAAATAGAAAGGCAGACCAATGAGCTGAGCAGAGGCGGTTGGCTTTATAGGCAGAAAAGACCTGAAGAAAGAAGAAATAAGGGACAAAAAGCAGACTTATCATTTTGAATTTACTTTCCTTAGAGGGTTAAAACAGAAGGGACTTCTTTATTATGCCAGCTCAGGGAGACTGGGAACCTTCTGACTGATTGCTCTGAATCTCCTAGTTTTTTTTTTTTTTTTTTTTTGAAAAATGACCCATTTTAAAGTTCAGTTTGATTATGTGGCACCCAGGATGAAGGACTCCATTCTGGTTTGGTCTAGTCTTTTGGGACCTAGTGTAGGAGCTCAGTCCAAAACAATGATCTTCCATAAGTTTTATTTAACAACACTGACTTTTTCCCCTCATGCCTAAGTCCCCTAAACTGTTGTAAATTCCTATCATAGAGGGACCTGTGCTATGCATTTACAACCCTTGGGGTGTAACAGTGCTGTAGACATGCACATGCTCAACATATCTATGCTATTTAATAAGAGGCAGTTTGATGTTATGGAAAGAACTGTCTAGCCTCGGTTCTATGACAAGGCAGTTAGTGGTTGTGCCACTAACCGTGGAGCTGTTGGGCAAGAAACATATCCTCTCTGATGTTCAGTTTTCTGGCTGCAGAGAGATAATATGTTTTCAATATGTCATAGAATGTAAGGAATTATCATTATATTTTCCCAGAGGCTGGCAGGGAAGGAGGATAGTCAGCTGGTCCATTTGTACATTCTCCCCAGCTTCCTGGCGTTGCACTCCGGGGAAGCTCCTGTTCAGGCCTGGGGACTGGAGGAGGGGTGCGGGGCAGCATGGCCATCTTTGTGCGGGGCCCCCCGCCCGTGTGCCGCGGTGGCCGCCGCCATCCTTGTGCGGGGCAGCGCTTCCGCCGGCGGCGCGGCGGGGACTCCGCAGTGGGTCGGCTGGCGATGGAGTGGTGGGCGAGCTCGCCGCTTCGGCTCTGGCTGCTGTTGCTACTCCTGCCGCCAGTGCAGGGCCGCCGGAAGGAGTCAGGTGGGTTCCCGGCAGGGCCGAGCCTGCCGCTCGGGCTCGGGGTCTGGCTGGGCTCCGGAGGCGCTCCCCGGTGCCTGCAGGATGCCGTGGCCGCTGTAGCGCAAGCCGGGCAGAGGGCGCGGGGCGCCCTGGAGTGGAGAGTGAGGGTGTCGGGGTCCCTGCTCCTGCGCAGGACCTGGAGGGTAGCTCGTCCTCCAGAATTCGCAGTGCTGGGGAGGAGTGGGAAGTGCCCTGCTCTCCCGCAGGCGCTGTCGCCCGCGCTCGGCTACTTTGAAGCTCCCTAAACACTCTGGGGGAGGAGGGGCAATTACATGTGTGTGCGCGCTTGGTGTTTATATATATGTTGTCAGAACAGATGAGGGGAGGATTTAATGTTTCTAGCTTTTAATTGACCCTTTATATGTGGCTCAATTTGATTAGTAGAAGGCGAGAATCCATGTCACTATCCAGTTTATCCATAGTCTTCTGAGGGCTGGGCATTAAGCTTGGGATGTTGATGGCCCAGGTGGAGGAGCAGAAGACGTGAGCACTGGAGAGTTACAGGAAAAAAATGCTTCCAGACGTTTCGTTTCTACCCGTGGATAGGAAGGGGATTTCTGAAAGTTTTGGCCTCTGTTGGTTCTGTCTGCCTGCTGCTGCTAGCAAATACGAATGCTCAGGGGTACTTGATTAACTTTAATGTACTTTACTATTTGAAGGTTCAAAATGGAAAGTATTTATTGACCAAATTAACAGGTCTTTGGAGAATTATGAACCATGTTCAAGTCAAAACTGCAGCTGCTACCATGGGTAAGTTCTCTTCTTTGATGTGTCTTTGAGAGTTTAGTTCTTGTAGCAGGAAGTACCCTAATATCCCTGAAAGACCTTGGTTGCAGTGGTAAGAGAGCCAACGGGTTTTGAGAGCAGAAAGGGCCTCACGTGGTTTCCCTACTAATAGGGAATAAAAATGCTCTAGAATAGGAGAGGCTCTAGTGGTCTCAGCATTACTGATGACTCCCTGTGGGATTTAGTGCATGTGTTTGTCTGTTTCTCCCACTGGACTGAAAGTTTCTTGAGATCAGGATCTATGTCTTATTTGCTGTTGTATCCCAGGTGCTGGCCCTCAGTAAGTGCTCAATAAATATTGTTGAAGGAGTAAACCTATTTATCAATTAGTCTAATCCTAAGTTTCCTGTTGGTTATCTTTGAAGAATGCACATCAGGGCTGGAATATGGTATGTAGAAAGATAACTTTGAAAGCAGACTTGGGTTTTAGTCCCCGTGCTCCACTAATTACCCCTGTAACAAACCACTTAATTTCTCAGTTCTCAGATTTCTCATCAGCTAAATAACAGAGTTCTTTTAGTTCCTTTGCTATGTTACTCTGACTCCTCAAAAATTCATCTGATGTTTATGATATTTGTTGAAAACTCACTATGTAGTCAACTTTAAAAGAGATGAAAAATATTATCCTTTTCTGATTACTGCTGTTAGGCTACCAGAGTATGTGGCGGTGGGTACGGGCCAGAAAGACCAGAACAAGTAGGTCAGACAGTGTTGGACTGCAAGGCATAAACTGTACCTTCTCTGGAATTCGGAAAGGGGGATGTCAGTAGGACTGCAGTGACTGGGAGGACGTGGGTAACAAAGGGGGAATTTGGAACTGGCAAGGGAGGGACAATCCAGATAGAGGGAGGAAGGAGAAACATTGACCTACTTTATATTTTTTGTAGCTTTATTGCCTTTGGTGTTTCAAGTTATCTATAGTGTTTCTGGGAGAGAGTTGCTCATTCCTGCCCTCTATTCTTTCCCTCAGCTTACTGTGTTCTCTAATATTAAACCTAAATGCGCCTAGGAATTAGGTGGAACTGTACCAGTCTCTAGGCCTGCTTTCCCTGACAATTCCCATTCTTTCCCAGTGTCATAGAAGAGGATCTGACGCCTTTCCGAGGAGGTATCTCCAGGAAGATGATGGCAGAGGTAGTTAGACGGAAGCTAGGGACCCACTATCAGATCATTAAGAACAAATTATACAGAGAAAATGACTGCATGTTCCCCTCCAGGTAAGAGTTATGAGGTAGACACCTCTTCTGACTTTATTGCATACAAGCTTACTTGATACTGTTCTTAAAGAGAAGCTAATTCAGGGGACTGACAAGTGAATCCTTCCTCACATTTCAGGAGGACTACAAAATAATGACCAGCTTTTCTCCTTGTCTGGGAATTTTTCTTGCCAGCTCCTCTCCCAAAGCCTGTCTCCTCTCTCTTTTAGAGGCTTGGGCACAGCACTGGTTGTAGTAGCTATAGCTCTGCCCCATCTTACTTCTCCAGATAGTGTAGCTGCAGGACACAGACTGATGAGGCCTGGAGGAGTGAGCTGGACTGAAGGAGGAGAAGCATAGGTATTTACTGAGTGTCTGCCACGGGCCAAGACTGTTCTAGATAGTGAGTATTTGAGGAGAGATGACAGAGTCAAGAGCAGTAACTGGGGCTGCAGACTATACCAGCCAGGACTTCAGGTGTGAGAGTTGAGGTGACATCAGTGGGCTGAGGGCCGAGGGGAGCAGGCAGGGTCATGGACTGAGTCTGGCAGTTGGGTTTAGGCAGCATTACATATACCAAATGATAAACCTTCTTTTCAGGGTCTTTTTTTTTTTCATTTTTGTTTTTGTTTTGTTTTTTGTTTTTTTTTTTTTTTGAGACAAAGTCTCGCTCTGTTGCTCAGGTTAGAGTACAGTGGGTGTCATAATAGCTCACTGCAACCTCAAACCCCTGGGCTCAAGCAGTCCTCCTACCTCAGCCTCCCGAGTAAGTAGAACTTTTTTTTTGAGAGACGGGGGTCTCACTCTTGCTCAGGCTGATCTCGAACTCTTGAGCTCAAGGGATCCTCCCACTTCGGCCTCCCTGGAGTCTTTTATTTTTTTTAACTCAAATCTTTATAAAAATTAGAAGGTATAAAACCCAGAGAGCATAATATTCCCTTATCTATGATCCTCTTTCTAAATAATCCCTATTCTGTCATTAAATGTAAAATAAATGTACAGTGTTGCAAACAAAAAAAATGCATCCATTTGGACATAAAAGTTTATAATATTTGTCTTTATGATTTTATTAAAAATTAATATTATACCTGCTGTCAAAAATATGTAAAAACAATAAAAAAGAAAGATCAGTTAATATCCCACAACCCTGAGGAGATCAGTTACGTTTTGGTTGTCATGTATTAGGGGGAAATAAGGTGGTGGTAGGTAAAATCCTTGAGGTATTTTACACAGACATTTGTTTCATTATTTGGGATAATAATAGGGGGCTTTCAATACAAATTATGAGCATAGGGGAATTTTTAATTTCCACACATAAGAAATAAAATACAAATGTAGGCATTTTAAGACTTTGAAAGCTTACCCAATGTTTAATAGTTTGCTGAACAATTTAATTCCCAGATGAAATAAAATGCTTTCAAAGTTTCTGAAAGGCACAATTCTCTTTTGATTAGAATTATGAGCTTAGAAATATTCTAAAGGGAGCACAAGACCTTTAGTTAGCAATAAAATAATTTATATTTCCAATGACACTGCAAATTCCATTTCTCACCTACATACACAACTAAGGAAAACAAAGACAGACAAAATACAAGTAGAATGAAATATTCCAACCTACTGTCCTTAATGAAATGGACACAGTTGTATATCTCAAAGATTCCCATCTAGCTGCAAATAATATCTTTCTAGGCCTAGACACTTTTAATTCAGCCAGTTTCAGAAACCTATATGACATTTTAAAAATTCAGTTTTGGACAAAATAAAATATAAACTCAGCATTTCAAGGATGAGTGGAGAGATTTTACTGAGGGACCAGAGGTCCATCTAATTAATGCTAGAGAGAAGTCATTTGAAAGATGAGGAGTAATGATATTTTTTAATAACAGCTTTATTGAGGTGTGGTTGACATAAACTGCACATATTTAACATACCCAACTTAAATGTTCTCATAAGAAAAAACAATAAGTATATGAGGTGGTAGATAGTTAGCTTGATTAATCATTCCACAGTATAAACATATATCAAAATGTCACAATATACCAAATATATATAATTACTTATCAATTAAAAATAAACTATA
Source organism: Lemur catta (assembly GCF_020740605.2). NCBI lineage: Eukaryota > Metazoa > Chordata > Mammalia > Primates > Lemuridae > Lemur > Lemur catta. The sequence goes on along the minus strand of NC_059128.1, from coordinate 225,561,605 downwards.
TACTTTGATAAATTTTAATATATGTTTATACCAAGATAATGAACATACCCATCACAACCAAAAGTTTCCTTGGGCCTCTTTGCATTTCCTCTCTCCTGCCCCTCCCTGCCATGCCTCCCCCCCCATCCCTACCCCTAAGCATCTACTGATCTGCTTATATTATGGATTATTTTCTAGAGTTTTATATAAATGAAATCATAAGATATATGAGAGAGTGCTATTTTAAAAGCCAAATTGTGAAAGAAAATACAAGTGTTTTAGCTATAATGTATAAATTATTCTGCACCAATTTTTTGGATAACTCAAAAAGATGTTCAGTGAAAAGGAAGTTTCTCTTGCATCTTAGACACCTCTAGTCCCTGAGACTGCATCTCAAAAGATAGGCAGAATTACAAGTTTCTTGTATGTCCTTCTAGAAATAGTCTATGCATACACAATCATCTAAACTCATCAACAAATTAGAACATGCTTTATCTTCTGCTCTGCAGCTTACACTTCTTTTCAATATAATAGCAGATTTTGAAATTGTTCCATAAAGTACATAGAGAACACCTTACTCTTTTCATGGCTGCATGTTAATCCATTATATGGAATTCTTTATTCAGTCCTCTATCAGTGGACACTGCAATTATTCCTCACCACACCCCTTTAATTTCTGGCTAATGCAAACACTAATGCTGTAGTGAACATTCTTATACATATACTTTTGAACACTCATGTAAACATATATGTAGGCTAAATTTTTAGAAGTAAAATAACTAGGGCAATTAATGTCTTTTTAAAATGTTGACAAATAGAAGCAAATTGTCCTCCAAAGAGGTCACGCCTATTTACACTGCCACCATCCTTGTTTCACATACTCTGAATGGACCTCACCCCCTTACCAGCACTGTGCATTATCAGACTTTTTGATGTTTGCCAATCTGATCAGCAAAATTGGCATCTAGTTTCATTGGCATCTAGTTTCATTGATATTTCTTTATAATGCAGTTGAGCATCTTTTCCTATGTTTATGAACCATTGATATTTTTTGCAGTTATCTCCCCATATATAAAACAATATTTAAATCAGTCATTTCCATGCTGCCAGAAAATTATGACCAAGCCTTGGAATGCTGCCCCTAGTATAGTGATGATCAGAACCTCAAAGAATGGGGCAGAAACAAGATAAACTGTCAATGTATCTTCTCTTTCTTTCAAGAAATACTCTGAGGATTCCCAGGGAATCTAGTCAGAAAGCTATGTTACAATATTCATCATCATGTACATAACACTTTTTCTGGCTTGCAGAACTGATTTTGATATTGTTCTGTATTCAGGTTGAAGGTAATGAAAGATTTTCTATCTTTTCTCATAAACTATGAGACTTAGTTATAGTGGAAATAAAAATAGTGTCTTTGTAGAAGCAAGTCAAAGGCCCACAGTTAGAAAATTAGCTTTTCAAGCTCCTGTCAGAATTTGTATCTTACTTACTAATTAAACTATCCCATATAAGGGAAATAAAGAAAAAACTGGAATGAATAGAGAAGTGGTAGGAGTAGGAATAATACTTCCTTCAAAGCAATGATGATTTATTTGGAAAATTTTATTAAGTATTGTAAGCTAGAGCAACTTCGCTAGGAACAATAACTTGCACAATATAAAAAAGTGAATAGTTGCTTTTTCCTGAAAGCAGCATTGCTTTCAGGAAACTTTGTGGTAGACTGGTGTTCTGAACACTGGTTTGTCTTATTTTAAAGTGTGAATGGGACCCTGTCTTATCCTAGAGCCTGCCGGCAACACCCTAGTGAATTTTTGGTATTTCCGTTCGACAGGTGTAGTGGTGTTGAGCACTTTATTTTGGAAGTTATTGGGCGCCTCCCTGACATGGAAATGGTGATCAATGTACGAGATTATCCTCAGGTTCCCAAATGGATGGAGCCTGCCATCCCAGTCTTCTCCTTCAGTAAGGTAAGTATGGGAAGAGCTAGATAGAGGAATGGAGGGTGGCCCTCTAGGGTATGAGTAGAAGGTCATTTGTTCTGTGACAGAGACTGATGGGTAATGGTGAGGATGAGGCCTGAGGTTGAGGAATGGGTCTGTGTCCCTGCTAGCTTCACAGTGGTTGAGCAGTAAGACTAAGGAGATAGAGTTGAGAACCCATAAGTAATTTGAGTAAGATTGCTTAAGTGTCTATAGTGCTGGGGATGGAGGCTAGGGAGTGAGAGGCCTGAGGAACCTACAAGAAATTGGAGGTGGGGCTCATAGATCCTACAGAGCACGGGAAAGAGGGGTCGAAGAAAGCTCATGGACTTGGAGTTAGGGAATACCTTCATTCAAATAATGTTTATTGAGCTTCTACAATGAATATATCAGCCATGGTGCTGGGTATCATCTGTCTTCTCTGTCACCGAATCCCAGGGGTGACAGAAAGTGAACCTGAAGATGCCAGATTACTCCACAGGATTTGTGTCCAAGCAGTGCATTGAGAGGATAGGCCACTTACTGTGTTCTTACTATGTACCAGACACTGTTCTAAGCTTTTTATATGTATTAACTCACTTGATATTCAAAATAAGCCTATTAGATAGATCGTATTATTGATATTATTATTTCCCCCATTACGATGATAAGGAAACTGAGGCATAGAAAGATTAAGTAAACTTGCCTGGAGTTGTAAAGAGGTAAAGTAAGCATTCAGACTCGTATGATCTGTCTCAGGAGCCCACACTCAAGTATTGCACTGTACTTACTGGTTCTTGCTCCTAAGAGACTCACTAGGAAGTAAACTAGAACTGATAAGACAGTGTAAATGCCAAGAGTAGTAACAGTTAAATGAGAGAGCTCCATGATTATTCAGAATTGGGTATATTACTTCCTTTAACTAAAAACCCTAACAGTGTGTATCCTCTAGAAAAACTGAATTTGGGGAACTGAAGAGGGGTATGTGGGAGGTTAATCTTTGGGTCTCATCACGGAGGGTAGGAGTAGCTAGGATGCACCTGTAGGCTTCGTGAACTTAGGACAGTGAATATCTTGTTAGTGCTCATGTTTCTAGACCACCAGTTCGTGGCCTGTTAGGAACTGGGCCGCGTCACTGCCTAAGCTCCCCGTCACCCCTACCCCCACTCCAGTCCGCAGAAAAATTGACTTCCATGAAACTTAAGAGTGGTGGTGTGGGGGAGGGAGTTGGGGGAGGGCCTGCACAGCAGAAGGTGAGCAGCAGTGGGAGCTAACTAAGCTTCATCTGTATTTACAGCCACTCCCCATCGCTCACATCACCGCCTGAGCTCCACCTCCTCCCCCAACCACCCTGTGGAAAAATTGTTTTCCATGAAACTGGTCCCTGGTGCCAAAAAGGTTGGGGACCATGGATGTAAATGGGGTATTGGCTGGGATGGGCCTTGCTTCCCCAGAGACTAAGTATGAAAGCATTGGGAGGTAGGGGTGGAGAAGCTGGAAGAAAGTGGATGGAAGTTTCTATGGGGTAAGAGTGAGTTTAGGAAAACTTTATGGACTTTGGGAAAAGGAGTACCATCTCTGATTTGGTTTCTCCAAAGCAGAAGGACCTTTTATCCACACTTTTTTCTTTATCACAGTTTACTTTCTCTCTAGATTTTTTTATTTCCTATGTTGCAAATAGGCTGAGGCCACATTTGTTTTGCATTCCCATGGTTTACCTTCATTTCTCAAAAGTGCTTGGTCCCACTGTTTGTCATGAAACTCTCCTAGAAGAACAGATAGAGGCTCCCATGTAAGTCAGTATGGACTTCATGTTTGTTATTTATCTGTTGTTTCTGTGAATAATAAAGTATGACCATCAGTACACTAACTTTCCTTTCATCTTTACTTCCCTCCTATCTTTTTTAAATCAGTGACTCCTAGCTTCCAAGGGAGGGATTTTAGTCTGTAAACTTTAGAGTTAATTGTGCAACTCCTACTGAACAACTGTTAATGTGCTTGATGAATCACATACCTTTTTTTTTAAGTATTTGAGAGAAGGCAAACAGCATATTATGCATGTAATTCCAATGGAAAAAACAGTAGAGTTAGAGGTTTATCAGTAGCCAGATTTTCAACAGAAGTAACCATAAAAAGGGAACAAATGGTTTCACACTTTCTTCAAAAGATGTGTGATAACCCTCCTCCCATTCTAACCATTCTGCCCACTGGCACTTCTGACTCCCTCAATGAATAAGCAAGGATTTACTGACCTGCCAATGTAAGCTCCACAGTGCCACAGTGTTAGGTAATACTAGCTAACACTTACTGAGTACTTACTATGTGCCAGACACTGTTCTAAGCTTTTTATATGTATTAACTCATTAAATTTTCAAAATAATCCTATTAGATCATATTATTCATATTATTATTTTCCTCATTATAATGATAAGGATACTGAGGAATAGAAAGATAAAATAAACTTTCCTGGAGTCATAAAGAGGTAGAGTAAGCATTCAGGCTCACATGATCTGTCTCAAGAGACCATACTCTTTTTTTTTTTTTTTTGAGACACACCCTGGCTAGAGGGCTAGAGTGCAGTAGCAGCATCATTGTAGCTCATAGCAACATCAAACTCCTGGGCTCAAGTTATCCTCCTGCCCCAGCCTCCCAAGTAGCTAGGACTACAGGTGTGCACCACCACACCCAGCTAATTTTTTTTATTTTTAACAGAGATGGGATCTCGCTTGTGCTCAGGCTGGTCTCCAACTGAGCTCAAGTGATCCTCCCACCTTGGTCTTACAGACATGAGCCACCACACCCGGGCAGGAGCCCACACTCTTAACTATTGCACTATATTTCCTGGTTCTTGCTCTCAAAAGACTCACTAGGAAATAACCAAGAACTGCTAACACAGTGTAAACGCCAGGAGTAATAACAGTTAAACAATGAGAGAACTCCATGATTATTCAGAATTGGGTATATTATGTCCTTAAATTGAAAATCTTAACGGTGTTTATCTTCTAGAAAATGGAATTTTGGGGAACTGAAAAAGTTGACCTATTTAATGTGATTCTAAATTCTGGAATTTAATGAGCCCAAGAATTTTAACCCATTGTCACTTTTGCCTTTTAATGTCTAGAATCTAGACTTTGCAAACTTGGTAAAATAGATCTTTTGGCAATATGACACAAGAGCAAGGCCTTGTCCACATCTTGTGGCATGAATGCAGTTTGCCTCTTCTAACTCTGTTCCAAGACTGATTTAGAATGACCTTTATGTTTTTGTCGAAGACATCAGAGTACCATGATATCATGTATCCTGCTTGGACATTTTGGGAAGGGGGCCCCGCTGTTTGGCCAATTTATCCTACAGGTCTTGGACGGTGGGACCTCTTCAGAGAAGATCTGGTAAGGTAGGTCCTTTAAAGAGGTTTTTTTTTTTGGGTTTTCTTGAAATGAGTGGTAGAATATAACCAATTATTTACTTTAAAATGACTAACTTTTAAGTTAAAAATAAAAGAATATTTGTTATAGTATAAATAATTTTGTACATGTATAAAACTATTTACATATCCATAGGAAAGGGCAGAAGAATCTATCCTAAACTAGCAACAATGCTTCTGTGGGAGGGAGTATAGGAGCCTTTTTTTTTTTCTTTAAATTTTTCTGTATTGTTAAGATTCTTTAAGAGTGAATTTGTAGTGTTCTGTTTCTTTATTGCAAAAAAATAAAGAGTGAATTACTTTTATAACAAGAAAAAGTAAATGACTATGTTGTAGGGGAGGATAGAAAATTACTTGGAAGAACATAAATGTATTTTGTAATTGACAGCCTAGTACTTTAGGCGGGTATGAGGGAGCATAAATATTCCATCAGTACCTCAAGTACAAGCTGATTCCAGATCCTGTCTGATTCATGACTGAGACATGCCTTGGCCTGCTGACTCCCTCCTGCTATCATTTCAGAATTTACATTGTATAGTCATCTAAACTGTAGGTATTTCTTACCTAGCTACATTTTACATTAAAGATTCACACAACTTTGGTGCTTACTTAGGGAACTTCTAGAAACACAGTCTATATAGGTCTTCTGTCAGGTATAAGGAAAACTATAATTTAATTCAACCTTATTTCCACAAATATATATCACCTCTACTAATTGTGGCTGAAGATTCAAAGGGGATTAAGAGAATCTTCCCTTTCTGAGGAAACATAGGACCGCAGTCCTCTGTGGTGGTTAGAGTCCTTTGGTTAAAAAAAAAATCTCTTCTACAGCAGGTATGATTTGGAAATTTAAAAAACAAAAACAAAGAAAAACTTAGTCTCAGACTTCACATAACTGGAATTAGAAATTCCAGGGACCTTTATCCAGTCCTTTATTTCAGGGATAAGGGAATGAATGCCCAGAGAGGTTAAGTGACGTCAAGGTCAGAGGCAAATCTGGGCCTGAAGTCCAGGTTTCCAAGTGTATTACCCTTTCTACTTTACTAGTTAATATTACTTATGTTCTCCCAACACTGAGATCATCATTTCTTGTTTATTTTTTGGTTTTGAACATGAGTTTATGGGGACGGGAGGGAAAAGGCCTATCTTTAAGCTTTTTTCTTTAAGTTATTCTTGGCTTGGCCTTAGTTTTCTAATCCTTTTTTTTTTTTCCAGATACTTGCAAATACCTTTTTCACATTGTTTCTTCTTTTTGTAGCTCTTTTACCACTTGCTATACAACTACTTTGTTTTCAAAATCTTTAAAACCATTTTTACTGATTATGAAATATATATGTATATATATACTCATAAAAATTTACAAATGTGTATAACCCAGGCAAATTTTTCCCTCACTAATTTATGTTTCTAAGTAATTTTTCCATGTCGATACCTAAGAATTGACCTCATTATTTTTGACTTTTTTTTTTTGGAGACAAAGTCTTACTCCTCACAGCTCCTGGGCTCAAGGGATCCTCCTGTCTCCGCCTCCCGAGTAGCTGGGACTACAGGCATGCGCCACCATGCCCAGATAATTTTCTCTATATATTTTTAGTCATCCAGCTAATTTCTTTCTATTTTTAGTAGAGACGGGGGTCTCGTTCTTGCTCAGGCTGGATTTGGACTCCTGATCTCAAGTGATCCTCCTGCCTCCCTCTCCCAGAGTGCTAGGATTACAGGCGTGAGCCACTGCGCCCAGCCTGACTTCATTATTTTTAACAGTGGCATAGTATTCTATTGCATGGATAATAATTTACTTCATTATTTCCCTTATGGATAGTTAGGCTGCATATGTAATGTATACATAATTTGTTGTTTTCTGGACTATTTGAGAGTATGTTGCATCCCTTATGACCTTTTATCCCTTAATACTTTAATGTGGATTTTTTAAAAACAAGGATATTGTCTTTCATTACACTACAAATAGAAAATTCAGGAAACAATATTGTTATAATACTTAATTGTCCCAATAATATCCTATATAGCATTTTCCCCCTCCAGTACAGGACACATCCAAGATCACAGATTACATTTAATTGTCATGTGTTTTTTGTTTCCTTTAATCCAGAACAGCTCTTCAGTCTGTCTTTCTCTTTCGTGACTTTTTTTTTTACAGATGTTCTTCAGTTTTGCTTTGTCTATTCCCTCATGATTGGATTCAGTTTATATATTACTGGCCCAATTGCCTAGATAAGTAATTTTGCATCCATCAACCCCTCATTAGTGATGTTATTCAGTTCCTCCACTGTATAGTTATTATTTTCTCCCTTGTAAATTCGTAAGCAATCTTTAGGGAGATAGAGTATGTCTTAAAATCTTATCTTATGCGAACACTTTTTCCATTTGATACCTTCCCCTTTTGTTCAACTGAACTGAATCACAGTTATAGAATTGCAATTTTTTAGGCCCTCCATTCAGAATCTCTAGCAATGTGAATTCATTTTGTACCTTGAAACTTTAATAATCTGCTTGTTCATTCATCTGCATTGATTGATGTCTCCCTGCCATTTTTCCATCTATTTATAATCTTTTGGGGCTTTGTCCCCAATGACTTACATTTACTCTATAGAAGAATTCAGTGTTCTTATAGATTTAAAGATTTCATTTTTTATTGTCAGAGAGGGTTTTAAAAAGAGGTAGTGTCAGGTTGTGGTGGTGGCCACTGTTAGCACTCACCTGGAGAAAAAAAGTCCTAACATAGGTCTCTTGAGGAGTGGGTAGGTGGTAGAGAGAATGAAGGAAAGAGAGAACAGTTAAAGTCTGTGTATATTAAACACAGCTTTCCCAGGGTCCGGGGAAATGAAGAGAAGTAAACTTTGAGTATAAACTGATACATTTTTTTGTTAGGTAGTTTGGCAATATATATCAAAATTGAAAATGTGTACTATATGTTCTTTGACCCAGCCATTCTACATCTAGAATGTATCCTGAGGTTTTAGTCAAGTATACAAAGATGTATGTACAGGATGTTCACTGTTCTGTTGTTTCTTAGAGCAAAAAGTTGGAAAGTACCTCAAGGCCCATCAGTAAGGGGTGAAATAAATTATGACATGACTATAAAATGAAATACTGTACATAAATGGAAAGGCAACGTAGAATGGGGCTTAAAAACTAGAATCTGGGTTCAAATCCTGGCGCTTATTATAGCTGCATGACTCTGGGCAAGTTGCTTAACCTCTCAAGGATCTCTTCTGTATAAAATAGGTGTAATAAAACTTACCGCATGAGGTTGTGAAAATGATTTGATATATACAAAGCACTTAGAACAGCATCTGGAACATAGTAAGGTACTATATAGGTGTTGGCTATTATTATTATTTGTAATATATTTCCTAAAAAGAATGTTACTTAATAGCATGTATGGTATGACCTCTGTTATGTAGAGCAAAGTTTCTCAGTTTTGGTACTATTGACATTTTGGGCTAGATAATTCTTCGTCGTGGGGGCTGTCCTATGCATTGTACGATGTTTAGCAGTATCTCTGGCTTCTACTTCCTAAATGCCAGTAGCAATTCCCTAGTAGTGACAATAAAAAAATGTCTACGGATATGGCCAGATGTCACCTGGGTCAGGGGGAAGGGCAAAATTACCCCCATTTGAAAGCCACTAATATAAAAAAATGATTGGAAGGAATTCTTCACTAAAATGTTCCATTGTTACCTGTGGATAGGGAGATTCCATATGATTTTTTACTTTTATCTTTACACTTTTCCATTAGAATTTTATATAATGAGCATGTAACATTTTTTCCACCAGTAACAAAAAAAGCCCAGAGAAATCCAGTGCAATAGTGTTTATATTTTGGTAGGAGGAAGTATGGGGGAAAACAAGAGATAGTGCTAGCCTTGGAGTGGAGAATCAAGTAAAGGTGATCGAGCAAGAAAGGGCTAGAGGATGAACCAGGTTAGGCGAGGGTAGAGTCTGAGGGCCTGGAAAATATTAAGCAATGCTCTCAGCTGGGTGAAAATGAATAACATGGCACTGTATGTATCTGAAAAGGACACATACCTCAAAAGTTTATATCCTCAATTCCTCCATTACTGTAATACAGTCCACCAATCCCTCACTAACTCCAGTTCAGCCTTCCCGTCCTTTTTCAGAAAAACATGCTGTGTAGACTTCTGTGCAGGGAGGGTTCCTACGAAGAAAGTTAAGAATGATGCATTTGCGAGCTAGCAGTTTCAGCAAGGAAGGCTGGTCATAGTAATGTGTACAAGACCTGAGTTTTAGGGATATAATCTTTATAGAACACTTAGTGCAGTTTTAAGAACACTAAGGTGCTTTGCAAGTATCAGACTAAATCTGATGACACCTCCTACCCATCAAAAACATGAAATTAGGCTGGGCGCGGTGGCTCACGCCTGTAATCCTAGCACTCTGGGAGGCCGAGGCGGGTGGATCGCTCGAGGTCAGGAGTTCGAGACCAGCCTGAGCAAGAGCGAGACCCCGTCTCTACTAAAAATAGAAAGAAATTATATGGACAACTAAAATATATATAGAAAAAATTAGCCGGGCATGGTGGCGCATGCCTGTAGTCCCAGCTACTCGGGAGGCTGAGGCAGTAGGATTGCTTAAGCCCAGGAGTTTGAGGTTGCTGTGAGCTAGGCTGACGCCACGGCACTCACTGTAGCCAGGGCAACAAAGCGAGACTCTGTCTCAAAAAAAAAAACAAAAACAAAAACATGAAATTAGACAGTGATTGCCCTTTTATTCAATTTCTGATATTTTTTGTAGTTGTCTTCACATATTAATTTTATCATTAGCACTCTACTTAGTAAAGTAGAGAGGAAATCCTGACTATGCTGAATTAAATAGCCCTATACATGTCATTCAGGGTTTGGGAGCTTTTCTTTCAATGCCATTAACTTATTAATGGGGCAACAGATGTATAGATATAACTGGCTAGCACCTCCAGAGTGATGAAATAATAACAACAGGGACCATAGTATCTTTTAGGACTTTTTCCTTTGAGTAACCTTCATCAGACTTATTTAAAACTATAAAGCTCTGAACTAATCTTCAGAAATGGTTAAAACACATCCTTACATAGTTGAGAAAAAAAGCTAATCAAAATCTGTATTTGTAGGTCAGCAGCACAGTGGCCATGGAAAATGAAAAATTCTACAGCATATTTCCGAGGATCAAGGTGAGTATATTTTCTGATATTTTACAAAGATATTCTTCCATGTAATGTACAGTGTAAGTAATCTTGAGGGTAAGATGAACTTTCTAGCTCAGAGGGAAAGCTAAGATAACTAAGAAATAAATGTGGAATCACAATTTTAAACTAGAGAAGAATTCAGATTATTTGCACAAATCACTCTTAATTGAACTGAAATTCAAAGAAGTAGAGTTCATCCATCTAGTCATTGAACAGATATTTACATGTTGCCATGAGTGTGTTGGGCATTGACTGGATAATTAATGTTTAACAGGACAAGTTGTAGCACTAGCGAATGACTTAAATTCACATACGTGAAATAACAAAAGAATACAGTATAAAAAATAATAATGTTGAACAGAACAGATGGGTGTCTTCTTGTTTATAGTTTCCTGGGAGTAGCTTATGATCATGCCATGGTCACTCTGCTAGTTAATGCAGAGCAGGACTCATCATCGGGTCTCCTCACCGCCTTTCTCATCAGAACAGACCATGTGGCTGCCAAAATGGTTAGGAGCACAGACTGAGACAGGTGAAAATGGAGAGGGAAGTGGGCAGGAAAGAGAGGAGGGGAATGGAAAGATAGTTATATGGAGCTGTGTTGTTCAGCTCGATATTCCCGATGCTAAGAACGGTACATATTATATATGTAGATATACAATAATTATCTGTGGAACAGATGGATAGAAAAGACTATCAAGGGAGAAGGGTTTTGTAGCTCTTGCAGTGAGTCCTAGCCAGAGATTATACCCTTTGTTTGCCTTCCTCTTTGCTTGGGCGGTGAACTTGGCAGGATGCAGATGAGCCAACCACCCAGCCTCTGCTTCCTGTTCCTTACCAACTTCTTTGATTCTTATACCTTGAGATTATAGATTCTTAACTTGGAGCCCATGTCTGGGCTTCCAGAGTTTTAGAACCTCCTTGAAATTATATGGGGATGTGTGCATTTTTCTGGGGTGGGTGATTAGTCCATAGTTCTTACTGGATTCTTGTCCATAGCTAGGACTTTTTTCCACATACATTCTTCAGGTTTTTAAGTCCTTTAGTTTTTGAGGTTTCTTTTTAAATTTAAATATTGTACTAGACTTTACAAAGCATATACATCACAGGTCATATAGCTGTTTTGGTGAGTGGTGATTACCTATTCACACAGCCCTGAGTACTGGTGATTATAGAAGCTACATGAACTTTCCTAAAAGGGAAATCATTCCTTGGGATACAGCTGTAGTGACCAGAACAACATACCCTGCAAGACCAGATGCAAGCATCCCCATCTCTGAAGGTACAGTGGGAGCAGCCCCAGACCACCCAGATGCTGCAGTACCCGGTATCCCACTCCTGCGCTATCACAGAACCAGTGAATTGTCCACCTGGGCACAGTAATTGCATTGGACCCCAGTACTGCTCACCTTTCAGAGATTGGGAACAGTATTATGGTATAGACCATACAGTTTTATGTCATGTGTTTCTTTTATAGGACAAGTCCAGAACGAGATCCTCTCATTCTTCTATCTCGGAAAAATCCAAAACTTGTCGATGCAGAATACACCAAAAACCAGGCCTGGAAGTCTATGAAAGTAATTATTAATCATCTGACTAGAACTACAGCAGTGAACATTCTCATTCAAAGAACATTGCCACCTGGGTAGAATTTGAGATTAAGTTTCCATTCAGTGGTGAGATGAATATGGAGAAACTTCCATGAACGAGAATTAGCACATATGTAAATTCTTCTTATTCAAGCTCAAATTGCTTTTCTGACCATATTATGACTAGTATATTATATTACTTTGAAGGTTTAAACCAGAGGTCACAAACTTTTTCTGTAAAGGGCCAGGATGGTAAATATTTTAGGCTTTGCAGGTCATATGGTCTCTGTTGTAATTTGTAGTTTTTTCCTTTTTTTTTTTTTTTCTTTGGAGACAGAGTGTCTATCACCCTGGCTAGAGTGCAGTGGCATGATGATAGCTCACTGCAGCCTCAGACTCCTGGGCTCAAACGATCTCTTGCCTCAGCCTCCCAAGTAGCTGGGACTACAGGCACATGCCACCACACCCAGCTAATTTAATCTATTTTTAGTAGGGATGGGGTCTCACTCTTGTTCAGGCTGGTCTCAAACTCATGACCTCAAGCAATCCTCCCGCCTTGGCCTCTCAGAATGCTAGGATTACGGGCGTGAGCTACCACACCCAGCCGTAGTTGTTATTAATCTATGTTATCACAGCACAAAACCAGCCATGAGCAATATGTAAACAAATGACCATGGCTGTGTTCTATTAAAAACTTTATTTATGGGCACTGAAATTGGAATTTTTTGTGGTTTTCACGTGTCATAAAATATTCCTTTGTTTTTTTACCAGCCATTTGAAAATGTACAAATATTCTTAGTCCATGGATTATACAAAAACAGGCAGTGGGTCATGTTTGGCTTGTGGGCTATTGTTTTCCAACCCTTGGTTTAAACCAGTAGTTCTCAACCCTGGCTATACAATACAACCAGAGAGCTTAAAAAATGAATCACATAAACCAGAATCTCTGGGGATGGGGCCCAGGCATCTTCATTTGTTTAAAACTCCCCAAGTGATTCTAAGGTAAAGTCAGAAATTGGAACCTTTGGTATAGAGTCCATTTCTGTCTTCTTAACTCTGCGACTTCTTGCCTTAATCCAAGAACTTAAAGCCCTAAATTTCCTCATCTGAAATTTCTATATGCCATATGAGGATGCTACGAGAAGAAGCTTTAAATGTCTTGGAGGAAAACTGAGTAAATCTGAGATGCATGTATTATTTGATACAGTTTCAATCAAATAGGAGCAAATGAGTTTAAAACACTTTGTTAAATAATAAAAATATTTTAAAGAGTGTATTCATTCAGCACACAAGTAGTTGTCAGCATCTACTGTAGAAAGTTGCAAAAGCAAATGAGACTTGTTCCCCTCCTCAAGTTTAGCATCTGCTAAGGTGGATGGGATGTACATGGGGGTCTCAAACTCAAATGCCCCCGGGAGCCAGCGCATGATGCAAAGGAGTGAGCAAGAGAGAACATTCACAATTCCTGTTGATTGCTGCCAGATGGGAAGAGGAGCCCAGTTTACCAGATCTTCCTTTTTCGTTTTTCTCCAAGAAAAGTTAGAAATTTGGAGTTTTGCAAGAAATATCCTACCACCTATAATACTTATTGAATACTTATTTTTAAATACTTTGCATGCCCAATAAAATTTGTGGGTATGGGGGCTATACCTCTAAGCCCTCCAGCCAGCACTTGTGACTTCTGTGTGTGTAATTTACACAGTGAAATGTGCTGCAGGCTGTGACCTCTGAGTTCAAAGGAGGGCAACATGGCTTCAGGTGAGCTTAAACTCTAAAATCAGACAGACCGGGGTTAAAACCCTCGCTCTTCTATTTAGGATCACGTGACCCTGAGCAAGTCTCTCAAATTCTTGAAGCCTTGCCTTTTGCATTTGCATAATGGGGATAATGTCTCCTGAGTATGTTTACTATGAGGCTTAAATGTGATAATGTTGATGAAACGTTTAACAAAGCTTGCTGCACAGTGGTCACCAATAAATGCTATTACTACTAATACTAATAACTTTCATTTCACATAAAGGATACCTTGGGAAAGCCAGCTGCTAAGGATGTCCATCTCGTGGATCACTGCAAATACAAGTAAGATTTCCAGGACTCCTGACTCTCTTAGTTTCCATATTGCTTTTGAAGTATAATAGCTTCACTTTGGGTGAGAACTTTAATACAAAGGCCCAGCTAGGGTGTATGAAAATCACATTAATTCATTTAGCTGGCTTTTCCTGAGGGCCTACTGTGCACTGACCTGAGTTCTATGGGGACTGTGGAGACAAATGGAATATGGTCCCTGCTAAGGGGCTAAGGGTAAGAGCAACTCTGGCTGGAGACGGTATGTGCATGAGAAATGCTGGTAAGAAAATGTTGTTCTTTTCGAAGATAGTCTTTTTCTGGGGACATTTCTGTGAAAATTGATTAGGTTTGCCTTGTTTTCCTCTCCAGACTTCAGGATGATGTCCTGGAAACAGGGGACACCTTTGACAAGATGGGGTACACTAGAGGAAAAACAAAGGCTTTGGAGAGCCATAGCTAGTTAGAGACATTAGGCCTACATAAGCTTGTGAGGTTTTTTTTTCACTTCTGATTTTTGACATATGTCACTGAACATTCCTGTATTTTCTCAAGTATGTCCCAAATCCACAACGGACCATCATTTCCTTCTGAGCCTTGCATCCTTCCTACCCAGCACCCCACTCCTGACCCCATCTAGCCCTGTCTGGGGAAAGTATCCCCCTCTTTCTCTCACCTTGACATTCCTAGAACAGCCTGTAGCCCCAACTCTGGAAAAGCATAGAGTTTATAGAAACCTCACAGGGATAATAATGTGTCCTTGAAAACTGAAATTGGAAGATGGGAGAGGAATCATAAAAGGAGAGAAGGGGAGGAGGGAATAAGCAAAAAAGAGTCATATTTGTGGCAGTAGATGTATAGTAGCAAATGTATTTTGCTGTTTTTTCCCTAGGTATCTGTTCAATTTTCGGGGTGTAGCTGCAAGTTTCCGATTCAAACACCTCTTCCTGTGTGGTTCGCTTGTTTTCCATGTTGGTGACGAGTGGCTAGAATTCTTCTATCCACAACTGAAGCCATGGGTTCACTATATCCCAGTCAAAACGGATCTCTCCAATGTCCAGTAAGCAGCTGTCCCCAAATGCAGAGTTTCTAATGACCCTTGTAATCTGCCTTTTACGTCCAGCCATTTAAGGCATTTACTCCTGTTGATTTTTTCCACTGAAAGCATTTTATTTCTTTTATTTGGTTTGCATATATAATATTGCATTATTATCCAAGTAGGTTATAAATGGTATTTAATTTGAAAAAGTGCTTTAATGCTGGTTTCAAATGAAACATTCAGACACTATGAAGTAAAAAAAGCTCTAATTTTTCAAAAACTAAAGATAGGGATATTTGATCTTATTTTATTGTCAAAGGGATTTTCAGATACAGCATGAGAATTGATCCCAGTGAAATTTAGGCAGGTTTTCTCTCATGATGAGAGAGGCTAGGAATAGGTATAGAGAAGGGCCAGAAGTGTGAACCCAGTTCCCTTTTCTGGGGGGCCAGAGCAAGAATTTGGAGACAGGATGAAATAGTGTATTCTACAACAGGCTGCCTATAACCTATGTGTGGGCTTTTTTGTTTGTTTGTTTGTTTTTGGTTACTATTTTCTTCTTGCAAGGACCCTGATATCTTTGCTTTAAGGAAATAATCCATCATCCATGTATTTAGAGATTAATCATACACCTTAATCTGTGGTCTTTCTGATTTAGTACCAATGAACTTGGTCTATATTTCAGAGTCTAATAATTCTTTTCATTTTAGAGAGCTGTTGCAATTTGTAAAAGCAAATGATGATGTAGCTCAAGAAATTGCTGAAAGGTAAGTTCTGTTCATTTTCCCTTTTTCACTTTACTTTATCATCCCCATTTTGCCCTAGCTAAAGTTATCTGAGTATTGTTATCATGGTGATATCTATATTCCATCCTCATTATACAGAGATAACTCAGAATTAAATCTGTGCTGGAGAAAAAATATATACAAACATTCACATATGCCCCAAGCTTTATAGAAGTAGACTGAAATTTGTGAGGTAATTAAGTACTTTTTATGATCATTGGCTGTTTATGTGTTTGTTTTTAAGGAAAATCATGTTAAGTTCTATTGCTATATGCATGCGTGTAGATATGATGGCTATAGAGTTGGTTCTGAGGATCAAATTCAATTAATTCATATAAAGTACACCAAATATTACTTGGCACAAGTAAGCACTCAAATGTAGGATATTATTATTATTCAATTCTGTGCTTTAAAATATTCTTGTTAATCTTGTCTCCAGGGGAAGCCAGTTTATTATGAACCACCTGCAGATGGATGACATCACCTGTTACTGGGACAGCCTCTTAACTGAATACTCCAAGTTCCTGTCCTATAATGTAACAAGAAGGAAAGGCTATGATCAGATTATTCCCAAAATTTTGAAAACTGAACTCTAGTAGTCATTATAGGACCATAGTTCTCTCTGTGGCAGCAGATCTCAGATATCCTGTGATAAGAAGCTTACCATGAGCATGGCACCTAAACCTTGAATACCTTTATGGAGCCAAATATCTGGTTTTCTTTATCGTGCTGCACCCAGAAAAACTCTTGAGAAAGATCCAAAATGTGTATAACACACAGATATGAAGCCACTCAACTCTGGCTGAATAAGGACCAGGTATCATGAGATGTGAATTTTGGACCCAGTTCTACCTTTCATTTTTTTAGGACCAATCACAGCCTGTGCCTCAGATCATCTGCCCTGTATGTCCATCACTGTGAAATTGACTTGTGTCCATGTGATGATACCTTTCGTCCCAGTATTTGGAGCAGAAAATTCATCACTTGGAACTAGTACAACTCATTGCTGCAGCTCTGAAGTTATTCTAGGCTTGAACTCTGTTGCTTTATTTTACTGTAGGAGACCCTATGGGATTTGTGAAAAATACTTGGGGATCATTTTGTGAAAGGTCTAAGGAAGCAGTAGTTGTGCCACACAATGATATAGGAGTTCTTTTGTAAAAGCATAAACTGTTCTTACTGAGGAGGTTTCTGTAATGCTACATAGAAAGGAACCAATTCCATGAGTAATTATTGCAGCTGGATTTCAAGTTCCCTTTTTGTGCCTTCATGCCCTTTTTATTGTATCTCTAAAGGAAAAAAAGGACAAAGACTTCTTAATAAACTTAGGAAGTGGTCCTTACTCTTTAAAGGAACAGTACATAAAATGGCAACCCTTCCTTACCCTTTGCACACCCTTAACATTGTTCTTTTTTAAATTGGCCATAGCTGGGTTTGTCCACACTCTGAATGTCTTGCAGGGACTACAGGGAGTCTTCATATGTGAACATGGCATTCAGTTGGTAGCTTAGAGCAATCAGCTTCAACACTTACTTATGTAGGATGTATTTGTTTTTGTGCAGATCCATGTTGGAGTGGCTCCTTTGTCCTTTTTCCCTTTTTGAAAAAGACATTTGGGTAGCATTTAATCACTCAGGGTACTCTCCCTAACATAGTCAAAATGAAGAAAAATGTTTATATTAAAACTCTGTAGTCTGATGGACTTAGAACCATCCTTGACCCTTATGCCCAACATTTCCACAAAGAAATCAGCTCTTTTCCTTTACCTTTTAAGAACTGTTCAGTAGTAACTGGTTTTAAAATTAGTAAATGTGAGATTCAGTCACATAAAATCAGAGATTTTATTCCATTTGTCACAAATGTATTTGGCCTTTATGACTCTGTTTCACAAAATTTTAAGTCTAAGGACTTAGAAAAGTTGAACATCCCTTGTAAGGAATAAGGCAGATGTTTAAAGTGGGATATTTTTTTTTTCTTTTGGAGTACTAACAAATCACAGGGACTGTGTCCTTAGGTGCTATAAGTCTAGCCATCCAGATTTTGAGTTGTACTATAGTTTTGCCTTGTCACTATGAGGCCCTACAAGGTGTAATCATTCTCTGTATTTTAATTTTCCTCTCACCAAAATAGGAACAAAATTTGTTCTCCTTTGGATTGGCAGCTGAAGCTTCATTTCTCTGGGAATGTTTCCCATTTAGCTTCGAGTTACAGCTCAAATATCACCTTCTCTCTGAATCCTTTCTTTCATTTCTCTAGACAGTTATGGGTTACCATAGTACTTTGCTCAGAACTGTATTATATGACCTCACATTGCACTGTAGTTACTTGACTCTTTCTCCTACTGTTCTGTGAGCTTATTGATGGGTGGGGATCATGTTTTGCTCATCTTGATGTCTCCATTATCCAGCACAGTACCTCACACAGAGTATATACTAAAGAACTGGTGGTTGGGTGGATGGATGGATGGACACAGTTGGTTTAACTAGATCCTATTTACAGTTTTCCCAGCCACTCACTCCAAGGCGGATTGGATAAGACCTTAAGGATTGGATCAATGCAAATCCTCACCTGCCCTTTGAAGAGTCAATAAAGGTGTCTTTGTCTTTAAATACAGCAAATGTTATTCAGATTTTATACTTGTTTTTCTGTTTACCTCAGTATAGATGATCTGAGGTTGGTGTGTAACAATATGTAAAATGTATGTTTTTGAAAATAATTTGTTTCCCCACAACTTTTGAAGATTTTTCTTGTCATAAATATTAGCTTGGTCCCAAACTCATCAAAGAGCTAAGGTCACACTTCTCTTGAAGTAAAGATAATGATTTAATTTCTTTGAAAAGTGGTACACTTGGATAACACGAATAATGCTTTACCTTTCTTTATAGTCTAACTCTTTTAGGTCAGATTCTCTTAGTTGTTAAGAACAGACTGCTTGTAGCTAGTTGAAGCAAAAGAATTTATTGAAAGTATATGATGGCATCTCATGGAATCTAAAGAAGTTCCATAGGTTGGAGGAGTAGAAACAAGGGTAACTCCAGGGATCTCAGCAAAAATTTTAACTGTTTCTAACTGCTGCTGTACTGCAGTTCCATAGACTGCTAGGCTCTGTCTCTCAGCCCAAAATTCTCATGAGAAAAAGATTTAATGGGCTTATTTGTCAGTTCCAAAGAGTTCCCTACACTTAACCCTTAGACTGACTACAAACAAGAGCACACACAGATACACAAAAACCTATCTTTACATGCAGGATAATCTTACTTTATCTGGAGGTAAAGGGTTGTGGATGGAACAGAGGGTTAGAATTACAAATCACTCATTTAATATTTATCAGATACTTCTTGAGCCTCCACCCTGCACAAACAGTGGGAGTTAAAAAGTTTACAAAAGGCTCATTAACCTGAAGGAGCCCTCCTGTTAAGTTGATAAAGCAAGTGATATGCGAGGCATTGTAGGTAGAAGGTGATTAAGACAGCATGAATGCCAATTCATAAAGACCACGTGGATTTGGAGTTAAGAGAAAGAAGAAATTTTCAACTAGGGCAGATGGGAAATTTTGTGGAGGTAAAAACTGATTTACACTTTAAAGGATGAGGAAATGAAGTAGTCTTTGGAGTTCTCAAACTTCATTCCTCTACCTGTGGAAATGGTTATGTCATATATAACAAAATGTAATATATGTAGCAAAGGTAGTACTTGCTGAACCTGGCAGGGAAAGGGCTCACCAAGTACTGTGCTATTGGATTCTATGAGCAGAACTCAGCAACCAAGGCTAAGTGGAAGAATGGTGCTTCCAGATACAGGGTGGTGACTGTACTGAAGTCCTTCCTTGATGCAGTTTCCCTGCTGGCAAATACACATCCTGGGGACAGGAGAGCTGTATGTGAAACACTGGTCCAACTAAACCCCATAACACCTTTGGCTTAGAGTTGTTCTGAGGCCTTTCAAAAAGAGCAGACCACAGAAGTATTTCCCTAGTGGTAAAAGAAGGTAAACCCTGAGGGCTTAGGGAAGTAGGAAATGCAGTAGGGTGACAGAGAGTCTGTGAGAGCTGAGATGGAACAACAGCAATAGTGTGAGCAGTAGCCAAGGCATCGAGGACTTAGGGAAACTTACAGATGAGTTTTTAGTTACCCAAAGGAGAAAGCAGCTATGGAGTTAGGGAAATTTGCCTGTTAAAATGATCTCATGTATCTACAGGCTAGTGTATCCTAGGGGCATTAGAGTTGTATATAAATGAGTTCATCAGTATCTGCAGAACACCCACCCAATCCCTCTTCCCCATTCCAAGTCCTTCCTCCTGCCAGAATGATTCTGGGGTCATTTAACGCATTTAGCTGTTTCTACAGGTAGGCTAGACAGGCTGTACAGCCATTTTCTTGGGACCTTATCTTGGTGCCCACCTCTACCTAATAAGCAGCAACCTAGAGCCACAAATCAGGGGATCTGAATTCTTCATTCGACAAGTATTTACTGAACACCTACTACATGCCAGACATGGTGCTAAGTCCTGGAGATACAGAGATGAATATATGTGGTCTCTGAACTCAAGGTTAATCTATGGAGACAGATCAACAAACAGGAAATTATGATGTAAATGTAGTAAGTTCTATGATGGTTGCTGAATCTAATCTTGCCTCCCAGAAATCCTCGTGGCACTGTCAGTACTTCAGCTAGTCACTCTAACCAGTCACTTCTCAGGGCTTTATCTATAGAATTTCCAGCTATCAAATTCCAGAAGTCTATTTACTGTATTCTACTAAAGAGTGCCGCAATTTTGAATTACAACTAGAAAGGAATAAAGGGGGTAAAAGTTTTGGCAAAGAGAATAAGGGAGTAGTTTTGGTAACTAACGAGGATTAAATTACGCAAACCAATTTGAGAATATTTTAAATGTGTGCATTTTAATGAAAACTATACCGCTTATCATATATTATTAATAGCAGACGCTGTAGTGATGGGAAACTATTGCAGAACAAACACAGGATAGAAATTCCAGAAATTCCAGCTTTTGAGAAGCAGTAGGCATACGAACTAAGCGGAATGCCAGAAGCCAATTCTTCAAAAAAAGTGTTCTGGAAATCTAGGTGTAACTGGCACCGAGACCCTCTCCGATGCCCCGGGCTTTCCGGAAACCATAACTGACAGGCTATGAAAGGGCCCCGCCCAGCCTGGGAGGCGTCTCCAGCTGTGCCAGGGAGGGTTGGGCTTGTTTCTGAGCAATTGCCTTTCTCTGTTTACCTACTCCACTTGCATTGAACATTGCACTTTATGTGAGATTTTTGGCATTTCAGATACGCTAAGTCAGCCTGTCACCGCATCAAGCTGAGTGTAACTAGCTCCAGACCACGTTCGCAGGCGTCCAGGAAGCCGGGAGAAACCTGGCAAAGGCGCAGCCGCACGGCACAGAGCGTGACTACTCGCGGCCAACTCACTTCCGGGGGCGGGGCCTGGCGCGGCTGCGGCCCGGCCCGCCCCAAACCGGAAATTTTTTCAGCTCCGGCTCTGTGGTCGTTTCGTCCGCTGACCTTTGCTCTGGTGGGGGCGGGACTTCCTGTCTCGTGTTTTCAAAGATTCCGTCCTGAGACCTAGGACTGAGAGTAGTGATGTCTAGCATTGTGGTTGCAGCGCTTGCTGGCCGCAGATTAGCTTTGGTCTAGTGCACGGGTACTCACTCGTTCATGCAGCTGCCTCACTGTCTCCTACGGCGCCTCCCGGC
Organism: Lemur catta; assembly: GCF_020740605.2. Lineage (NCBI taxonomy): Eukaryota > Metazoa > Chordata > Mammalia > Primates > Lemuridae > Lemur > Lemur catta. Next base: position 225,539,848 of record NC_059128.1, on the reverse strand, counting down.
AGCCTTGGGGCCTTAAGCGCCAAGTGTCCCTCAGGTCGGGAGAGGGCCATGGAGGTGCCGCCGCCGGCGCCACGGCGCTTTCTCTGCAGGGCACTGTGTCCTTTCCCCCGAGTGTTTGCTGCCGAAACTGTGGCTGCTGACCCGGAGGCCCTTGCGAAGGATCAGAAGCTGCCTTCCTACGTGCCAGAACCCTATTACCCGGAATCCGGATGGGATCGCCTCCGGGAGCTGTTTGTCAAAGAGTAAAAGTGCACAGGGTCTGGAGGGCGGGGGTGGAGGGCCTGCAGCCTGGGTCAGCCTGGGGCGAAAAACGCCAGGGGTGGTGTGGTTTAAAATGAGATTCGAGGTTCTATTTGTACCCCAAGCTTGTATCCTGACATTGCCATTGGATGGTTCTGTTGGTTGACAGGAAAGTTCTTAAATGGTAAAGGTGGTCAGACTCTCTGAAAGTCTGAGATATTTAGCGAATATAGTCTTAAGTGTGATCAGCCCTCTGATTTTGCAGATTGGAAAAGTTGGCCCAATTTAGTATTAAAATTGGCCCAGAATCCATGTTTACAGAAATCCACTCCAGTGTTCTTTTTCATATTTCAGTTGATCCCAAACTTTAATATTTCATGACCACTAGGGTGATTGATTACCCCATATACCCCCACAGTGGGGACTGGGGAAAAAGTTCATTTTTTATTTTTCCAAATAAAGAATTAAAAATGGTAGCAACTATTACCTCATCACTTTATAAAATAAATTAGCTGCATTTTAAAATAAAAAGGATATTATTTTAGAATATAGAATAACTAAATTGAACTGATTTTATCTCATAAAAGCTCAGGATATTGGATTCATTAATTTATTTCTTCATTTATTCATTCATTACTAATGAGTTTGCCCTTACATGAATTAATCTACACTGTGTTATCAAGTAATTAAATTAAAAGTTTAAGCTTCACTATGTTGCTGAGATAGTTGGAGCTGGCAGACTTGTATTTAATTACTCTAGGTTTCATTATTTTAAATGATGAGACATTTTAAAGATAATGAGACATCTTTACTCAGTGGTCCCTCCACTATTTGAGATACTTGTGAAAGATCCTATGTAGTATATAACATAAGGGGGTTATTTTGATTAACTTTATAAACCACAGAATGTTAGAACTGAAAGAAACTTGAAAAATAATGTAATTTTCATGCTCCTCTCCAGGTAAGGGTTTGGAGAGATTGTGATCTGGCTGCAGGTCAGTTAGCAGTGAGTGATAGAACCGAGACCATAACCCCATTGTTACTTATAGACTAGGTCCATTCCACCACTGTTACTTTCTGCTCCACCATTCATTAACTGTTTGGACCAACCATATAGCTTCTTAGAGCCTCTATTTTCTTACTGGTAAAATGGAGATAAATATCAACTATATCATAAAATTATTCAGAGGATAAAAAAAGAGGCAAAACATGTTCATCTCCTGACTTGTTAAATCTTAAGCTGTTATATTTTATCTTTTCCAAGTTCTACCATAAATCAGTTTTTATGTAGATACTGTTTTTAATCTTGTTCACTATAAAAGATAAAATATAAAGTTAATATTATAGCAGTTTATTTGTTGACTTAAGTATAAGACTTACAGTTTTCTAAGAGATTTTATTGAAATTTCTCTCTTGTAGGAACCATAAAGACTCACAGATTCGGATTTCAGAAATGTGGTTATTGACAATTAGAATTAAACACTTGTGCAGTCTCTGAAGAAAGCAAGTTAGTGATAAGGTTAACATTTGCTAGTTTACTTAGGAGGGCTGTTATTTATAGTAACTTAATACTTACAAACAGCTATTTGTTAGAGCAGTTTCAGAAGGACTGTCTTGGAAGCTCCATTAGCAGTTGTAGTTTCTTATGCATTTGAGAGTAATAAATTAAGTAGTTTTTCGTTGTTATTTTTGATTGGCATGTGCTGCCCCCTGCCTAGTGAGATTTCTCAATGCTTTTTATAGTACAGTCCTATCTGAGCATGTCATAAAAATTAAGTATTTAGTAAGATAGGGTTCTTATTTATTTATTTTTTGTACATCCAACATGTGTATGAATGTTTTCATTCATACCCTGCCATAAAATCTCCAGGCAGTTTGTATGGCTTCTAAAAGTTAGCTTAAAAATCAAAAGGGGAAATAACTGATATCTGCATTCAACTCACAAGTTCTTCCTATTTCCAGGGGTAGGGTATAGGTGTAATAGTCATCAAATAAAAGTACTTTTAAAAAAACTTGTTGGAGCATGATATGCATTTAGAAAAATGTACATAAGTATACTGATCAATGAATTTTCACAAACTGAGCATAGCTGGTTACCTTGTACCTTTCTAGTCACTGCCTTCCCAAGAGTAACCACTATTCTAATTTCCCTCCCTCTCTCTCTCTCTCTCTCTCTCTCTCTCTCCCTCTCTTTTTTGCTGGAGTGCAGTAGTGCAATCACAGTCCCCTGTAACCTCAAACTCCTGGGCTCAAGTAATCCTCCTGCCTCAGCCTCCCTAGTAGCTGGGACTATAGACACACGCCACCATGCCTGGCTAATTTTTTAATTTTCTGTAGAGGCAGCATCTCACTGTGTTGCCCAGGCTGGATTCAAACCCTTGGCCTCAAATGATCCTCCTGCCTTGACTTCACTATTCTAATTTCTAGTAGCATAGCTTAGTTCTGTCTGAGATTTGTGTTACTTTAAATATAACTACACTGTTTAATTCATTAGAGGATTCTACCTATAATGAAAAGTGTTGTGTTATTAGGATTTGGAATAATTCTGATCATAGAGTCTTTTGGAGAGCAATATCCATAAGCTAATCCCAAATAACATTGTCTTTTTGATGTTTTAGTAAACAGCAGAGAATTTCAAAGGAACTTCAGGATATCTATAAGGCGGCAGTTTCAGCAGGCGTCATTGGCTGGGCATATGGGGGAATACCAGCTTTTATTCATGCTAAACAACGCTACATTGAGCAGAGCCAAGCAGAGATTTATCATAACCGGTTTGATGCTGTGGTATGTACTGGTGGTCTGAAGGTATTTGGGGGCACACTGACTTAGCAATTCACTGAATACTTAATCATTCAGTTGTGGGATTTGGGGGAGAGTTGTAGGATATCAGAGTAAAGAAATGATGTGTATACTTAATAACAGTGGAAGCACTAATGCTAAAGTGCCTACACGTGGCTTGTCAGCCACTGTGGCTCTTCTTTCTGAAATACATTTCTAATCCCCTGCAAAATCATCAAGGCTTAGCTGTAACCTAGTTACTTCATTCACAAAGCCTCCACAAATACACTAGCTCACACTAGAAAAGTAATTAACATTTATAACTTTACAGTTTATAGAGTGCTAACTCATGTGTTATATTATTAAATTTGTATGTCAATTTTGTTGTATAGATGAAGGGATTAAAGGTCAGAGGGGTTTTTGTTTTTTTTGTTTTTTTTTGTTTTTTTTGAGACAGAGTCTCACTCTGTTACCTGGACTAGAGTGCCCTGGTGTCAGCCTAGCTCAGAGCAACCTCAAACTCCTGGGCTCAAGCAATCCTTCTGCCTCAGCCTCCCGAGTAGCTGGGACTACAGGCATGTGCCACCATGCCCGGCTAATTTTTTTTATATATATATTTTCAGTTGTCCAGCTAATTTCTATTTTTTTTTTTTTTTTTTTTTAGTAGAGATGGGGTCTCGCTCTTGCTCAGGCTGGTCTCGAACTCCTGAGCTCAAACAATCCACTCACCTCGGCCTCCCAGAGTGCTAGGATTACAGGTGTGAGCCACCATGCCAGGCCTCAGAGAGTTTTTTTAACTTTTTATTTTGAAAGTATGTTGGACTTAAAAGTTGCAAAAATAGTGCAAAGGTTTCTTATATACCTTTCACCCAGATTCTCCACATGTTAACAATTTACCATGTTTACTTTATCACTCTCTCTTTGTGTAATATGAACTATTTTTTTTCTGAAGTACTTGAGAGTAAGTTATAGACATGAATACTTCAGTGTGTATTTTCTAAAAACAAGGGCATTCTTTTATATATAACCACAATTATTATTATCAAGATCAGGAAATTAACACTGACATAGTACTATTATCTTATCTACAGACCTTATGTAACTTTTGCTAGTTGTCCCACTAATATCACTAATTTAAAAAACAAATAACAAATAAGGCTGGGCATGGTGGTTCACACCTGTAATCCTAGCATTTTGGGAGGCTGAGGCCAGAGGATTGCTAGAGCCCAGGAATTTGAGGTTGTAGTGAGCTGTCATGATGCCGCTGCACTCTAGCCCAGGCAACAAAGTAAGACTGTCTCAAAAAAAAAAAAAAAAAAGGTATAAAAAATAAATAAGAAATAAATTTTTTTTTTCTGATCCAGAATCTGATACTGGATCACATAATGAATTTGCCAGTCATGCCTCTTTAGTCTCCTTTGGTCTGTCTTTCTTTGTCTTTCATGACTTTAACTGTAGGCCATTCATTTTGTAGAATATCCCTCAATTTGGGTTTGTCTGTTAGTTTCTCATGATTAGATTCAGGCTATGTTTTTTGGCAGGAATACCCTAGAATTTATGTTGTTTCCTTCCTAGTACATTATATCAGAAGCACATGATATCTCTTTGTCCCTTTACTGGTTATGTTTACTTTAGTCACTTGGTTAAGATGGCCTTGTCCAAGTTTATCCACTGTAAAATTACTATTTTTCCCTTTGTAGTTTTCCCCTTTGTATTAATTGCTAAGTATTTTATGAACACTTGTTACATACTTTGAGACTATTACATTTCCTATTTTTCATCAGATTTCTACCCTCTAGTTTTAGCGTTTAATGATGATTCTTTCCTGAAACAATTACTGCGATGGTTGCCAAGTGGCCGTTTTCTAAAGTCTGTCATTCTTTCTACATTTTTTGTCCAGTATTCTGCTCTAAGGAAGTATTTTCCCTTCCTCCCTATTTATTTATTTATCTATTTATCTGTTTATAATTTTTTATATCAGTATGGACTCATGGATTCTTATTTTATTCTGTAGTTTATAATCCATTACAGGTTGAGCATCCCAAAAATCTGAAATGTGAAATGCTCCAAAATTCAAAACTTTTTGAGTACCAGCATGACACTCAAAGGAAATGCTCATTGGAGCATTTTGGATTTGGGGTTTTTGGATTTGGGATGCTCAACCAGTAACTATAATGCCAATATTCCAAAATCCAAAAAAATCCTAAATCTGAAACACTTCAGGTCCCAAGCATTTAAGATAAAGGATGCCCAATGTGTGCAATCATTATTTATTTTGATACTCAAAAATGCCTAAATTTGGACAGTTGGAGCCCTTCAAGCTAGCTCCCGCATCGTTTCAATATGTCCCCATCATTCTTTAAGTGGCCCTTTACTCTTTGGCACAGCAAAATATTTCTGGCTCATCTTTTACTTTTCAACCACCAGCCCTGGAATTAGCCATTTCTCCAAGGAGCTTCTTTTAGTTAAGAATGGTATTTGGAAACCAAGATCTGTGTGCTAGGTGTGCTCATTGCTACTGGGGTGTCATTGCTTTTAGGCCCTAGGCAGACAGAGCTAGGCAATGTGTGTTTGTATGTGTGTGTGTGTGTGTGAGGAGATTTATATACACATTCATGTGTATATCTATATCAATGTCTGTCTCCCTATTTATTGAAAGCCATGAGTTCATACTGATACCTGTCAGAGAAGTTTTGGCTTTCTCGAGATCATGTAATAGTTAAGGATCTGCTCAAAGATTCTCTGATTCTTTAAAAATCCACTTTACCCCATGATATTATACCAAACTTGTTCCATGGTGGTCTAGCGAAAATGAGCTGTGGAAACAGACAAAATGTCTTCTAATTCTGACTTTATTCCTTATTGGCTGGGTGATGATGATTATAAACTTCCTCCTAAGTTTTAGTTAAAACTAAAACACCTTCCCAAATAGAATATTACAAAGATTAAATGAAGTAATGAGAGGGTGGTCAGCAAAGTTTAGTTTTTTCTTCCTCTGTTCTTTTCCTGTGCATCTGTATTACCTTTATCTAAATATAGCATTTACTCAGTTCCTTATGATTTTCTTTTCCCCAAGTTTTCTTGAATATAAAAGGCATGTCTAATACTGGTTTTATATCTTTCATGGTGGTTGACACATAGATTCTCAGTAGATACTTAGTTGATGGATTGCTTGGTTGACATTAGCAATTCTTCGTTCCTTTCCTCCCTCCTGATAGAATATAGAATCTATGTCAGACTTTTGGTTAAGCCTCATTACTTAAAGAGTGATATTTCTAGAGATTTTCTGTTGTTCCTGTTCAGTATACCTGACTAATCCTTAGCTGAAATTCCTCCACCATAGTTCTACAATAAGGAAAGTATCAAGGTGTCTTGGAACCTCACACCTTTTTTATTAACTTTAGCAATGTGCACACCGTGCTGCCACACGAGGTTTCATTCGGTATGGCTGGCGCTGGAGTTGGAGAACTGCGGTGTTTGTGACTATATTCAAGTAAGTTCTCTCTGAATTATGAGATACTGAATTGTCTTGCTCTTCTTTTAGGAGTGTATCTTTTGAGCAAGTAGGATTATAAAAACTGCACACCCACATGAAAATGATTGATAGTGCCTTCTTCTCAAGAACTTTTGTCTGTCTTTGTAAAAGACTGGTCCAGTTGTTCCTCCTCTATGATGGAGGTCTGGAACACATTGAAGGGGCCTAGACTAGGACCAGGGATTGATGTAGTAGGCTCTTCTCAATATCACTTGAGTGAAAATAGCACTCAAAAATGTAAATGGAATATGCTTTAAATCTTACATTCCTTTTTCTCCCTTCTTCCCAGCACAGTGAACACTGGTCTAAATGTGTACCGAAATAAAAATGCCCTAAGCCATTTTGTCATTGCAGGAGGTAAGACATTTTTGTTCTTACTTATATTTTTCAATCTTCTCAAATGTGGTTTTGATTTAAATGTACAAGGACTTACAAATCAGAACTACTGAACTCTTTGGTTGGCCTCGCATCACACCTCATTCAACATTAATGCAAAAAATATTTATGGAGAGTATTATGCTTGGCCCTTGGTATAATTAATGAACAAGACAGCAAAGTCCTTGCTGTCATTGTAGGTTAAAGTCTAGTATAGATGGGAAAAAACAAGTTGCTGTGATAGAAAGTAACAAATAGATGGGGCAATGGGATCTAATGTGGACACAGTGGTCAGAGAAGGCCTTTTTGAGGAAGTGACATTTAAGCTGATACCTAAAGAATGGGAAGGAGCAGCCTTGCAAAGAGGAGTGTCCTAAGCAGAGGCAACGTCAAGGGGGAAGGCTCAAAGGCAAGAAAATTTCCTTCAAAGCAGGTTAATATGACTCGAACAGAGTGAGAGGAAGAGTAGCGTGAAATGAGACTGGTCAGTTGAGGTAGGAAGTGACCAGAGTTTTCATGGTATGAGCTTGGATTTTATTTTACAGCTCTCTGCCTCTAGTAGATACATCCTTTTTTAAATGAGCATTAAAAATAGAAGGTAGAATGGTGATTACCAGGGGCTGGGGTAGGGAGGGTTGGGGAGATGTTGCTCAAAGGATACAAAATTTTAGTTAGGAAGAATAAGTTCAAGAGATGGATTGTACAACATGGTAACTATGGTTAATAACAATGTATTATATACCTGAAAATTGCTGAAAGAGTAAATTTTAAGTGTTCTCACCAAAAAAAAAAAAAAGATAAGTATGTGAGGTAATGATATATTAGTTAGCTTGATTAACCATTTCACGATATATACGTATTTTAAAACATCATGTTGTATACCATAAATATATATGTTTAATTTTTTTAAATGAGCATTAAAAAAAAGCATTAGAAAGGTAAATGACGTTAACTGCCGTATATATTTAATTACTCACTAACTCATGTATATTCTCTTACATACAGAAATATACACAGATATGCTGAATATAACATTCTTAAAATGTTTTATTTGGAAATAATCTCAAGCATACAAAAGGTTCCAAAATAAAAAATAATAAAACAGTCTATACCCTTGACATAGAGATTTAGCCACTATTACCATTTACCCCATTTGCTGTATCTTCTTGTTCCTAGGTTTGCTCTCTCTCTTTCTCTACATATGTGTATATGCACATAAGAAAACATATACATATAAACAATTTGAACTTAAAATTTTAATGAAAACATTTAAAAATATAAATCTAGAAATAGCTGGGCGTGGTGGCACTTTCCTGTAGTGTCAGCTACTCGGGAGGCTGAGGCAGGAGAATCACTTGAGCCCAGGAGTTTGAGGCTGTGATGACCTGCACTTCAGCCTGGGTGACACGGCAAGACCTCCTCTCTTGTGGAGGGGTGGGAAGGTGGGAAACTACAAACAGACATTAATAGCATTGGAGCAGCTAGAATTTGCTGTTTTTAAGTTGCAAACACTTTTGCTCGGTTTTGTTTTCCTCCTCCCACTTTCTTACTTGCTCTTGCTATGTTTTCTGGCATATATTCTGTTAAATGCCAAAACCAGAAACCAAGGAATGATATGATCTTGCTCTTTATTCTATTCTTTCCAAACTTCTAGTCCATTAACTGCACTCCTTAAATATATAGAGAATCCTTCATCTCTTCTTTATTCCCATTGCTACTATCACGTCTTCCCTGTTTCTAATCTTGGTGTGCTCCACTACCTCCACTTCTTACCTAGTGACTTTTTTGAAATATGAATATGGTTTTAACACGTTTATGTTTGAAATTTTTCTGTAGTTGCCCGTCACTTTGATGTCAATTGATCCTCCATGCACCAATCTTTTGCTTCAGCCTTATAACCTTGGATTTCCCAAACCCAGCATGTTCTTGTTTTACATGAATTGGTCCCTCTTCTTGAATGCAGTTTTCCACTCACACAATTAATTTTGTTCAGCTTCTACTCAACGTACAGATCATTTCTCAGTCTCAACTTCCCTAGGGAGTCCTCCCTAGCCCCCATTTCTCTATCTTTAGTTCTGCTTAGATGTCTCTGCCCTGTGTTCCCATAACTCACTATAAATAGTTTTACCAAAGTATTTATAACACTATATTGGAACTGTTTACTTGCTTTGGTTTCCATTAGACTGACTGACTTGAATTCAGAAAAAGTGTTTACCTTTCATAACACAATTACTTGACACATAGTAGTAGATAGTATAAATGTTTCTTGATTGAATGTAAAAATTATTAGTAACATAAGAAGTGAAAAATATATCTGATACAATATAAATTTTTATTTCAAACCAGCAACTAACGTCATACTTAGTGGTGTAACACTAGAGTAATTTCTCCCGAAGTCAGAATAAATGTCAAGGATGTCTCTCCTTACCATGATTATTTGGCATTGGTCTGGACATTCATAAAATATATTCATCAAATATATTTAAAATGTATTCTGGAATGGCTGAGTGAGGATCTTAGCAAATCCTTTCCCCAAAAAGCAGCAATAAAACTGGACAAAATTCTCAAAAACAACCAATTAAAGATGTTAGAAAGTGACCAAAAACACACAACAAATTTGAAAAGCATTTATTCAAGAATATCTGTTGAATCTCGGTAAAAACAGTGGGAGTCTGTGGTATTGCAGCCTGAGGGTGCACCCATCACTTACCTCCCAGCTCCATAGTCCAGATGGTTCACAAAGGCAGGACAGGCTGAGAGGACTGGCAGTTCTGCTGCTTGAGGGGGCTGATGTTATTTGGAGCAGAGCACAGAAAATTTCATGCCTAGGAATTTGCTAAAAACAGTTGCAAACAATCAGGGAATGATAACATCACAAAGCTAACCTGAGCTTTTCATACTGTTTGGGGCAAGCAATAGACTGGCAGACCAGGATGAGTTTTAATGGGGCTATCTAGGGAACTAAGATGGTCAAAGAAGGCCTTAATAAGACCCTACTTATCCCTGGTACTCTGAAAGATTGCACACATATATAAAGATTCACACACACTCAGGAGAGACTGGTAAGGGCCCTAGGAAGCCAGTGCCAATCATATTTCAGAAAGTCACAATCCCAAATGCCATAATCTTGAATGTTGAAATCCTGAAAGATAAAAATTCGCAAAGATTGAAATCCATAAAGTCTAAAATCCCTAACATCTAAAATCCCCAAAATCACAATTCTGAAAGATTAAAATCCCAGATGTTGAAATCCTAAAAGCCAAGTTCTGAGGAAGGGATTAGTGCATTTTTGGTTGTATACAGGATACTTGCTTCATATTAGTTTGCATAGTGTTAATTACCTTGTTATTATCTTTGGGGGAATTAAGTATGGTTTAAGGAGATGCATACAGGTGCCAAATTGACAAGAAGTAGACTTAATTTTAGGTGTCAACTTGACACATTTTTGGAATTAAATTGGTACTAATCTGAGGTAAATTATGGTGAATTAAGATGCATAGTGTAATCCCTAGAGTGACTAATAAGAAAGCAACTTATTAAAGTATTAGAAAGATCAAAAAGGGATTAGGCCAGGCGAGGTGGCTCACGCCTGTAATCCTAGCACTCTGGGAGGCCGAGGCGGGTGGATTGCTCGAGGTCAGGAGTTCGAGACCAGCCTAAGCAAGAGTGAGACCCCGTCTCTACTAAAAATAGAAAGAAATTATATGGCCAACTAAAAATCTATATAGAAAAAAAAAATTAGCCGGGCATAGTGGCGCATGCCTGTAGTCCCAGCTACTCGGGAGGCTGAGGCAGTAGGATTGCTTAAGCCGAGGAGTCTGAGGTTGCTGTGAGCTAGGCTGATGCCATAGCACTCATTCTAGCCTGGGCAACAAAGCGAGACTCTGTCTCAAAAAAAAAAAAAAAAAAAAGGCATTAAACATGATATGTAGAAAACAAATAGCAAAATGGCAGATCTAAATCCAGCCATATCAATATTAATATTAAATATGAATGAATTAAACACGGTGTTTTTTTTCTCTTAATTTAAATATTTCACTCCACTCTCTTTTTGCTTGCATGGTTTCTGAGAAGTCTGATGTGATTGTTATCTTTGCTTCTTTATGAGTAAAGGTTTTTTTGTCCTTTGGCTTCTTTTAAGATTTTTTTTCTTTATCTTTGATTTTTGCACTTTGAAAATGATATGCCTAGATGTAATTTGGGGGGGCATTTATCCTTAATGTTTCTGAGCTTCTTGGATCTATGGTGGGTTGTCTGACTTTAATTTGGGAGAAATTCTTGGTTATTGTTGTTTCAAGTAATCTGTTCCTTTCTCTTCTCTTTCTGGTTACACTTACATTGTACCTTTTTAGTTGTCCTACAGTTCTTGGATATTCTGTTGTTGTTTTTATTTTTTGTCCATCTCTTTTCTCTTTGTTTTTGTGTTTTGCAAGTTTCTATTCACATGTCTTCAAGCTCAGAGATTCTTTCCTCAGCTGTGTCCAGTCTACTAATGAGTGCATCAAAGGCATTCTTCATTTCTGATCCAGTGTTTTTCATCTCCAGCATTTTTTTTGGTTCTTTCTTAAAATTTCCATCTTTCTGCTTACATTGCCCATCCCTCTACCTTATCCATTAGAGCCCTTAGCATATTAATCATAGTTGTTTTAAATTCTTTGATAATTCCAGTATTCCCACTATATCTGAGTCTGATTTTGGTGCTTGTTCTCTCTTTTCAAACTTGTTGCTGCCTTTTAGTATGTCTTGTAATTTTTTTCTTGTTAGCTGGACATGGTGTACTGGGTAAAAGGAACCGTGGTAAATAGGTCTTTAGTAATGTGGTATTAAGATGTGAGAGAGGGAAAGTATACTATACTCCTGTGAGTAGGTCTTAGTCTTAGTGAGCCCGTGCCTCTGAACTATTAACTTCATAAGTGTTTTTCAGGTTTTTTCCTCCCCAGAGGTGGGACAGGATAGCTAGAGTAGGTGGGAATTGGGTGTTTCCCTTCTCCCACATGAAGGCTAGCACAGGTTGCAGTTGGGTATTCTCCATTTTGGTTAGTCTCTGATAAAACCTCCCAGTAGGTTAGGCCGTGTAAAATTGTTTATCTTGAGGGCAGGCCTTTTAAAAATGCATTAACACAGAGGAAGAAAAGACAGATAGGAGGGAACAAAATTTAGTATGTACAGCATGACCCCAATTTGTTTTTAAAAATATTTTGTTTGGAAGACCAGAAAAATAGACTAACTCATTACTGACTCTGGGTAATGGTATTAGAGGTGATTTTTGTCCTTGTTAATTTAGAAAATTTACAAAATGATTATATAATACTTAAATAAAAAATATAAACCTCTAGTCAGCCAAAATAGCTGAGTTGGGAGAGCGTTAGACTGAAAAAATATAAACCTCAAATGTTATTCTTTAAAAAGTGTTACCACCTCAAATGGCGTTAGTTGCATTATGCATAGTGGAAGAGGAAAATGAGCATCATTATGTACAATCCCCAGTAGGAAAAAAAGAGGCCCCTCCATGCACTGACCACCAGGTGGCATTGTAGGCCAAATGCTGCCTGCTGTCCTACCTTAGAGGTGCAGGGTAGCAGTATAGAAGGGGTGAGTTGCGGGAAGGGGTGAGCTACAGGGGCTAGTCAAAGTTTTTCTGTTTTTTATTTTGAGAAAGCTTTCCTTGAAGAAGGAAGAAATGAAATAGGTAGAAGGGAAAATATTTCAGATTTTTAGGGGAGATGGGCAAAAATGAAACAGAAAGAAAAGAAATTGGTTCACACCAGTAATCCTAGCACTCTGGGAGGCCAAGGAGGGAGGACTGCTTGAGGTCAGGAGTTGGAGACCAGCCTGAGCAAGAGCGAGACCTCATCTCTACAAAAAGTAGAAAACTTAGCTGGGCATGGTGACAAGTGCCTTGTAGTCCCATCTACCTGGGAGGCTGAAGCAGGAGTATCAATTGAGCCCAGGAGTTTGAGGTTACAGTGAGCTATCATGATGCCAGGGTAACAGAGCAAGACTCAAAAACAAAAAAAAAGAAAGAAAGAAAAGAAAAGAAATTAGATTCATGGAACAGATCAAGGATTTAATTTTGTAAAAGGAATTTGCAGAGTAGATGGGTAGCTACCTGTATTGGCATTTTAGAGTCAGGAAATCTAGACTGTAGTGGTATTTTAATGTTGAGTTCAGAAGGCTCACTCAGGTGTTTGTGTCCTTCTTATAGAAGGAAAATTTTAAAATGGAATTTTAGTATTTAATTATGATTTAATGTTGGCCTTTTTTTTTTAAACAGCTGTTACAGGAAGTCTTTTCAGAATAAACTTAGGCCTGCGTGGTCTGGTGGCAGGTGGTATAATTGGAGCCTTGCTGGGGTAAGCATTAACAGGATTTGATTCTAAATTGGCACAGCTTTCATTAATGGATTGACTATTAAAAAATCTTATTATTTTTTAAAGAGCAAATTTAATCCTTAGAGCCTATAAAAGATCTCCAGTCTTTGTCAGTAGCTTTGACTGTCCAGTTCTAATTCTACCCCAATTGTTTATCTTACTTACAGTTTTTACTTAAAGTTTATTTTATTTACAGTTGTCACACTAAATAATTTAACATTGATTCAATACAACTATCTAAGATAGGGTCCTTATTCAAAATGCCTCTTCAGTGGGTAAAAATGGTTTAAATATCACTAACACCTGAAGCTATTTGTAGTTTGAACAAAGGTATGTATAAGGAACAAGAAAAAGGAATAAGAAACACTTAAGCATATTCTATAAAAATTTTGGGTTAGGTTTTGTTTGTTTAGCTTAATAATTTTTTTTAAAGTTTTCTTCCTCAACTTTTTATTTTCAATAATTTCCAACCTGTAGAAAAGTTGAATGAATTAAGTGCTTTGAAACCCCATATACCCTTCACCTAGATGCACCAGTTGCTAACAGTTTGGCTGTTTGTTTTCTGTCTCTCTCTATGTGTGTGGGATGTGTATGTATTTCTTTCTCTTTTTTCTTTGACTAAACCATGCTCTCATGACACTTCACCCCCAAATATATCAGTATGTATCTCCCAGGATGAGGAACATTCTCCAATGAAATCATAATACAGTTATCACATAAATAGTGTTTCAATACAACTATTTGAGTTAGAGTTGATATTCAAGACTCCTCAATTATAATAATGTTCAAAATCTGTCAGTTCTTCTATTTTTATTAGTTGGCATTTGTCTAAACAGAAGAGTTCTCCCTTCCCTTCCACCTATTCACCCCTCTTTGTGCCTCCTTTTCAGGAAGAGGTAACACTATAGATTTAATGATTTTTTTTTTATTTTAAGTTTTTCTAAAAAATTCAGCATATTGTAATCCACTGCTGACATTATTTTTGTTGTGTTAATAAACCAGCATGCTTTGAAAGGAAAAATCATAGAAGTTAGCAGCAAAACTAATTTTTTTTATTGACGGATAAAACACATAGCATAACATTTACCATCTTAACCTTTTTTAAGTGTATACTTTGATAATGTTAAATATATTCACATTGTGTGCATATAGAACTTCTTGGTCTTGCAAAATGAAACTCTATACCCATTAAAGACTAATTTTCTCTCCCATTCCCCCTAGCCCTCAGCAACCATCTTCCTACTTCCTGTTTTTATGAGTTTGACTACTTTAGATACTTCTTATGAGTAGAATCATATTTGTCCTTTTGTGACTGGATTATTTCACTTAGCATAATAACATCCTCCAGGTTTATCCCTGTTGTAACATGGGATGGGATTTCCTTCTTTTTTAAGGCTGCGTAATATTCTATTGTATGTGTGTATCACATTTTCTTTATCCATCATCTGTTGATGGACCTGTAGGTTACTTCCACTGAGCAAAAATAGTTTTTAGAATGAGGTTACTTAAATTGTAGCCAAAGGGAATTTAAGCTATATCAATGTCAAAAACTCCTTCTCTTTAAGAACCTACCTACAAACCAAATTTTCTTCATCACTGTAATAATTATTATCTAAATTATTTTCACAGTGGGTAACTATTAGAATTGTGGATGAGATGATTGTGACAGATTCTTGAATTTTAGGATGTGTTGGTCCTACCCCCAAAAGCCATTAGCATTCCTCCCCAACTAAAAATGCTTTCCATAGTTCCTGTACCCAAGGGGGGCTGGTGGCATTCTGAACTAGAAATTTTATTTCTGAGAGATCTTTGGTATGGAGCTACTTACTAGAACTTATCATAAATATATATATTTTACCTTTTTGTTTTGGT
Organism: Lemur catta; assembly: GCF_020740605.2. Lineage (NCBI taxonomy): Eukaryota > Metazoa > Chordata > Mammalia > Primates > Lemuridae > Lemur > Lemur catta. The sequence continues at coordinate 225,524,677 of NC_059128.1, read as the reverse complement.
TTCTCGTTCATGATTTAAAAAAAAAATAGAGCCAATTTCTAGATCTGTTGTTTTTTATACCAGATAACTTTAGGTAGTTTCAGTGATTGTTTTTCTCTGTTATTCAGACAAGGAAGGAAACTGCCTCAATATATTTTCTTTGTCTGGCAAGGATGCTTTAATTGTCAAATGTTCCTATGCCAAATGGTGAAAAACTGGCTCTGGTACTGCTCATGCCTTGGCTGAGAGGCTCACCTGTAGTGTGGTCTAATGAGTCTTTAAGTTTTCTCTCTGCTTTCCCCTCAGCACTCCTATAGGAAGCCTCTTCATGGCAGTTCAAAAGTACTATGGTGAGACTGTCCAGGAGAGAAAACAGAAAGATCGAAAGGCACTCCATGATCTGAAACTGGAAGAGTGGTAAGGAGCATGTTAAGACTAGGGAATCTGACTTTCCTAACTCTTGGTCTTACGTAGTGGTGCTGTTAGTCACGTACTCTAAATTACCACTCAATTCTAATGAGGATCTTTCTTTAGATACTTTTTTTTCAGGTAAAAATGTTGTAAATCTCTTTTGGTTGCATGTTTTTTTCTTTTCCTGTGTTCTTGAGTGCATAGGAAATTACCTAAAGGGAATGCACATTAAGAAGTGAGCTTACTTGGCTAATTATTTAAAAGGTTATATGCCCTTTTATGTATATATCTATAAGTAATACAAAGCATGTTAAGTCTGCACATTCAAAGATTCTACTTCTTGCTGTAGATGCAGAAGAATTAGGCAAACACAGTGGCTGCTCCTGGACTACATGCCACTGAGGAGCATGAAAACCTTTGCCTGTTCCATCTAGTCATTTCCTGGGATCCCGTTATCTGGGGTAGGGTAATCAGACTGATAGCAGACTTTGTGCAGATTCTATGTAAAATCAATATAACAGGCTGCCATCTAGTGTTCCTGAGTACAAATGATTCTCACAGTTCTGCTTCCTAGGTACCTAAGATGGCATTTGCTGCAGCTGCTGTTTATGTTTTGATAGTTGGATAGATGAGAAATCATTTTTTCCAGTGTTTTTATTTGAAACCTTCATTTCTGCTAAACATACATACAAACACACACAGAAATTCTTAACAGCTGTAAGTCTATTGTCCAAGGACTTGGGTGCTGTAGGAGAAAAAGCATTGATTTTGGAGCTCCAATGAAAAACTCGGCCTAAATCTCAGCTAGAATATGAGTTAGTTATATGACCTTAGATATTTTTCTAAATGTAAAGTCTTCAGTTTTTTCTATTCTAGGGGTACAGGCATACCACTTTGCTCATTATATGTTTGTTTCATTCCTTCCTATTTGTGGTAAGAGGGCAGGTGGGACTTGCAGTTATCTGGCTTCTAGGATGAAACACTTAAAATTCTGAATGGCACCATAAAATCTGACATCATGGAAAATTAAAAGGATGAAAGCATTAGGTTATTTCTAGTTCTCTAGGTGTCATAAGAGATTTCTTTTTTGAAAAGAAGCTTTGAGAAAGAGGTTAGAAAGGTAAGGAAAGTATATTGGCTATTTGACTCTGATATCAGATTTTATGGAATAATTAATACTTGGAGAAATATGAACAAATAATAACTATTTCCACAAAAAAAGAGAATGAGGGGGGAAAAGCTACAAAAGTTTATCAGTGATTTAGAGATAGAAAAATTTAAGAATGGATGAGGCTCACCGGGGGGCCTGCCAGTACTGGTGACCCCACCTCCCTGACCAGCAGACCTACCACACACCCACAGGCACCCCTCTAGGACCTGAGAATGGCCCTCTTAGTGACCCTTGACCCCAGTAAAGCTGAGCTGCAGCCTCCAGAAACTCATAGACAAAGCCACTGAGGTACTTGCAGACATTGCTGACATTGATTACTGCTGAAGAAATCACATAAAGCCTATACTACTGTGTCCACCAGAATCAAAGCCAAAGCAGCCTACCCAACTCACACCGTAGGACCCACTTGCCACAGGAAAAAGTCTTTCCCTATGAAAGCTACCTCATAAAATTAGAAGTAGTGACTGTTCCACCAGATGTGCAGATATCAATATAGGGACTTGAGAAACATGAAAAAGTAAGGAAACATGAAGTCTCTAAAGGAACACAATAATTCTCCAGTAACAGTCCCCCAAGAAAAGGAAATCTATGAAATAACTGAAAAGGAATTCCAAATAATTATACTCTTAGGAAAACTGAGCAAGATACAAGAGAATACACATAGGCAATTTAAGTAAATCAGGAATATAATTCATGATCTGAATGAAAAATTCAACAAAGAGGTAGATATCATAAAAAAGAACCAAACAAATCTCGGAACTGAAGAATCCAATGAATGAAATAAAAAATACAATTGGGAGCTTCAATAATAGATCAAGAAGAATTTCTGAATATGACAGCAGGTCTTTTGAAATATCCCAGTGAGACAAGAAAAAGAATAAAAAAGAATGAAGGAAGCCTACCAGACTTACAGGACATTATGTGAACAAATATTTGAACATTATGGCATTTGCAGGAGGAGAAGAGATGGGAAAAGGCATAGAAAACCTATTCAATAAAATAATGGTCAGAAATTTCCCAAGTCTTGAGAGAAATGTGGACATCCAGTTTAAGGAAAGCTCAATGATCCCCAAATAGATTCAACCCCAAAACATCTTCTCCAAAGCACATTATAGTCAAACTGTCAAAAGACAAAGGGAGAATTCTAAAAACAGCAAGAGGAAAGTGGCAAGTCACATATAATGGAATCTTCATCAGACTCACATCAGATTTGTCAGCAGAAACCTTATGGGCCAGAAGAGAATGGGATGATATATTCAAAGTGCTGAAAGAGAAAAACATTGCAGCCAAGAATACTGTACAAGCAAATACTAAAGGAGTTCATCACCACTAGACTGCCCTACAAGAAATGCTTTAGGGAATCATACATCTGGGTATGAAAGTATGATAACTACCATTATGAAAACACATAGAAGAATAAAACTCACTGGTAAAGCAGATACACAAATGAGAGAGAAAGAAATCAAATATTATCACTAAAGAAAACCACCAAACCACAAAGATAAACAGAGAGGAAGAAAGGAACAACGGATATATAAAACAAACAGGAAACAACAGAATGACAGGAGAAAGTCCACACCTATCAATAACAACATTGAATGTAAATGGTTTAAATTCCCCTATTAAAGGCTGGGTGTGGTGGCTCACACCTGTAATCCTAGCACTCTGGAAGGCCGAGGCAGGAGAATTGCTTGAGCTGAGGAGTTCAAGACCAGCCTGAGCAAGAGCGAGACCCTGTCTCTACTAAAAATTGAAAAAGAGCTGGGTTTCGTGGTACACACCTGTAGTCCCAGCTACTGGGGAGGCTGAGGCAGGAGGATCACTTGAGCCCAGGAGTTTGAGGTTGCTGTGAGCTAGGCTGATGCCACAACACCCTAGCCCAGGCAACAGATCAAGAATCTGTCTCAGATAAATAAATAAATAAATAAACAAACTCTCCTATGAAAAGATATAGACTGGCTGAATGGGTAACAAAGGAAAAAAAAAAGACCCAAATACATGCTACCTACAAGAAACTCAACTTCACTTATAAAGACACAGATTGAAAGTGAAGAGATAGAAAAAGATATTCCATGCAAGTGGAAACCAAAAACGAACAGGAGTAGCTATACTTATACCAGATAAAATAGGCTTTAAGTAAAAAAATATAAAAAGAGACAAAGAAGGTCATTATATAATGATAAAGAGATCAATTTAGCAAGAAGATACAGCAATTATAAATATATATGCACCTAACACTGGAACACCCAGATATATGAAGCAAATATTAGAGCCAAAGGGAGAGATAAACCTTAATATAATAATAGTTGAGAGACTTCAGCACCCCACTCTCAGCATTGGACAGATCATCTTGACAGAAAATCAACAAAGAAACATGAGATTTAAACTACTACAGATGAAATGGACCTAATGGACATTTAAAGAACATTTCATCCAAGAGCTGCAGAATACACATTTTTCTCATCAACACATGGAACATTCTCCAGATAAACCATATGTTGGGGTATAAAACAAGTCTCAACAAATTTTTTGAAATCAAAATCATATTAAGTATCTTTCCAGACCACAGCAGAATGAAACTAGAAATCAATAACAAGAAGGACTTTGGAAACTGTACAGATACATGGAAATTAACTAAAATGTTCCTGAATGACCAGTGGGCCAGTGAAGAAATTAACAATGTAATTTAAAAATTTCTAGAAACAAAAATGGAAATACAACATTCCAAAACCTATGGGATGCAGCAAAAGCAGCACTAAAAGGGAAGTTTATAGCAATAAATCCCTACATTGAAAAGTAGAAAGATTTCAAGTAAACAACCTAATGTTGCACCTCAAGGAGCTAGAAAAGCAAAAACAAACCAAACCCCAAGTCAATAGAAGGAAGTAAATAATATGGATCAGAACAGAGCTAAGTGAAATAGAGATTTTATTTTATTTATTTATTTATTTGTTTTCTGAGACAGAGTCTCACTCTTTCACCCTAGCTAGAGTGCCGTGGCGTCAGCCTAGCTCACAGCAACCTCAAACTCCTGGGCTTAAACAATCCTCCTGCCTCAGCCTCCCAAGTAGCTGGGACTACAGGCATGTGCCACCATGCCCGGCTAATTTTTTTTTCTATATATATATTTTAGCTGTCCAAATCATTTCTTTGTATTTTTAGTAGAGACGGGGTCTCGCTCTTGCTCAGGCTGGTCTCAAACTCCTGACCTCAAGCGATCCTTCCACCTTGGCCTCCCAGAGTGCTAGGATTACAGGCATGAGCCACCGTGCCCGGCCTTAAAATAGAGATTTTAAAAAAGTACAAAAGATCAATGAAATGAAAAGTTGGTTTTTTGAAAAGATAAACAAAATTAACAAACCATTAGCTAAACTGAGAAAAAAGACAAGACCCAAATAAATAAAATAAGAAGACATTACAGCTGATACCACAGAAATGCAATGGATCATTAGAGACTATTATGAACAGCTATATGCCAACAAATTGGAAAACTGAGAGGAAGTGGATGCATTCCTGAACACTTATACCCTACCAAGATTGAACCAAGAAGAAATAGAAAACCTGAACAGACCAATAATAAGTAATGAAATTGATTAATAAAGTCTCCCATCAAAGAAAAGTCCAAGACCAGATGACTTCATTGCTTAATTCTGACAAATATTTAAAGAAGCACTAATACCAGTTCTTCTCAAATTATAAGGAAATTCCCCCTGTCTCATTTTACTAGGCCATGATTACCCTGATACCAAAACCAGACAAGGATACATCAGAAAAAGAAAACTACAGGCTAATTTCCCTGAGAACATAGATGTTAAAATCCTCAACAAAATACTAGCAAACCAAATCCAAGAGCACATCAAAAAGATTATACACCATGATCAAGTGGGATTTATCCCATGGATGCAAGGATAGTTCAATATATACAAATCACTAAATGTGATACATCACATCAATAGAATGAAGGATAGAAACCATATGATCGCTATATGAAGAAGGTTTTATATTTGGATTTTCTGTTCTGTTCCACTGGTCTGTGTCCCTGCACTTGTGCCAATACCAAGCGGTTTTAATAACCACAGCCTTGTAGTATAGTTTGAAGTCTGGCAAATTAATACCTCCCATTTTGTTTTTATTGCTTAAAATTGCTCTTGCTAAATGAGGTCTTCTCTGGTTCCATACAAAGCATAAAATTAGTTTTTCTATGTCTGTGAAAAATGATGTTGGTAATTTAATAGGGATTGCATTGAATCTGTAGATCACTTTGGGTGGTATAGACATTTTAACAATATTAATTCTTCTGATCCACTAGCATGGTGTGTTTTCCACCTATTTACATGCTCTGCTATTTCCTTCCTCAGTGTTTCGTAGAGTGCGATGCACACTGTCTGGGGAATGGACATGCTTGAAGCTCTGACTCTGGGGGATGGGGGGGCATGGGCAATATATATAACCTGAACTTTTGTACCCCCATAATAAGCTGAAATAAAATTTAAAAAAAAAATTTCAGAAGAAAAAAAAAAGAAACCATGTGATATCTCAGTAGACATAGAAAAAAGCATTGGATAAAATTCAATATTGCTTTATCATAAAATCTTTCAATAAATTAAGTATAGAAGAAAGGAACACTTCTCGACACAATCAAGGCCATATATGACAAACCCACAACTAACATCATACTGAATAGGGAAAAGTTGAAAGTTTTTTCCTCTAAGAATTGAAATAAGGCAGGGATGCCCACTCCTACTATTCCTAGTCAACATAATACCAGAAGTCCTGGCCAGAGCAGTTACGAAAGAGAAAGAAATAAAGGGCATCCAAATTGGAAAAGAGGAAGTCACAGCATCCCTGCTTGCAGACAACATGATCTTATATCTAGATAAACCTAAAGATGCCACAAAAAAACTTAGAATAGATAAAAAAAAAATTCAATAAAGTTGCAGGATATAAATATAGCCAACATACAAAAGTCAGTAGTATGTCTATACACCAATACTCAAGTAGCTAAGAAAAAAAAAAATCAAGAAAGCAATCCCATTTACAATATCTACAAAAAAAGTAGGAATAAATTTAACCAAGGAGGTGAAATATCTCTACAATGACAGCTACAAAACACTGATAAAAGAAATTAAAGAGTACACAAAAAAATGGAAAGACATCCTATGTTCATTGATTGGAAGAATTCAAATTGTCAACATGACCATATTACCCAATGTGATCTAGAGATTCACTGCAATCCCTATCGGAATTCCGATGATATTCTTCATAGAAATAGAAAAAGCAAACTTAAAATTCATGGGGAACCACAGAAGACCCCAAATAGCTGAAGTAATCCTGAGCAAAAAGAACAAAGCTGGATCATCACATTACTTGACTTCAAAGTATACCGCAAAAAGCTATACTAACAAAACAGCATGGTAGTTGCATAAAAACAGACACATAGACCATTGGAACAGTGTAGAGAACCCAGGAATAAATCCACATTTGTACAGCCAACTGATTTTTAACAAAGGGACCAAGAACATATATTGGCAAAAGGATAGCCTCTTCAGTAAATGGTACTGGGAACAGTGGATACATACCCAGAGGAATGAAACTAGACCTCTATTTCTCGTTGTCTATAAAAATTAACCCAAAATGGATGAAACACTTAAATGTAAGACCCAAAGTTATAAAACTACTAGAAGAAAACATAAGGGAAACACTTCAGGATGTTGGTCTGGGCAAAGATTTTATGGATAAGACACCAAAATCACAGGTAACAAAAGCAAAAATAGACAAATGGGTTTATATCAAACTAAAAAGCTTCTGCACAGCAAAGGAAATAATCAACAGAGTAAAGAGACAACCTGCAGAATGGGAGAAAATATTTACTAACTGTTCATCCAATAGGGGATTAATATCCAGAATATACAAGGAACTAACTCAATAATACAAAAACAAATAATCCAATTAGAAAATGGGTAAATGTTCTGAATAGACATTTCTCAAAAAAAGAGATACAAATGGCCAAAAAGTATATGAAAAAATATCTAATGTCACTAATCATTAGGGAAATGTAAATCAAAACCACAATGTGAACCCATCTTACCTGAATGTCTGTTATCAAAAAGACAAAAAATAATTCTGGCAAGAATGTAGAAAAAAGGGAACTCTTACAAACCGTTGGTGGGAATGTAAATTAGTTTAGCCATTATGGAAAACGGTGTGGAGGTTCTTCAAAAAAAAAAAATAGAACTACCCTGTGATCCAGCAGTCTCATTCCTGGGTATTCAGATCAGTATATCAAAGAGGTATCTGTACTCCATGGTTTTTGCAGTACTGTTCACAATAGCCAAGATAAAGAATCAACATAAGTGTCCATCGACAAATGAATGGGTAAAGAAAATGTGGGAGATATATACGCAATGGAACACTATTCAGCCATAAAAAAGAATGAAATCTTGTCATTCACAGCAACATTGATGAGCCTGGAGGACATTATTTTAAATGAAATAAGTCAGGCATAGAAAGACAAGTTCTCACTCATATGTGGGAGCTAAAAAAGTTGACCTCATCAAAGTAGAGAGTGCAATCATGTTTACTAGAGGCTGAGGGAGGGGGACATAGAGAAGGAGGTATAGGAGAGGTTGATTAACAGATACAAAATTACAGATAGAAAGTATAAATTCTAGTGTTCTGTGGCACTATAGGGTGATTATAGTTAACAATTTATTGTATATTTTCAAATAGCTAGAAGAGAGGATTTTTTTTATACATTATATTTGTATATATTTATGGAGGTACATGTGAAATTTTGTTACATGCATAGTGTGTATAATGATCAAGTCAGGGTATTTAGGGTGGCCATCAAGTGGAGAGGATTTTGAGTGTTCCCAGTACTAAGAAATGATAAATGTTTGAGGTGATGAATATGCTAATTACCTGGATTTGATCATTACACATTGTATACATGTATTGAATTATCATTTTGTACCCCATAAATATTTACAATTATGTGACAGTTTAAAACAAGAATGGGTAAAAACAATAACTTGAATTATATTAATGAAAGTATACTTTGGCAGAATGAAATAATGTCAAAAATACATAGTTTATATATGTGTATGTGTGTGATACTTCTAAGAAGAGTTAATAAATGTTTAAGTATATTATCACCTATGGGTCTGCTTCTTTGCTTGAAAAGAATATAGGGAAATCAAACAAACTGAGAATCTGAAAAATCGCCTTAGTTAGCAGAAAATGTATAAAACTGACTTTAGAGAAATGGAAGAAGAAATGGTCAAATCTGTGAAGAGTTGAGAAGAAAGTTATTGATGACCCTGATAATCACTTAAAGAAAGGAACATACTAATACTTGATTTAGAAAAACAGCTGATCTGTTATTTGGAAATCAGGTTTTAACTCTTTGTAAATATACATATATAGTATTGTCCTATCTGACTCTCCGTACCTAGATTACCATTGTTATAGCCTTTGTCTCGTTCCTACAAGGTCTGGTGACAGAGAGTTTAACAGAGTGGCAGGGTGCTCACATTTCTGTAGCCCTGGGAGCAAGAGGACAGCCAGGCTTTGAACCTCATAGCTTAGCACAGGGTGTGTCAGCTTCCACACATCACCCTGTGAGAAATCTAGGCCCCAGCATGCTGGAATATTTTATGGATGAGAGCTGCTGCCATGACAGTATCCATTTTGGTGACGTGGGAATCATAGTTGCCTTGTGAGTAGAACAGGTTGGGAGAAAAGAAAGTTACTACATTTCAAGTGCAAGGAGCAGTGTTTGCTCCTACATTGTCTTACCAAAGCAGGGAGAGTAAGACAAATACTGTCATTTTTGTTTCAAATCTCTGTAAGAACTAAAGAAATGATGCAGTACTTGATACATCCATTTTATTGTTTGATTACAGGAAAGCCAGACTACAAGTTACTGAGCTCCTCCCTGGGGAAATTGAAAGTAGCTTACAAAAAAATCGATCTGAGGAGGATGTTAAGAAAATTGAAGAACTGTTAAACCTTCCTAGAAACCCTTCAACAACAGATAGACAAGAGGACTGAAAATGCTCTGAACTTGAAACTCAGCTGGAGAGTTGAAGGGAGATATGTTGCTATGCCCATTGAATGCCAACAGTCAGGCCACTCTTTGGTCAGCCTGGTGACAAATGTAAGTGCTTGCACCTGTGATGGCAATGACTTTCTCTTATCTTTTTTTAACCATGATTGGAGCTATTATACTTTCACTTTATTTATCCTTCAATTTAAATACAAACTTAAATGACCTATCAATCAGTCTATACACATATATTTATTTTCCCTGGATTTTATGACAGTAAATAAAACATTTCCTGAAAGGTGAATTCTACTGGCTATATACTTATGCATGTGGTCCTTTAAAAAGGTACTCTAAGAATCACTGGGAGGAGAAAAAAGAACCAGGTAAGGCAAATGGTCTATGAAACCTGTGTGCCCTTGGGTCCCGGAGGCCGTATGGGCCTCAATATGTGTTTGGTTTTGATTTTAATAAAAATCAAAGATGATTCCTGTGCCATTTGGAATAAAATACAAATTTAACAAAAAGGAAGTAGATCAGCATTATTAAAGAAACAGTCCAACTTTGTTTCTTCTCTTAGTACTGCTGACAAAGTATCTGTGGAATTGTATGCAGCAGTTACTTAGACTACACTTGACCTTAGCCAAAAGGCAGAGAAGGGATGCAGGAGTTACTTAGAATGGACACATAGTCCCTCCACTCCAGGAGCTTGCTGCCTATGAAGGAAGCTGTCCTGCAGATTGTAACTGTTACTAAATGAGAAGGAAGAAAATTACTGAGTTAAGTGTATGAAGGGGAAAAAACTGCTAGTATTTTATGTTGTTCTTAGACCTCTCTCTTCCTACTCTGAGAATACTTTTATTCCACAAGAGCAATGTTTGTGAAGCAGCATGATGTAGTAGCTAAAACCCTGGGCTCTAGAGACAGACCACTGGCTTTGATCCCAGCCATGTGACTTAGCAGCTATGTGACATATAGCAAAGCCATTTTACTTAAAGTATCAGTTTTCTCATCTGCCAAATGAAATAATGTCCATCTCAAAATGGATATTAAATGAAATGGTGCATATAAAGCATTTAGCACAATGTTCTGGCACACAGGGTATTATATAATAAATATTAGTAGTTATAAGGATATAAGAACCTTTGAAGCAGTATATTGGTACCATGATTTACATGTTACCACCACACTCCATAAGGCATGTTTTTCTTTATTATCCCATTCATAAATTGCTGACAGATTGGGAATTAGTCTCTTCATTGTTTTATTCACATCCACATATAGGTTAAATATTTTAACTAGAAATAAAACTAGACAGTTTCTTTTAAAAATAATTTTATGTATACTACAGAAATAGTTATTAGAATAATAAAATACTCTTTGAAAAAATAATATTAACATATTTACCAATTGTAACAATAATTATAAACACTTTAATATAATAACAGTGTTGTCTGACCAGGTGCAGTGGTTCATGCCTGTAATCCTAGCACTTTGGGAGGCTGAGGTGGAAGGTTCGCTTGAGGTCAGGAGTTCAATACCAGCGTGAACAAGAGCAAGACGCCTTCTCTATAAAAAATAGAAAAATTAGCCAGGTGTGGTGGTGTATGCCTGTAGTCCCAGCTACTCAGGAGGTTGAGGCAGAAGGATTGCTTCAGCCCAGGAGTATGAGGTTGCTGTGAGCTAGGCTGATGCCACGGCACTATAGCCCAGGCAACAGAGTGAGACTCTGTCTCAAAAAAAATAAAATAAAATAAAATAAAATAATAGTGTTATCTGTTGAGTTTTATAGCTAATTATTTTTTGAGGTCTTTTTCTGTTCTGAATTCTTATAAACTCACTACCTATGTGTGATTTAGTTCTGAAAATAAACCCAAGGTGGTAT